>NC_068318.1:7135354-7451508 GCF_025860055.1 Xyrauchen texanus | reverse complement strand
TGGCTTGTGGCCATTCATCTTCCTCTTGATCACAATCCAGAGGTTTGCAATAGGGTTCAGGTCTAGAGATTGGGCTGGCCATGACAGGGTCTTGAGCCGGTGGTCCTCCATCCACAACTTGATTGACCTGCAGTGTGGCATGTAACATTGACCTGCTGGAAAAAACAATCCTCCGAGTTGGGGAACATTTTCAGAGCAAAAGGAAGCAAGATTTTTTTTTCCAGGATAACATTGTACATAGCTTGATTCATGCATCCTCCACAAAGACAAATCTGCCTGATTCCAGCCTTGCTGAAGCACCACCAGATCATCACAGATCCTCCACCTGGTCGTCTAATGGTTAGCTGGAGAGGCCTTCAAGCCACAGTGTCTCGCCCCCACTTTGAAATTTGGTGAAGGATCAGTGATGATCTGGGGGGTGCCTCAGCAAGGCTGGAATCAGGCAGATTCATCTTTGTATGAATGAAGGATGCACAAATCAATCCACGTACAAGATGAAGGGGTGTATATTTACCTTCACCTTTGATTCTTCTTGATATCCTTGATATTAATTAACTATTAATCAGCATATTGTTAATGCTGACAGGAGAGTGCGGATCCAAACGCAGCTTTATTTGGCAAGCATAGACAGATCAACAAACACGGGAACAAAAGAAAAGTCCACGAAGGGAAAACTGAAACCAAAACATGAAAACATAAGGGGTACATGGACTGGGTAAAACGGCACAAAACGGCACAAAACGGCACAAAACGGCACAAAACGGCACAAAACGGCACAAAACGGCACAAAACGGCACAAAACGGCAACTAGCAGACAACAAAACAAGCATGAGCAAACAACGATCGACAGAGACTGAACAAACACACGGGCTTAAGTACACAAACACAATAATGACTAAACGAGAGACAGGTGAGAACAATGATGAGTGCAGGCAGTGAGGGAGGCCGGGAATTGTGGGAATTGTAGTAGACAATAGACTAGTGAAACACAGGGCGGACAACAAGGAAAACGTGACATGGAATATGAACAGTGACGAGTGAAACAGAAAACACGGGGCAGACAACAAGGGATCATAACACATATATCCTTTCATTACAATATGGTTACATGAAAAAGTTATCTTGAGGATGTATGCCTATATACAACATATATCATTTATATTCTCTCTGACTCTCTGTCTGTTCACCAACTCTGCATTGGCCTAACACAGGTCATCATCATATTATTCATGCCCAGTTCACCCATGGGGTCATCCAGGATCTCACCCTTTATCTCCTAAATCATTTACTAGGCATTCCCTATTCCTGACTCAGCATTTGTGACACTCAGAGCTTAGGGAAGATATAAAGTTCCACTAGATGAATGTACATCTTATTTCTATGTTTTGGGAAAAAGCCAAATCTGATGAAGCTTTCAACCTTGAGCTAGGAAGATGTGTGTTCTTTTTGCTTCTTTGTACTATTGCTTTGTTTCAGGAGCAAGAAGAAAGGATACAATGTAGCACCCGAGGAGGAGGCTGTAGAGGGCCCATCTATAAGAAGATCCCTCATATAGGAATGCTGACTTGTGACCCAGCTAGGTCATCTAGTAATTAATTTAGAACTGTACCTACCAGAACTGTAGTCTATCAACTGACATATATTGTTGATCTCATGTTTTAGTATAATTGCCCCATTATCTTGAAGATGGGGAAGAATCTTTCTGCAAACTTATAGATGGTTTTTCTCATGCTAACTTTGAAACTGCAAACAACCTTTCTTCAATAAACTCTTCTTCTTTGACTCCTGGTCTTCATTTCACTCACTGGTTCTAAGGGCCTTTACTGTACTTCCCTTACAAAGGTTAACCTGGAAGAAAACCTGCTTCCTTCTGCTCTGACAATGTTCCCCAACTCTGAGGATTGGTATTTCCAGCAGGGCAATACTCCATGCCAAACAGCCAAGTCAATCATGGTGTGGATGGAGGACCATCAGAAAATGACCTTTTCATGGCCTGTCCAATCTCCAGACCTGAACCCCCATTGAAAACCTCTGGAATGCACTTTTTGTTCCAGGAGTGGCATAAAAACACCCAACAGCAATGTGAAAGACTTTTAGAGGGCATGCCAAGATGCACGAAAGCTGTGACTGAAAATCAGGGTTATTCCACCAAATATTTATTTCTGAAGTCTTCCGAAGTTAAAACAGTAGAATTGTGTTGTTTTTAAAATGAATATGTTTTCTTTGCATTAGTTGAGGTCTGAAAACACTGCATCTTTTTTTGTTATTCTGACCAGTTGTCATTTTCTTAAAATAAATCCTTTAAAATACAATATTTTTATTTGGAATTTGGAAGACATTTTATTAGTACTTATAGAGTAAAACAAAAATATTAATTTTACTCATACACATACCTATAAATTGTAAATCCAGAGAAACTGATAATTTTGCAGTGGCCTCTTAATGTTTTTCAGAGCTGTAGGTTACATGTATTGGGCTCTATATTAACATTTCAATTTTGGAGGGCTATGCCACTAAGTGATTTGGCATGATACAATATGCACAAGCAGGCATTAAGAATTACTTCAGAATTCAGAAACAAATGGTATTTTTTGTGGACAATGGACAAAGACAAAATATACCTGACAAAGGACATTAGACACCTTTGATCAACATTATTCAAGATATGTTTCTTTCAGTTAACATACAACACTAGTCGTGACTGTGATCATCTTTCTGAAAATATATTGATAACTCTTTATACTTTCATTAGTCATTAACAAACATTATAGAATTCTTAACAGATTATGAACATTAATTTAAATGTATTTGAAGTTTTAACGAATAATCTATTCAGGCCTATTCAGCAATATAGACTGTTGAAATAGCCTAATGCTTGTTAATGTTTTTCATGAACGTTTAAAATGTTAGCAATGCGTTTTATTTGATGCACACATAAACTACCTCTCATTCTTTACCGATTTCTTTTTTATTTGTATTTTTATTAGAATTTGTTTTGCATCCATTTATGGTTTGTAAATGTTTTCTTGTGTAAACGCACTTCACGGACATCTTTTAACTGTTTCGCCACATCACAATACATGTTTTTAGCAGCATCTTATGCCTGAGTGGCAGGCCGTCATCTTGACAGTATAAAAAAAATAAATACATCAAGTAAATTCAAGACAATTCAAAATACTTTCACAATATACACAGAGTAAAACTGGAGAAAAAAAAATCCACATTACCAATTAAAGTTGTTACTTATGCCTCTCTGACACCCCATCTCAATTTGAAGGAAATAACATTATTAGTGTGCTTGTAGAATATATAAATTCTATAACCACTTGTGATTCCACCAGTGCCTTAAACAAAGCTACCATATTAATGTCCTATCCCATGTTTTTGCCCTGGTGAGATTTCAAAATGGCTTGCTTAGCCTGGCCTATTAAAAAATTGACAAGTGTGCATTGTTCTCGCAAAGACCTCTTATAATGGCAACCAAATATAATACCAATTGCATTGGTATATAAAAACCACATTTTTGTTATCATTTTCCTCAGCAGTACAAACAGATAAACAAGACTTGGGCTATCAAAAAACATGTGAAAAACAGTATCTAATACATTGCAAAAGGACATGTTGGCAAAAGAGTTGACAATCTGCACCTGAAGATCCCCACATCTCTTAGAAATTGGAGGTTTGTATAAAAAAAAAAACACTGTAAAATTTAAAAGGGAAGGAAAAGGCAAACGCAGAGTGACAGTGGGAGAGAGAGAGAGGAGAGAGACAGAGAAAAAAAAACATAATATCTGGTTCTCCGATACACCGTAGCTTGGTCCTCGGCCAATCCTCCTCCCTCTAACGGACGACAGCCGCGTCTCCAAGGGTGGATCGGAGGCAGTACTCCAGCCGCTCGCGGTCGGCAGTCCTCTCTTAACCCTGCCGAGTTTAGCGCCTGATAGGGGTCTCCACCCGCCCCTGGCAGCGGCCCTGACCCCTTCTCCCCTTGCGGTAGGTGGCCTTTCCTCCGCTTTCAGGTGGCCGGGCTCCTTCGTCTCTCAGCAGATGGCCACGGCTGTTCCATTGTGGTGGGTGGTAGCGGCAAGAACTCCACAATGGCATATCCCTTCTCTTTCCCAGGTTTCGGCACCGGTGTAAAGGGATTAAGGGAAAGGAGGAGGCGAGAACCTGCTAGACAATATAAATTATATTTAATGACAAACTTAACCCAAAAGACACAAACACACACATATGACGGACAGCTGCCCATAAACGCTCTCTCTCTCTCTGTCACACCACTGTCTGCAGTCGGCCTTTATCCCTCTCGGAGGCTTAATTAGCCTGATAAGGGGCCGGGTGTGTAGAATCACAACCCGGCACCGCCCTCTGCCCTGTCACACTTCCATTCATTCAGGTTTGTCTCATTACACTAATTCCAGCAAGCAGCACTTTTTAGTATCACACTGACAACTGCGTAGAAACAAGATGAACTGTAGCAACCACAGAGCGAAACATCTGTCTCTGCACCACATCATAATAGAGATTTCAACTTTGTCTTATTTGACTCAGACCAGCAAGTAGCCTTTAAATATCATGCTTTAAATATTTAGACACACTCTAACAACCATTTAGTGCACTTTAGCAACCAAGTAGAAATCACATATCTCTGCAGCAGAACATCACAGAGACTTCCAGTTGGGTCATTAGACTCAGGGTATCAAGGAGCATTTTGAGTATCGCCTTGGTAACTGCCTAGCAACTAGATGGGGTTACCCTAGCAACCAAGTAACAAATCACATATCGCTGCACCAGAACATTGTACATACTTCCTGGTTGGGTCAGTTGACTCAGGACAACAAGTAAACTTGTTAGTGGTGGAGTGGTGGTGGCGTAGTGGGCTAAAGCACTAAACGGTTTAGCAGAAGGTTGTCGTTCAAATAAAATCATCATTTAATTCTCATTCACCTTTTTGACTATGTTTTTTTTTTTTATCTCTCTCCACTCTTAATTAGTCTACAAACAAATAGAGAAAAACTCGAAGTTTATCCAGTCAGAATGTATTCATTGATGCTTACAAGCAAAGTGCTTATTTGTTTCAGGGTAGCAAGGAGCATTTTGAGGATCACCTTGGTAACTACCCAGCAACCAGATTGGATTACACTAACAACCAAGTAACAAAACATATTTAAACCAGAACATCATAGAGACTTCTGGTTTCATTCATTTGACTGAGGTTAGCAAGGAGCATTTTGAGTATCACCTTGCCTAGCAACCAGATGGTTTACCTAGAAATCAAGTACCAAATCAAATATCTCTGCACCAGAACATTGTAGAGACTTCCGGATTCATTCATTTGACTGAGGGTAGCAAGGAGCCATTTGAGCATCACCTTGGTAACTGCCTAGCAACGAAATGGGGTTACTCTAGCAACCAAGTAACAAAGCATGTATCTCTAAACCAGAACATTGTAGAGACTTCCGGATTCGTTCATTTGACTGAGGGTAGCAAGGAACCTTTGGAGTATACAGGTAACTGCCTAGCAACCAGATGGGATTACTCTAGCATCCAAGTAACAAAACATATATCTCTGCAGCAGAACAACATAGAGACTTCTGGTTTTGTTCATTTGACTCAAGGTAGCAAGGAGCCTTTTGAGTATCACCTTATTATCTGCCTAACAACCAGATGGGGTTAACCTAGCAACCAAGTAAAAAAAAAAATCACATATCTCTGCACCAGAACAATATAGTGTTCTTCTGGTTTTGTTCACTTGACTCAAGGTAGCAAGGAGCCTTTTGAGTATCACCTTGGTAACTGTCTAGCAACAAGATTGGGTTACGCTAAAAACCAAGTAACAAAACATATATCTCTGTACCAGAATATCATTGAGACTTCCAGTTTTGTTAATTTGAATGAGGGTAGCAAGGAGCATTTTGAGTATCACATTGGTAACTGCCTAGCAATGAGATGGGTTATCTAGCAACCAAGTAACAAATCAAATATTTCTGCACCAGAACAACATAGAGACTTCTGGTTTTGTTCATTTGACTCAAGGTAGCAAAGAGTCTTTTGAGTATCACCTTGGCAACTATCTAGCAACCAAATGGGGTTACCCTAGCAACCAAGTAAAAAAATCAAATATCTGCACCAGAACAGCATAGAGACTTCCAGTTTTGGTCCTCAGGGTAGCAAGGAGCCTTTTGACTATCACCTTGGTAACTGCCTAGCAACCAGATGGGTTTCCCTAGCAACCAAGTAAAAAAAATGTATGTATCTGCACCAGAGCAATGTACACACTTTCAGTTATGTTAATTTGACTCAGGGTAGCAAGGAGCCTTTTTGAATATAACCTTGGTAACTGCCTTGCAATGAAATGGGGTTAACCTAGCAACCAGATAACAAATCACTTAGCTCTGCACCAGAACATAATAGAGTTTTCCGGTTTCTTTCATTTGACCCATTGTAGCAAGGAGCCTTTTGAGTATCACCTTGGAAAATGCCTAGCAACCAGATGGGTTTACCATAGCAATCAAATAACAAATTACATATATCTTTACAGGAACATCATAGAGAATTCTTGATTTGTTAATTTAATCTCAGGGTAGCAATGAGCCTTTTGAGGCTCTCCTTGGTAACTGCCTAGCAACCAGATGGGGTTACCCCAGCAACCAAGTAACAAATCACATATCGCTGCACCAGAACATTGTACATACTTCCTGGTTGGGTCAGTTGACTCAGGACAACAAGTAAACTTGTTAGTGGTGGAGTGGTGGTGGCGTAGTGGGCTAAAGCACTAAACGGTTTAGCAGAAGGTTGTCGTTCAATCCCCACTGCCACCACCATTGTGTCCTTGAGCAAGGCACTTTACTCCAGGTTGCTCCGGGGTTGTCCCCATAATAAGGGCTCTGTAAGTCGCTTTGGATAAAAGCATCTACCAAATGCATAAATGTAAATATAAATGTAGCATCACCCTGGTAACTGCTTAGCAACCAAATGCAAAAGCCCAGCCTAGCAAAGGAACATGCTAGCAACATGCTTAAACATGCTAGCAATGTCTAGTCAGGTGTTAATTCATGCTAGCAACATGATCAAATATGTTAGCAATGCCTTGCTAAGAATTATATCATCAATAAACTTCATTTCAGTTAAATGATCTGTAACATCAGAAAATTCACTATCATAATCAATGAGATTCAACTTAATCTATTAGCGAATCATCAACACTCTGTGACAAACTAAGACCTTATGCTTTTGAATCCAATGACTCACCAGTGAGCCCAGTTTGTTCTTCATGGTGACATGAATCGTTGGCTTCGGCAGCAACAGCGAGCCCAAAGTTGCTATTAACCTGTGCTTTCCCACTAGCAGCAACTTTGTCTGCATGATCCAGGTGAATATTGGTTTCAGACTCAGTCATATTTTCTCTATCTTCATTCAGAGGAGCCATTTCAATATGCTCATCAGTTTTGTCCTTGTTATTTTTGGCTGGATGTATATTTTCCAAAGCCTAGGCACTAGGCACTACATGTGTAAGTTCGGCCTCATTATTTTCAGTCTCCGTATTCATAGGACACAAAGGTTTACTGTGATGTTTTTTCCCACAATTAAAGAATTTAATTGAATCCATGCTGATAAAAATTGTAACCCTTACCTATCAATGACATTTTTGCTGAAACATTTAGGGTTTGGGAATCAGCATTCAAAATCATGTATGTTTGGAGTCTAAAATGCATAACACGTTTTAGATCTGGATTCTTTACACCAAGAGGGATAATTTTGACATAATTTTCAATAATTTGCCATTGAGAGTGTGTTAACGCTCAAGTGATTCATCAGAAGTAAATGGCCGCACATTTGAAAGAGTAATCTTTTTTTGATGGGTTTGACAATGGCAAGACTGGCAAGAAAACGTCTCTAACAGATATACCAAACTCAACTAAATGTTCAACCATAGACTCTTCCCTCAGAAAGACAACCATAGCTTTGTTCATTCTAGATGCTGATAAGATGTTCTGAGCGCCGATTTTAATACCGATAGCATTTGAGTTGTTCGTATGTTAATGTAATCTTGTGTTGAAGCAGTGAATGTATTTGGCTCGCTGTCCGTATACTGGAGGGCTCGGAGCTCGAGACTCGAGTCCAGTCCTGATTATCCCCGGACTTTACTTATTTAGATAATGAATCTAGAGAAAATGTGGAGATGGGATGGAGGTGGGTTGTCAGGAGTGTTGTCACAGGAAGCAGGTAAGCAGCGGCTCATATACTCCTACTCGCGGGCTGTGAGTTGTCTGATTAAAATGAACATGCTCCTCTCGAACCTCTGTTAATTAACTCATTAATTTAAGTAGTTTGTATGTTAACTTATTCATGTGTTGAGGCAGTAAATGTATTTGGCTTACTGTTCATATACTGGAGGGCTCAGAGCTTGAGACTAGACTCGAGTCCTCATTACCACCCAAAAAGGCATTAAGATGAAAGATCGGTACAATGACTATTGCAGGAAGTATTAAGGACAGCGATCCACCAACAATTCTATTTGGTAAATTGGCTTGGTGGATACTTCTGAATTGATCTTCCCCCCCAAAATCAATATAGAGGGAGTGCTTTACACATTTGTTTGAATGTGCATTCTTGTATGATGGATGGTTGAAAGGGCTACACTGCGATTCGAATGGGAGTCCACTACGTGTCATAGAAGTGGATGGGCTCTCAGCATGCGAACAGGGAAGGTAACAATGAAAGTTTACTCTTGCTGCGTTTGAAAGGGAGAGCTAACACTCGAAAGGGAGACTGCTCTAGAGAGACAGAGTTCATGGCATTCGAACTGGTAAACCCAGCTAGCAATCGAATGGGGAAAATGAGAACAAGAGTTGAATCACGCTGCATTCGAAAGGGAGTTCTCACACTGCGATTCGAATGGGAGACTGCTTTATATAGAGAGCTAACAGCATTCAAACGGGTAAGCCCAGCAAGCAATCAAACGGGTAAAATTAGATGAGAGTTGGCTGACGCTGCGTTAGAAAGGGAGGGCTCACACTGCACTTAGAATGGAAGTCTGCTCCATAGACAGAGCTCACGGCATTTTAACGGGTAAGCCAATCATGCATTCGAATGGGAAAGATGAGAACGAATGTTGGTCATGCTGTGTTCGAAAGGGAGGACTCACACGAACGGGAGACAGAAGGTTTAGATGAATGACATTTATACAGCTTTAGGTGGCTGTACCATTGATATATTGCATCTAATCAGCCAGCCTATGGAGGCAGCATCACGTAAGGGAGGAAGGTTTAGATTAAAGGACCTGTGTATGACGATAAGGAGTTGTACCATAGGTATAATATCAGATCAACTCACTTGGGGCAGTAGCCTCATTCAATTGTCTACCCAGAGACAGGGAAATATGGTGCTTGAAATGAATATGAGGAGACGGTGACAGCAGATGTAATGCTCGTTACAGCTGCTGTGATGCGAAGGCAAAGGGCTTTGGGGGAAGCATGGTAAAACACTGCTGCGGCAGTAGATTAAATTGGGCCTCCTGCAGGAGCAAAGTTAAGGCAGTACTGTGGTAGTGGAGTAAAGGAGATGGAATAGTAAAAAGAGGGGGCGGGGGGTGCTCCTGTTGGAGCGGAGTTTCAACTACTGCTGTGGCAGTGGATTGAGTATTTGGGGGCATAGTGAAGGAGCTCCTGTGGGAGCGCTGCTGTGTTTCCATTACCGTAGATGCACTTCTATAAAAGTATGGAACTTAGACATTGAAAGTGTCTGTGGAGAATATAGAAATAACTCTGTGTACGCACCTGGAAGGGAAGCAGAAATTTAGTTAAGAAAATATAACCATTACATTTATACACACCTGCAAAGGAACCAAAAGTTTAGTTAGGAAAAAACATGACAATTTCCTTTGTACGCACTTGTATGAGAAGCAAATGGCTAGCCAGGAACACGTAACTTTATACAAACTTGTTGTGGAAAAAGGTCAGAAAAAGTCATAACTCCATCACGTTTGTCATGTCGGGGCACCACTGTGGCAGCACCAAAAGTGAAAGAGGTACTGTGGTATCGAGCACAGGTGGGAGCTGCTGCAGCGGTGCCGAGCGTGGTTGGTTGGTGCGGCACAATATCAAGTGGGACACTGCTGTGGCGGTACCAAGTGGAGCGCTGCTATGGCACAATCAAGTGGGGCACACATGGCTTTATTATGTTTACACACACCTGTAAAGAAAGCACAAGGTTATTATGGAGGTTAAATCAGGCTCTATTTATTATGTGTTGGCTCATTTTAACCATGATCAAAAGAAATGCCAGTGCGAAGGCTGACGGGAAGTCATACTGCATTTCGGACGGGAGAGCCCATGGAGTGAATGATGTGAAATCTCACACTGCATTCGAATGGGAGAGCCCACACTGCAATTTGATGGGAAAGCCTGCATTGCATTCGAACAGGAGGGCCCACACTACATTGGAATTGCGGGTGGCACAGAGTAAAAAACCTTGTCGATTTGCGGTTTGCGATGGGTATATATATATGAATGCCGGAAAGACGGCAGGAGAGTTGTCACAGGAAACAGGTAAGCAGCAGCTTATATACTCCTGCTCGTGGGCTGTGATTTGTCAGATTAAAATTAACATGCTGTGGAACGCTCTTGCTCTGAGGGAGGGAAAACACTGGAAAACTTCTTCAGGTAACAGGGTTTTTATTCTTTTTAATGGGTAGGCTACACAATGCTGTCTTTCGTGGGAACACTGGGTTCCCTTGTCATTCTCTCTCTCCTTGAGGCTCTGTCGCTGCTGCTCTTTTATGCTGCTCTCCCCATGCTTACTGGAATTAGACACAGGTGTTAGACATAATTTAGCTCAGGTGTAAGCGCCCTTACCGCTTTTCTCTCCCGGATGGGCGCTTGACCACGCCCCCGCTGCCACACATGCTCATCCCAAGCCTCTGTTAGTTGACTCCATTTAGATATTCATCAACTGTGACCGACTCATCTGGTGTGCATTTGCACCCATGTCTGGCGGTTAAAGCAGCAAAACCATCAGATTCTATCCCCTTTTCCACCACCATTAACACACAAATGTTTGATTACACTTTCAATAACAATTATATTTAATCTTCAGAGACAAGAAATAGTGAAAATGTATGATCTCACTCAGATGCTGTAACTACACACTCAAACGCTTCTCGTTGTCACTCTGCACATGCGCTCAAGGAGAGAGAGAGAGAGAGAGAGAAAGAATTGACAAGAAAGAAACCCAGAATTGACAACTCTGCAAGGAAAGAAAGTCTTATCTTGTCTTCTCACTATGACGTGCAATGCACATTTATAGTGATTTAAATGGGGTGGCTGTGGGTCAGGTGGTAGAGTGGATCGCCTGCTGGTTGGAGGTTCGATTCAACTGGAATGCCGACACAACTCCACATGCCGAAGTGTCCTTGGGCAAGACACTGAACCCCAATGCTCCCAATGGCAGCTCTGCCATCATTGGTGTGTGAGTGTGAGTGTGAATATGTGTGTGAATGGGTGATTGGGACACAGTGAAAGCGCTTTGGTAACAACTGAGGTTAAAAAAAGCACTATATAAGTGCAGACCATTTATCAGTTTACCATTTAAACTGATGTTCCATGTTGTATTATTCATTTGTAAATGGTATGTTATGTGATTTAATTATAATTGTAAGTTTAAGATTATATATCATCATGCGTTACCCTGGTTGGGGGGCCACAAAGGGATGCACCATACACAAGGGGGGTCCCACAAAAGTTTGAGAACCACTGCTCTACAGTACTTTAATGCAAATTAATGTCACTTGAAAAAACTAAACTATTAACTACTTGAAAAAGGTAAAAAGATGGTAAAGGAAAATTAATCAGTCTACTGACGCGATGAACTTACAAACCAGATATTTCTTTTTTTAATATTGTTATGATAACTTTGTGATCTGCAGATTGAGCCACACAATTCCACTAAGCAATCCTACACATTACATCAGGCCACAGTCCAACATAGGGACATGAAACAAACATGAAACAAATAGAGAAAAAGCAAGCAAGCCAGTTGTTGACTGGAACCCAGCTGTTTGGAGGCCAACACTGCACGTTTTAATGACAAATGCAAAGAGGTGGAAAACCTCTAAGGCCTAATTTGACATTGTCCCCCATCTAATTGAGAAAATGTTTCCAGATTTCCCTTTCTCTGCATTTCAGCTTCCTTGTGCCCGCAGCGAATAGAGTGAGCCTAATTTCATTTGGGTTTGTCTTAGGACAACCCTTTAAGATACTTAATTCAATCCCAGTTTTTGATAATCAGGCAAAAGGCTTCCCCTGAGGTAGAATGACAGTACAAAAACTCACCGCTGACAATTTGCAAATGTAATTGGTTCACGTATCTCTCTTTTTCTCACATGTTCTCTCTCTTTCTCCACCCCATGGTTCCACCACAGGCATTATTAACTAATATCACTTTAGATTTTTTTCATCTAATTTATCAGTCTGTTTTACAATTGGTACATCTGCTCACCTATCCGACCTAGTCATCTTACGGACTTGCAGATGAGTGCAGGAGGGGTGACGGGACGACAAAAAAACACACTATAGGAACATCATCCCGTGTTTACCTGAAGGCAGCTGTGTTGTTATTGTAACATTCATATTTCTGTGGATTTACAGCCTCTGGATATTGAGTACAAAATCCATTATCATTTGTATATTTTAATTATGCAAATGAGGTTGCTCAGCTGGCTGGCTGATCCTGCAGGGAAGCCTAACTTCATTTCTGGTGATTACAATTTATCCAGTCAAGTCACTTTAATTGTAACAAGCTAATTACCTTGTTTCATTTAGTTTTAACAATGCCAAAAGAAAAGCGTGCAGTGATAGCATGCTCCCTCACCGGGGGCTCTGACAAATCACGGACAATAGCAAGAGCGAAAAAAGGAGAATGAAAAGGAGAGAAGATAAGATATAGAAACAATCTCTTCTCTGAAGTCATCTTCCCTTGGCAGCATCCTTATGCAAATCTGGGTGCTTGTTACCTTTATGTAGCATATAATCAGCCAAAAGAATGCAACAGCAGTTTTTGGATCACAGAATCAGAATCAGAATATTTTGGTGATAAGAGAAACAAGTGCACACAGAACATTACAGTGAGACACAGAATATAAAACATGGTTAGAGTATACATACCAAATAATAGGACATATAACAGAATGGCGTATGTACATTTGAAGTCATAAGTTTACATACACTTATTTAGCTTCAAGTCATTAAAAGTCATTTTTTTAACCACTCTACAGATTTCTTATTAGCAAACTATAGTTTTGGCAAGTCATTTAGGACATCTATTTTGAGCATGACACAAGTAATTTTTCCAACAATTGTTTGTAGACAGATTGTTTCACTTTTAATTGACTATATCACAATTCCAGTGGGTCAGAAGTTTTCATACACTTACATAAGTTAACTGTGTCTTTAAGCAGCTTGGAAAATTCCAGAAAATGATGTCAAGCCTTTAGACAATTAGCCAAATAGCTTCTGAAAGGAGGTCTGCTGAATTGGAAATGTACCTGTAAATATATTTTAAGGCCTACCTTCAAATTCAGTGCCTCTTTGCTTGACATAATGGGAAAATAAAAAAAGAATAAGCCAAGACCTCAGAAAAAAAAAATAGTGGACCTCCACAAGTCTGGTTTATCTTCGGGAGCAATTTACAAACACCTGAATGTACCACATTCATCTGTACCAACAATAGTATGCAAGTATAAATACCATGGTATCATGCAGCCATCATACCACTCAGAAAGGAGACACATTGCAAGGAAGAAGCCAATGCTCCAACACCATAAAAAAGCCAGACTATAGTTTGCAAGTGTACATGGGGACAATAATCTTACTTTATGGTCAGATGAAACAACAACTGACCAAAAAAATTCATTTTGACTTACAAATCTGTGTTACAGTGAGGCACTTACAATGGAAGTGAATGAGGGCCAATCTGCAAACATTAAAATTACAGCTGTCAATCGATAACATTTTTAATCAAATTAATTACATGGTGTCCCGATTAATTAATCGCATATACAAATATTTGCTGAGAAAGCCCCTTATATAACAATAATTCAATATATAATGATTAAATAATTATACATAGTTATCTTTAAATATAAAAAATTTATATATATATATATATATATATATATATAAAATACAAAAATATTCAGATAATTAAAATGCATTACATTCTTGTGGCAGAAGAGTTAATAAGACCATTCAAAAAGCGGTTTTAGACTACAATGTATTGTTTACTATCATATTATTATATATTATTACATAATACAATCATTGGCATATGGTTCACAGCAATTCATTTCACAAATGAATTTGTCAATCAGTTGGAGATTTATTATGAGGGCTTGTTTAAGGACCCGTCAATGAACACCTGCTTCAGACATTTTTTCTTTTTTAGAAACAAGCCAGGGGTATACCTGTACATAGTACACAATACTACAGATATATTTTACAATAATGCCATTACATTATATTCATTACATAGTGCAATGGTTTTCAATGCTTTGGAGTTGTTGGAGGTACAAAGAGTATTTAAATCATATTTCAAGTCTTTAAAAAAAAAAGTGCAAATATGGGCTTTATAGACATACATTTACACTTATGTATAAAAAACTTGGAAAGGAAAATAAACAGGTTAATCAGAAAATATTAACTTAAGTTATCAAAACTGTGAAAACCAAATAAAACGTCTTTATAAAGCAAATAAAAACTAATTAAAATAGAGGTACGTACAAACAAACAAACGTTTCTCCAAAATACTAGAGTGTGGACACGTTCCCAAAAAAGGTGAGGGACAGATTCATCTACAGCATTACAGAAGGAACAAAGTGGATCTATTTCAGGGAGCATGTTTCTTAAATAAAGATTGACTGGGTAAAAACGGTGTAACAGTTTAAAGGACACCTCCTTAACCTTGTTGGTAATTAAATATTTGTGAGGTAAAGACCATACGACCTGCGTCAGACATGCTTGTGTCGCGTCTCGGGTGTGTTGCGTCATAAAAATAAAATCTTTAGGTAACTGTGTCAAGTTGTAGTTTAATACTCAATCTTTAAACACATCTTGAGATCCCTTAGTTCGCATTTGCGCTCCTTCAAGTGTTTTGAACGCAAGAACGTAACGCATGTTTGTGTTGTGTGTCCGCTGAAGGGTTGTTAATGTTTTGTTCAATGTAATAAACTGTGTGTTGCTCACACAGCTGAAATTTCACTTACTGCCCTCTGGAGTAAACAGGTGGTACTACAAGCTTGCATTTCTCAGGAATTTCTCAGGAAAGCATTGCGATTAATTGCTTAATTTTTTTAACGTGTCATTTTTTGTAAAATTAATCGCACGTTATTAACGCATTAAATCGACAGCCCTAATTAAAATACTAATTGTTTCAAAAGTATAGCCATAAGACGTAAATCATATGTGTGTTAATATTGTGTGTGTGTGTGTGTGTGTGTGTGTGTGTGTGTGTGTGTGTGTGTGTGTGTGTGTGTTAAAATCACTCATTAACTTTTTGTGTAAGGTTATATACAATTTATAATGTTGTTGCCATGAAGACTGTAATACTACAAACATTACGATTTAAACAACTTTACATCTCAAATTATACATGTGTTTACAAAAGAATCAAAGTGAGTGCTTGTATAAAATTATAAGATTAAAACCATTTAAACCTCCAAAAACTGGCCCTATTCACATTTATTGTAAGGGGGGATGAGTCAAAATTGTGCTTTGTGCTAATCAAAAATATGCCTCAAATGCTGTCAATTTATTTTATCTTTTATTTAACCCAGAACATGCCTTTAATGCCTTTAATGTGATGATTTTGGAATTGTCATTTAACGGATTGAATTCACAAAAAAATTAAATACATTAAAAATCTAATTTAAGAGGGTTTTGAACTAGATGTTTGAAACCAACATATCCAATTTTTTTCTGACCAACCATTGCTGCTTAACTGTTTCTTGCACTGTAAAACAAAAAATGTGTTCTCTTAACTTAACTTAGGCTAGATGCCTTTTTGATTTGACTCAATTTTGATTTGACTGATTTGTCAGTTTGTATTTACTTAGAATATTGTTTTTATTTTCAACTTGACATGTTGATATAATTCCCAACCTCTTATTTAATGTTATGTGGACTTATCAAGTTTATTTGAAATGAATGAATTAACGTTTTGTGGACTTATCAAATTTTGTTTAAATAACATAATAAAAGTTATTTGGACTATAAAGCTTAGTAGAAATAACTTTATAAAAAGTAATGTGAACTTTTTGAAGTTTTTAGTACCAAAGTCCAAGTTCATTAAACTTAGTGACTGTAAAGCGATTAAAGAGAAAGGAGTAGGCGTTAACCGGCTTGCCAATATAAGTGATAATATAATCATGAACATAACCATAAAGACAAACACACACAGGTGTAGGACAGCTGCCCGTAACTCTCTCTCTTTCACACTGCTGTCTCCGGTCGGTCCTTATCCCTCTCTGGCTTAATCAGCCTAATTAGGGGTAGGGTGTGCGGAATCACGAAATGCTGCAGGAAACGTCTAGGTTACGTATGTAACCTCCATTCCCCGATGGAGGGAACGAGACTTTGTGTCAGAGAAGCGACACTAGGGGTCTCTCTTGAGCGCCGATATTCACCTCTGAACTATGAAAAAAGGCCAATGAGAGTTGGCAACCAGTATTTGCATGTCCCGCCCCCGGACATACGGGTATTTAAGCGGCGCAAATACGGGAGTTCATTCAGGATTTTTCTGAGGAGCCGGAAATGGTCCGGCCACAAAAGTGGCCAGGCTCAGCGACGTGGCAGGGGAGACACAACGTCTCGTTCCCTCCATCGGGGAACGGAGGTTACATAAGTAACCTAGACGTTCCCCTTCTGTCGCTCTCTCCACGTTGTGTCAGAGAAGCAACACTAGGGGTCCACTTATAAAAGTGCCATGCGCAGAGCTGTGTACGTGAACTGCTGATACAGGAGTGAGCAGGTATTCTTACGTGCAGGACGACCAACTGTATCAGGCTGCATGTACCCTTACCCAATGCCCCATTTAAGCCATCAGGATTCCTTATCGTTACCCTGGAGGGGGGAACAAGGTGCTGGCCGCCAACCTGGGAACGGGCCAAGCATGGCCGGGCCTCCTTTCTCTCTATGTTTCTCGCATAGAGCAACTAAGGCCGGGGCCCTTACACGCATTGAGGGAAGGGGGTCTTAGCCCTTATTCAGGGCGGAGAAGACCCTGCAGAGGCCACGCCTACCCGAGAGGGGAGGCAAGTTTAAGTGGCAAAACCATCAGAGGCCTGACTTAAGGCCTATGTGGAAAAGTTGGTGCGGTGGTGGATCCAGCCTCATAGAGGGGGGAACATACAGCACGGCAACTGAGGCAGCCGTGACTGCCTAAGGGAAACACGGGAGTCCGCTCGCCAGAGTGGACAGAACCGTGGTGTTACACACATGGGGAGTCCGAATGAGGCCTTACCTGTGTAGCACCTATACCAGTACAGTATACCAGGCTTGGGTCGGCGAGTTCCTCCACTGAACTGCGACCCACGAGGGCTAGGGAGGAATCAACCAGTGTCCCAAACCTGGGATCTCCTGGGAATGAAGGCGCACTGTTTCCCCTGATTAGGGGGAAAGGCGCTAGGTGCAAGCGATTCACCAGGTCAGATCGTGGGCGTGCAACCAAGTTCTATGGGCTCGGTACCTGAGAAAAAACGGGACGATACTGACTCAACTCCGAGATTGTAGAATCTCACAAAAGTGTTAGGTGTTGCCCAGCCCGCTGCTCTACAAATGTCTGCTAGGGCAGTGCCCCTAGCCAGTGCCCATGAGGACGCAACACTCCTGGTGGAGTGGGCTCGGACCCGCAAAGGGGGGGGGCACGGCCTGGGTGTGATAAGCCAGGGAAATGGCGTCGACAACCCAGTGGGTGAGTCTCTGCTTGGAGACAGCGTTCCCTTTCTGCTGTCCCCCAAATCAGACGAAGAGCTGCTCAGAGCATCTGGTGCTCTGTGTGCAGTCCAGATAAATCCTTAAAGCACGTACTGGACACAGCAGTGAAAGGGCTGGATCTGCCTCCTCCCGGGGCAGCGCTTGCAGGTTCACCACCTGATCCCTGAAGGGTGTGGTAGGAACCTTGGGCACATAGCCCGGTCGTGGTCTTAGGATCACGAAAGTGTCTGCCGGACCGAACTCCATGTAAGCGGCGCGAACAGAGAACGCATGCAGGTCCCCGACCCTCTTGATGGAAGTGAGCGCGATCAGCAGGGCAGTCTTGAGAGAGAGGGCCCTGAGTCCAACTGAGTCAAGCGGCTCGAAGGGGGGTCTCTGGAGTCCCGTAAGGACGACCGAGAGATCCCAGGAGGGGGAACAGTTTAGGCCGGGAGGGGAGTTATCCTCCGGGCACCTTTTAGGAACCTGACGATGAAGTCGTGCTTACCAAGAGACTTGCCGTCTACCGTGTCATGGTGGGCCGCGATAGTGGCGACATACACCTTGAGGGTGGAGGGGGACAGCCTCCTCTCCAGCCTCTCCTGAAGAAACACGAGCACTGACCTAACTGCGCACTTCTGCGGGTCTTCGGCTCGGGAAGAACAACAGTCCGCGAACAGATGCCACTTTAGAGAGTAAAGATGCCTGGTAGAGGGGGCTCTGGCTTGATTGATTGTATCTATGATGGTCAATGGTAGGCTGGCTAGATCTTCCAGATCCCGTCCAAGGGCCAGACGTGGAGGTTCCAGAGGTCTGGGTGCGGTTGCCAGAGCGTGCCCCGTCTCTGAGAAAGAAGGTTCTTCCTCAGGGGAATTCGCCAGGGAGGGGCTGTCGCGAGGAGCGTGAGGTCCGAAAACCAAGTCCGGGTGGGCCAGTAAGGGGCTACCAGAATGACTTGCTCCTCGTCCTCCCTGACCTTGCATAGCACCTGTGCATGAAGGCTCACTGGGGGAAATGCGTACTTGTGCAGCGCCGCAGGCCAGCTGTGTGCCAACGGGTCTGCCCCGAGGGGAGCCTCTGTCCGGGCATACCAGAGCGGGCAGTGGGAGGTTTCTTGGGAGGCAAACAGGTCTAACTGAGCCTTACCAAACCGGTCCCAAATCAGCTGGACCTACTGGGGGTGGAGCCTCCACTCTCCGCCAGGCAAGCTTTGTCTTGACAGCACGTCCGCTATCACACTGAGGTTGCCGGGGATGTGAGTGGTGCGCAGTGACTTGAGTCACTGCTGACTCCAAAGGAGGAGACGACGGGTGAGCTGTGACATGTGGAGGGAGCGTACTCCGCCTTGGCGGTTTATGTAGGCTACGACCGTGGTGCTGTCTGTCCTGACTAGGATGTTTTTGTTCCGAATTAATGGGAGAAACTTCTGCAGGGCCAGAAAAACAGCCAGCAGCTCTAGGCAGTTGATGTGCCAGCGCAGCGGGCCTCGGTTCCACCGGCCTGCGGCTGCGCGCCAGATGCACACGGAGCCCCAACCCAATTTGGAGGTGTCGGTTGTGACCAGAACGCATCGGGACACCTGCTGCAAGGGTACTCCTGCCCTTAGAAAGCAGAGGTATGTCCAGGGTTTGAAGGTTTGGCGGCAGGCAGAAGTAACTTTTACGTTGTGCATGCTGCAGCGCCATGCTCGTCTCGGGACTCGAGTGTTCTCATATGGCACGCTTCCTTCATGCCATATGCCCCAGGAGCTGTTGGAAACGTTTTAGTAGGACCACGCCGCCTGGCTTGAAGGAAGCGAGGCATTTCAGCACTGACTGAGCATGCTCGTTGGAGAGACGTGCTGTTATTGAGACTGAGTCTAACTCCAGACCGAGAAAAGAGATGCTCTGGACCGGGGAGAGCTTGCTCTTTTCCCAGTTGACCTGAAGCCCCAAACGGCTGAGGTGGCTGAGCACCTGGTCTCTGTGTGCGCATAGTAACTCTCGGGAGTGGGCCAGTATGAGCCAGTCGTTGAGGTAATTGAGTATGCCTCTGCGACTTTCGTGAAGACGCGAGGGGACAGAGACAGGCCGAAGGGGAGGACTTTGTACTGATACGCCTAGCCGTCGAACGCGAACCGTAGGAAGGGTCGATGTCGAGGGCGAATTGAGATGTGAAAGTACGCGTCCTTCAGTTCTACCGCTGCGAACCAATCTAGATGCCAGATATAATTTTTTTCTGGGTGAGCATTTTGAACGGAAGTTTGGACAAGGTCCGATTGAAAACTCGCAGGTCCAAGATCGGTCGTAAGCTGCCGCCTTTCTTGGGTACAACAAAGTAAGGGCTGTAGAAACCCTTCTTCATTTCGGTTGGAGGGACAGGCTCTACCGCGTCCTTTAATAGAAGGGAGGCGATTTCTTCGCCCAGAGAATGGGCATGTTGGCCGTGTACTGCGGAAAAATGTACGCCCGCGAAGGGGGGCGGAGACCTGGCAAACTGAATTGTGTAACCGAGTCGAATGGTCCGGTGCAGCCAGCGTGACGGGTTGGGCAGTGAAAGCCAAGCCTCTAAGCTCCGTGCTAGGGGCACCAAGGGGACGAGTTTTTTGGACGTACCCGGCGGGGCTTCGCAGCGGTGCGGAACAGGTAACGTGGCGTCGGGAGGCAACGTGGCGTCCCGAGGCTCTGGTGCTGAGAATAAACTCAAAGCACTTACTTTGCTCCGCGCACCCGGCAGGGGGCGGGTTCGTGACTGAGGAGGAGGTCTGATGCTGGCGTCCTCTGGACTCGTCTGAACCGGCCGGCCGGGGAACAGTCGTGAGGCTGAAGGCGGGGACACCGCGTCCATGGAGCCGGGACTGTTGAGGCCTGAAAGCAGAGTGCTGTGAGAATGGCATTTGCGGGCCATGTGCCCCAGAGACAAAGGAAATAGGAATTTGGCAAATTAAAAAAACAAAGGATTCTCCTCCATGACCACCTCCGGAGCTAACTTCTTGGGCTCTGGGTGCGTTGTCTCAGGAGCGCCTGGGAACCTTCCGGGTCCTCGAGGGGGTCCGTGAGACAGGGGGCGTGCGCTTCCCGCAGTTTGCTCGACGCTGGGGCTGAGAGCTGGGCCCGGGTTGAGGTGGAGCAGGAGCTTGTCTTCTGGCCGCGGGAGGATGCCCTCTTCTTTACCGTGGAGAACTGCTGGGCAAAGTCCTCGACGGTGTCGCCGAAGAGGCCGAACTGGGAGACAGGGGCGTTGAGGAAGCGAGTCTTGTCGGCTTCACGCATCTCGACCATGTTCAGCCACAGTTGACGTTCCTGGTCCACTAGCATGGCCATCGCCTGCCCGAGCGCTTGCGCTGTGACCTTCGTCGCTCTCAGGGCGAGGTCGGTCGCTGAGCGCAGTTCCTGCAGCGTGTCGGGATCAGGGCCACCCCCGTGCATGTTGCGTAGTGCCTTGGCTTGGTGGACCTGCAGGAGAGCCATGGCATGCAGGGCGGAAGCAGCGCGTCCGGTGGCGCTGTAGGCCTTCGCTGTCAGCGAGGAGGTTGCTCTACAGGTCCGGGAAGGGAGTACGGGGGCGACCTCGCCAGGTGGTAGGGGTTCCGGGGCATAGATGGATCGCAACCGCCCTATACACCTGGGGAATCGCCGCGTACCCCGTGGCGCGCTCCGCCGTCGAGGGTGGCGAGGGCGGACGAGCCTGTGGTGGTGTGATGAGTGGAGAGGGGTGCTCTCCACGAAGACGT
This sequence comes from Xyrauchen texanus, assembly GCF_025860055.1. Taxonomy (NCBI): domain Eukaryota; kingdom Metazoa; phylum Chordata; class Actinopteri; order Cypriniformes; family Catostomidae; genus Xyrauchen; species Xyrauchen texanus. The sequence goes on along the minus strand of NC_068318.1, from coordinate 7,429,830 downwards.
CAGCTCGTCATGCACTTCCGGTAAAAACGGTACCGGGCGGGGGGGGCGAGGCTGTGAGTGGCGCCCAGACCCCAGGAACCAGTCGTCCAGCCGTGATGGCTCTGGGGAGGATGGAGGGTTCCAGTCCAAGCCCACGCTGTTGGCTGCCCGGGAAAGCATGTCGGTCATCTGTGCGTCGGCCTCAGCCTGGGCGTGCAGGCCCGAAAGTCGCCGCCGCCTCGAGCACGGACGGGAATCAACGAGCCTGCTGGGGTGCGGGTGGTCCGAGGGGGCGTACCCGGCGGAGCTGCACCCGCTGCCATCCCCAAATCGCCTCCATCGCCAGCCGCATCGCCCTCGGGGGGCGGCTGGAGTGGCTTGTTCACGGTTGTAAGCAAGCAGCGACCGCAACGTTGTCATGTTCATGTTCTCGCAGTGAGAACATGAACCATCCACAAACGCAGCCTCGGTGTGATCGCTACCCAGACACACGAGACAACGCCTGTGGCCGTCTGAAGCGGAGAGCACTCTACCGCATCCAGAAACAACACAGGGGCGGAAAGGCATCTTTATAAAGACGCGTCCTTAAAGGACGTTCAACGCCGCTGTGTTTTGCTCTTTTAGAGGAAATTACTCTTTTAAATAAAATCACTCTTTTATGAAAAAAGGACTCGTGAGAGTTATTTTATGATCTGCACTGTCGAAGCGCCCAGGGGCAGGAATGCACAGCCGTGCAAACAGGAGAAAGCCGCTGTTGTGCGCCGTGGAATCCAACAGCATGCAGCAGAGGAATGACAGGAACTCGGTGTGTAACAAGCAGCAATTGCAGACACGACCATCGGCTCCGAAGAAATTTTCTGAATGAACTCCCGTATTTGCGCCGCTTAAATACCCGTATGTCTGGGGGCGGGACATGCAAATACTGGTTGCCAACTCTCATTGGCCTTTTTTCATAGTTCAGAGGTGAATATCGGCGCTCAAGAGAGACCCCTAGTGTCGCTTCTCTGACACAACGTGGAGAGAGCGACAGAAGGGGAACAGGTAGACAAGTATCTACATCCACAGTAAGATGAGTCCTATATCGACAACCTAAAAGGCTGCTTAGCTATTTAATGTATAATTTTTCACACAATTCTCTCATCATTTACTCACTCTCATGCCATCCCAGATGTGTATGCCTTTCTTTCATCTGCAGAACACAAATGAAGATTTATAGAAGAATGTTGCAGCTCTGTTTACAATGCAAGTGAATGGGTACCAAAAATGTTAAGCTCCAAAAAGTAGATATAGCCATCATAAAAGTAAGAGTTCAGCAGATGAAAGTTATACATATCTGGGATGGTATGAGGTTGAGTACATGATTAGAGAATCCATCCTCCATCTTTCCTCTAGTCAACTCAGTTTTACTTAATTTGTAACATGACACTGTGTTTCTGTAGTGACTGTACTGTTTTTTTTAGTGACCAGAATATTTTGCTGGCAAGTTTATATTATATAACCTCAAGTTTATTTTTTAATCTTAACTTAAAAAAAAAATTTATAAAAAAAGGAAATCTTAAAACATTACAAACGAAAATGTATTATGTTAATAAAATTTAGTAATTAAGGACATAATAGATGTTCCCATTATCTGTATTTGAAAGGTCCTACACTACATTGAATAGTGGATGAATTAAAGGACTACTTGCTCATCCTACTTGTTTAAAATTAGTTTATAGTTTAAAATGACTCAAGCGGTTTCATTTTAAGGATATAAAAGCACAACAATAACATTAATATTAAGCCTTAGCTGTCTGACTTTCTGAGCAATTTAACTAATGTATCCTAAAAAAAAATTCTGTAACAAAATAAACAGATCCAACATCTAAAAGAAAACTACAACCAGGAAGTGAAACTACATCCCTTTCAATCATGGCCACACAGAGAGTAGTTTTGATCCCATTATTTTGAAGTAAATGTGCTCCAAAGTCTGAAAATCAGTGTGCAACTTTAAAAATGATCACTACCAAACACATTTACTGCAATTAAATAAACGTTTTGGGGTTTTAATCTAAAATATTGTTTAAACTTTTCACAGTTTATGATTATTTCTTTTAAATGAATGGTTGAAGATAAAATTTTGTCACTACCAAAACCTTATGATGTGTTTCGATAGTGACAATTTACAGTAGCTTATAAGGAAAGCTTTGACCTTTTGTATTTTTAGCTAATTTTATTACAAGCTTTAAAAGTTTTACATGCATAAAAAAACCTTAATATTTTATATTAAAACCCTAAAAGGTTAAAAGTGCTCTGAAAAAATATTTGCCCCATCCTGAATTATTCTGTATATCTCATACTAAATAGTTTCAAAAATTTTAACTAAATCTTACATAAAACAAAGGCAATCTGAGTAAACACAAAATAGATTTTTTTAATTATAATGTTATTTATTGAAGCAAAAACGACTGCAAAATGACATAATGCCTATTTTTAATCTAGATTTTTAATCTATTTTTGCTGCATTTTGGCAAATTATAGTTAGTAAAAGTAAGGTTTTTGAGTAATGTAACTATGTGATGGCCCAAGCCACACAGGATGAATAATCAGCAAGGGTAATACAGCACACAAGCCATGTTTTAAGTACACAGGTGAAGTTATTTTTGCAGTTAGCCACACCCCAAACAATTCATGATATATCACATAGTTTATTTCAGGTATAATATGTATTTATTTGCTTTAGCCATACACTGTTTAAATGGAGTGCACACATTTTCACATTGTAGGGTTATGTAAACATTTTTTGTTCTATTAATTATTGTTTCTTTGTTACCATGTTGGAGAGAGGTCTTTTCCTGGGGGAAGAAAGGCGTGGCCAAAGGTGGAGGACTGTGATATTCTGTGACCTGCCAATTAAGCCATACCATGTGCTGCCATGTTGGAGGGGGATTTTGGGGTTAGTTTGTTTTACTTTGTAGTTGTTTGTATTTGTCATCCATTTTGTTTTTCCTTTGTGTAAATTGGTTTGGCCAAGCCACTATATATGTTCCCTTGTGTCTCATTCAGTTAGGTCAGTTTGTTCAGTTCATATTCTGTTTTGTTGTATGCTGTTTTGAGTATAAGTTATATTTGTTTTGACCTCTTTTATAAGTCTAGTTGTTAACTTTTTGGTTTCTATTGTTTAGTATTTGTGGGGTAAATAAAAAAAAAAACCATTTTTCAACAAGGAACTCCTGTTTTCCTCATTGCCGGACTACTTGGTCCGTGACAAACTACGAGTAAGTGTATTTATTAAAATTCTATAACATGTAAGTTAAAATACTCAATAGTTGGCACATATTGCATGAAAGTCTCCCTTATTTTTATTTGTGCTGTTATAACTGCAAATCAATGATTTATAATGCATCTGTAAAAAAACACATTACTCAATTATGAACCCCTTCATAAACCCTTAATATGGGGAACATTAATGTAGTGTTACCACCTTATTGTTAATGTTATGCATACAGTTCGTCTTTGTCCTATAAATACCATGTGAAGCACACATTAGTGAATAATAAAAAATATTAAACTAAAAACTTTAAATCTGTGCATTTAAAAATAATTCTGGAATATGTAAAGACAGCTTGTGGCACGTTGGAAACCAAAGCGCTTTACCCCCTTTAAGAAGCCTGACCTTTAGTTTCCTATCAGAGTGAAAGCATTTTTATTAACAGTTTACTGAAAAAAAAATCATGATTTTTTGCATGATTTTTGCAACTTTCTGACCAATCAGAGTGCATCACATCAGATTACCATGGCAACATCTGGAGGGCCACTAATATACCACATATGTTTTCACTGTTATTGTGTAAACATGTTTTTTGTTCTACCTTTCTCCAGCACACTTTCACTTAAGTGTGATAAACTGAGCTTGTACAGTAATCCACATGGATAAGTCAGTCTCCAACCCAAGTACTAGTGAGAACATTAAAATACCCAGAAGCTACCTTAAAAAACAAAGCATCTGTCTATTTTTCAGATTTGCATGCAGTGCGCATATAACTGTTATTTATTTTGGGATGTTAAGTAAGTAAAGTAAGTAAGTAAGTAAAGTTTATTTCTAAAGCGCTTTTCACAGATAAAATCACAAAGTGCTGTACACGAGAAAGGTAAAAGCAAAATCTTATATAAACAATATAAAAATATATACAATACATATGTAAAATCAAAGTGACACTTTGATTAAAAAACAACAACATATATACAGGGTTGGGGAGTAATGGAATACAGTTCCAATAGAGTTACAATTTAAATAACTGGTAATTAGAATACAGTTACATTCAAAAAGTATTACTTTGCATTTTATTGTCATTTGATTCATTTAATATTTAGTCCTTTCAGATGGAAAACATTTATACATATAAATGATGCGATCCAAAGTGCATTTGAACAGTGATGAAAGATTTTCTTATGATGTGTTACATTCAAACGAGCAGACAGAGAAGTACGTTTGAAGTAAGTTTGGAGCAGAAGAAATAGAAATAAACCTTGTGTAAATTGTCAGCTTTACACTAAGCTAAAATGCTGGTTCTAGACATTTTACATGCACATGTTACCAGACATGATCATATTTTTTTATCATGAAAATTCACATTGGATGAGACCTTTGATGTTAGGGTAAAAATAATATTCTTGATAATAATTTTTGTATTGTTTTCTTGTAAAAATATACAAAATAAGATATTTAGGTTTTTCAGAGAATTTATTTTGTGTATTTTGTCTTACTGTACTGGGTTTTTATAGTCAAAACAAGTGAAAAAACTCTACCATTGCTGAAGAAGTAATCCAAATTATTTAGAATACATTACTGACCTTGAGTAATCTGTAGTGGAATACATTTAAAAAGTAACCCTCCCAACCCTGTGTTTATATACAGTATATACACTGATCAGCCACAACCTTAAAACCACTGACAGGTGAAGTGAATAACATTTATTATCTTGTTACAATGGCACCTGTCAAGCAGTGGGATATATTACGCATCAAGTGAACAGTCAGTTCTTGAATTTGACATGTTGGAACCAGAGAAAATGACCAAGCGTAAATATCTGAGCGACTTTGATAAGGGTCAAATTGTGATGGCTAGAGGACTGGGTCATCTCCAAAACCTATGGGGTGTTCCCGATATGCAGTGGTTTGTACCTACCAAAAGTGATCTAAGGTAGTTCCGGAGAGTGAATAGCACGGTCCAGAGGTGAGCCTAAAAGCCAATCAGTTCACCCCAATCCCTTGTGGAGACCACCTCTCGCCTTCACAACGTAAGGAGGTTGCCAGATTGCAAAATAATTTCTCTGACGGCCTCTCCCTACTGGTTACCCGAACACAAAAAAACATGTAGTATGGGAAGAATCAAAGGTCATGCTTGATATGGGGATAATAGAAGAATCCCAAAGCGATTGGGCCATCACGATAGTTCTGGTACCTAAGAACGATGGCTCGGTACGTTTCTGTGTGGATTATAGGAAAGTTAACGAGGTGTCGAAATTTTATGCATATCCAATGCTGACTGATCTTTCTAAAAAGGGAGCTCCATACCCGGTCCAGTGGACGGAGCCGTGCCAACAGGCTTTCACGCAATAAAAGCTGCACTTTTTGGCGGGCCGCTTCTGCATTCCCCTGATTTCTCTCTCCCTTTTGTTTTGCAGACGGACGCATCGAACAGGGGGGTGCTGTACTGTCCCAGATGGTGGAGCAGGTGGAGCACCCAGTGATGTACATTAGTCAGAAGCTCTCTATGAGAGAGACTAAGCACCAGCAACATAGAGAAGGAGTGCTTGGCCATTACAGGAACTATGCTTGACTGGTTTAACTCCTATATCTCAGGTAGGTCCTTCAAGGTAGCCTGGAGAGGTGAGGTATCCAAGCCAAACCAAATTCTTACTGGGGTACCTCGGGGATCAGTGCTTGGGCCACTTCTCTTCTCTATATACACAACATCACTGGAACCCATCATTCAGGCACATGGTTTCTCATACCTCTGCTACGGTGATGACACACAACTCTATTTGTCTTTCCAGCCCAATGACACCACCGTGACGGCTCGAATCTCTGCCTGCCTGGCAGACATCTTGGCCTGGATGAAGGAACACCACCTGCAACTCGATCCAGCAAAAACCAAACCCCTGGACTTTCCAGCCAACCCTGCTGTTGAACACAACATCACTGTGCAGCTGGGTTCGACTACAGTAACCTCTTCAAAAACAGTCAGAAATCTAGGGGTAACCATTGATAACAAACAAAATTTTTAACAAAAATAAGACCCTTCCTATCGAGTGAGTGGTGGTGTAGTGGTCTAAATGGCATAACTGGTAAACTGGTAATCAGAAGGTCACTGGTTCGATCCCCACAGCCACCACCATTGTGTCCTTGAGCAAGGCATTTAACTCCAGGTTGCTCCGGGGGGATTGTACCTGTAATAAGGGCTCTGTAAGTCGCTTTGGATAAAAGCGTCTGCCAAATGCATAAATGTAAATATTCACTCTATCTGAATATGCCACACAACTGCTTGTTCAGTCACTTGTCATAACTAGACTGGACTACTGTAACACTCTCATTGCAGGCCTCCCTGCATGTGGAATTAGACCTCTGCAAATGATCCAGAATGAAGAAGCACATCTGGTCTTTAATGAACCAAGGAGAGCACATGTTACACCACTCCTTGTCTCACCCCACTGGCTACCGGTTGATGCACGTATCAAATTCAAGGCTATGATGCTGGCATACAGAACAATCTGCTCCAACATACCTAAAATCATTTCTGCAGAGCTACACGCCCACTAGAAGCCTGTGGTCGGCTAAGGAACATCGCCTTGTTGTACCAACACAAAGAGGCACCAAAACACTTTCTCGGACTTTCAGCTTCATCATATCACGTTGGTGAAATGACCTTCCCAACACCATCCATGAAGCAGACTCACTTTCTGTCTTCAAAAAACAACTTAAAATGCATCTTTTCCAAGAGCACTTAACTAGTCACTAACAAAAAATAAAAGAAAAAAAAATTGCATATGTTTTGAATACTATTCTGATGCTAGTGAAACTTTGTAATATGGCACTTTTGTACCACTGTCTCCTTAAGATGATTCACTTATGTTTTCCTCTTTTGTAAATCGCTTTGGATAAAAGCATCTGCCAAATGAATAAATGTAAATGTATGTGGGTGGTCCTAACTCTTTGCTTCTATTTGCTGGGATGAGCATTCACCCTCTGTTCGGCCATGTGGCTCCAGTGGCTCCACCGCATGAAGGATGCCAACGCCGAGGTCACTCGTTGATATCTGGCACTCCAGCGATTTAAGTTTGTAGTGGTCCATAGGCCGGGGCTGCAGCTGGCTGTCACAGACTCCCTCTCCACGCATTAATCTGGGGAGAGAGGAAGCAGTAAGGGTTTTCGCCTGAGATTAATTGCTGCATACTAATTGTGATTTCTATTTTCATAGTGAGAGGCAGGGTGATAAAAGGCTGCTCAAAACCCCAGAGAGACAGAGTGAACCCAGCTGACAAACTGTGTGAGTGTAGATCTCAATCTAATTGAGCATCTATGGGATGTGCTGGACCAACAAGTCCGATCCATAGAGGCCCCACCTCACAACTTACAGGACTTAAAGGATCTGTTGCTAATGTCTTGGTGCCAGATACCACAGGACTCCTTCAGAGGTCTTGTGAAGTCCATGCCTCGAAGGGTCAGAGCTGTTTTGGCAGCATGAGTGGGACCAACACGATATTAGGCAGGTGGTTTTAATGTTGTGTCTCATCTGTGTATATACTCTGTGTGTGTGTGTGTGTGTGTGTGTGTGTGTGTGTGTGTGTGTGTGTGTGTGTGTGTGTGTGTGTGTGTGTATATATGTGTATATATATATAGTATATATATATATATATATATATATATATATACACACAAATGTTTAGAAAGACAAACGTTTGGAATAATGTACAGATATTGCTGTTTCGGAAATTGGTATTTTAATTCACCAAAGTGTCATTCAACTGATCACAAAGTATAGTCAGGTCATTACTGATATAAAAAACAGCACCATCACTATTTGAAAAAGTATTTTTTTTTTATCAAATCTAGACAGGCCCCATTTCCAGCAGCTATCACTCCAACTCTTTTTGAACACCTTATCCTTGAGTAATCATGCTAAATCATAGGTCAGTATTAGGTTCTTTCTCAAGAAACTCGTCAATCATGGTTTTGAGGTGTGTGTATATATATATATATATATATATATATATATATATATATATATATATATATATATATATATACACACACACACACATACACATACACACACACACACACACACATTTTGTTTATTATGCTTTATATGGACTTTAATGTTATGTTACATCCTATTGTTGTTATGCCCTATAAGTATTTGCTGACCAGTCTGTAATACTCTGAAATATCATTACATTTAGACAATAATGTCATGATTCAATAATGTTATGTATAATGTTATACTGCAGTATATGTAAATACACAGTTTTACATCATCCATAAACAAACTCATATCAGATTAGATTAAGGTATGTTATTTAGAGTAGAGATACATTTCTGCACATGTAATCTCCTTAATGACAGGAAAATATGAAAAACAATTTGCCAGCACATGACATCAGCATGTTTGTTTGTGTGATTATCAAAAACAACAGCGCCTGTCATAACTTTAATCCTCTCTGCAACCGCACAGTATTTTTTGGTAGCTTGTGGTACATGTGAAAGAGTCCTAACGTTATCATTGGATGAAAATGTAATGGGTATTATTTTTTATATTTATCCTTATTGCTACATATGCTTGTTCTAGTGTAGTTTTATTTTATTTTTTTTTCTGTTTTGAGCAGAAGTTCAACACACTGTGTCAAAATAAATTAAGGGCAGATTAATTAAATGTGTTTGTTATTGTTGCTGTTTATGGCAGACAGCTAATGGAAATTATTATTTAAAAAGCTGAGAGATCTGAATGCTCTTTTGATGAAAGAATTAAGTTTGCAAATGGTTATTTGTTTATGACCAGTCATCAAATGCTAAATTAATAATAGTTAATTTTAAACTATTATTAAAAAGTTGCTTTATGGTATATATGTAACACATTTTGTTTAATCAAAAACAAGCACATAACCTAAACACCTCATTAAAATGTATTATACACATACACATTTTTCCTGTAGAATTGTATTTTTTTTATATTTAGAACATATCAAATTAGTGAAATCTGTCAGGCATCTATCCATCTATCCATCTATCTATCTATCTATCTATCTATCTATCTATCTATCTGTCAGTCTGTCTATCTACCTATCTGTATGTCTGTCTGTTTATCTGTCTGTCTGTCTGCCTGTCTGTCTATCTATTGGTCTACGGTCTGTCTGTCTATCTATCTATCATTTCTGAACATATCAAATTAGTGAGACATTTTTATATCAGGCATCCATATTTGCCTTCAAAGGGCTTTTTATAAATTTTAAGCCACCATTATAGTAAAACAGTTGTGGTGTCTATCTTTGTGGTGTCTAGCTTCCATCAAAACAATGAGTTAAACGCATTAACATGATTGTAAAAATTTTTCAGCATGTCAAACAAGAAGGGTGGCAATCATTGAGAGCGGCAGTTACTGCTCATTCTTGTTATGAAAAACAAGGTATTTTCCCTTTTCATGCAATTTGGTTTGTTATTCTCAGTGAACGATGAGCTGTAAACAATTTAATCTTTGCACTCCCATATTTGCCACTATATGTTTCTGTGGATTAAAGATGGATTAGTGGATTACACAATTAATACAGCCCGAGAGACTGCAGAGGCATTTTGATGTGACAGACAATTACAACTCATAACAGTAAGGTGTTACGTTTCATTTAGTGTGAATGCACTGTTTTTTTGAATAAGCATTGACATCAGGTACTGACATCTGGTTACAAGACTCCAAGCAGAAAAAGGGTTTTCACAAGGGCACAGGAAACCATATGATTCTTTTCTTTTCAACATTAAGAACATTGGCCATTTTTACGATTTACACTTTTTATTGATTCGTACATATAACAAAGTAAAACAAAACATATATACACTGAATCAACATTTAACACACATTATTACCCCTCCCCAATCACCAACCTCACCCTGACCCTTTAACGAACATCCTTGTGGTCACATATAAATACACACACACAAAAATTTTATTAAATAATCAGCCAATCATAACACTGGTCCTGACCTGATCCTGGCCCTGATTATGATTGTTATGATTATGAGTCTGGCAAAATGAAATTTGAGTTCCCAATACATCACACATAACCTTCAATCAACATTCTTGGACCTTAACACACCACCAAAAAACATGGGTTGTGTCTCCATCTTTTGACTGGCATCGCCAGCAGGTGGGTGTGTCTTTAAGACCAAGCCTATATAATCTAGAGGGGGTCCAATAGAATCTTGAATTGCATAAGGTGCACCCTTGTATCTCTAGATACAGATGTTTTTTAGAATCCTAGCCCACACTTCCTCCTCCAGTACCAAATTTAAATCTTTCCCCCATAATCTCTTGATAGAAGTTAATGCTCCATCCCCCAGACTCTGAATTAACAGGGAGTAATACAGTGATGCCTCATGACCTTTTCTACAAGCAGTAATCACTACTCCCACAGTATCTGCCGCTTTAGGGGGGTGTATGTGTAATGTTGGAGTAACGAGGCAGACGAGGAGTTACGGATCCAAACGCAGCTGAGGCTTTATTTGAATAAACAGAAGATAAACACAAACAAACAACACGATGGGGAAATAAAGCATAAAACAGTTAACTAAAACACGAAGGATCAAACGGAGAACTTGGGCAGGGAACACATACCGGGTTTACACCAAACAACGATCGACAAAGACAGAACAAAGACACGGGGTATAAATACACAAACATAGGATAGGTGGCCAATGAAAGAACAGAACTCAAACAGGATAACAAGGTGATTAACAGAAACCAAAGGCAAATTAACAAGTGCAGGTGTAAACAATGAACAGTGAGCACGAACGCTAACAGAGGGTTATGGAATCAAATACGGGACTAAAGTGACAACTAAAAGAGATAAGGAAAACAAGAGGGAAACAAGACAGGGTGGACTATGGAGTTAAATAAGGGAACAAAGTGAAAACTAAGTGAAAAAGTGACAAGATGGAAAACAAGAGGGTAACAGAGAGACAAGACAGGGTAATCATTACATAGCCCCCCCCTTAAGGATCGGATTCCAGACGATCAAAACAACAAAAGACGAAAAAGACCCACAAAGAAAAACCAAAATGAGGGCACCAGGGGCAAACAGACAGAGACAAGTGGGCACATGGGCGGACCAGGGGGGTACACTGGGCAGGCAGGAAGTCCGCGGGGCCATTAGGCAGTCCAGGGAGGTGGAGAGGGTAGATAGATAGACCATGGAGGCCGAGAGGGCAGGCAAGCAGTCTATGGGGGTGTGTCAAGGGACCAGGATCAGGTGGCCGCAGAACAGAGGCCGGTTTAGATGGCCCGGAGCTGGCCACTTGGCAAGGACAGGGACCGGGTCGGGGGCCTGGGAGGAGGCCACTGGGCAGGGACTGGGTCAGGAGGCCAGGGAAGAGGACTCAGGACAGGAACAGGGGCAGGAGGCCTGGGTGGAGGCCACAGGACGGGAACAGGGTCAGAAGCCCTGGGAGGAGGCCACAAGACAGGGACCGGGTCAGGAGGCCTGGGAGGAGGCCACAGGACAGAGGCCAGCTTCGGTGGCCTGGGAGGTGGTCGTGGGCCAATGGCCGGTTCAGGGGACCTGGGAGGTGTGGCTACTGGGGGAGCTGGCGGAGCCGCGTGAGGCGGAGCCAAGGAGGACCTCTGAGGCGGGGCAGTCGAAGACTTGGGTGGCGGCGCCGCAGGAGGCATAGGCAGGGCCGCAGGAGACCCTGGGGGCGGAGCAGAGGCAGGCAGAGCCATGGTGTACCCTGTGGGCGGAGCCGTAGAAGGCTTGGGAGGCGGCGCCGTGGAAGGCTCGAGAGGCGGAGCCGAGGGAGGCTCGGGAGGTGGAGCCGGGGGAGGCGATGGCGTAGAAAGCTCAGAAGGCGGAGCTGAGGGAGGCTCAGGAGGCGGAGCCGAAGGAGGTTCTAGAGGCGGAGCCCTAGAAGGCTCTGGAGGCTCTGGAGGCGGAGCCGTAGGAGGCTCGGGGGGCGAAGCCCTGGAAAGCTCAGGAGGCGGAGCAGAGGGAGGCTCTGGAGGCTCAGGAGGCGGAGCCGAGGGCGTGGCGCCAGTAGACAGTTCTTGAGGCGGAGGCCTGGAAGGCTCCGGGGACGGAGCTGAGGAAGGCACAGGAGACGGAGCCAAGGAAGGCTCAGGAGACGGAGCAGCTGGAGGCGAGCCTGGAGGCTCTGGAGGCGGAGCCGTAGGAGGCTCAGGAGGAGGCTCGGAAAGCAGAGCCGTGGATGGCTCGAGAGGCTTGAAGGGTAGAGCCCTGGGAAGCTCGAGGGGCTTGAGAGGCGGAGCCCTGGAAGGCTCGAGAGGCTTGAGAGGCGGTGCCCTGGAAGGCTCGAGAGGCGGAGCCCTGGAAGGCTCAAGAGGCGGAGCCCTGGAAGGCTCGAGAGGCGGAGCCCTGGAAGGCTCGAGAGGCGGAGCCCTGGAAGGCTCGAGAGGCTTGAGGGGCGGAGCCCTGGAAGGCTCGAGAGGCTTGAGGGGCGGAGTCCTGGGAGGCTCGAGAGGCTTGAGGGGCGGGGCCCTGGGAGGATTGAGGGGCGGAGCCCTGGGAGGCTCGAGAGGCTTGAGGGGCGGAGCCCTGGGAGGCTCGAGAGGCGGAGCTCCGGAAGGCCCGAGAGGCTTGAGAGGCGGAGCTCCGGAAGGCCCGAGAGGCTTGAGAGGCGGAGCCGTAGGAGGCTCAAGAGGCTCTGGGGGCGGAACCGTCAGAGACTTGAGTGGATCGAGAGGCGGAGCAATCGGAGGCTCTGGAGGCGGAGCCGTAGGAGGCCCCGTAGGCGGAGTTGCAGGGGGCTCGAGAGGCTCTGGGGGTGGAGCCGTAGGAGGCTTAGGGGGCGGAGCCCTGGTAGGCTCGAGAGGTTCAGGAGGTGGAGCCCTGGGAGGCTCGAGAGGCTTGAGGGGCGGACCCCTGGTAGGTTCGAGAGGCGGAGTCCTGGAAGACTCGAGAGGCTCGAGAGGCGGAGCTCTGGAAAGCTCGGGAGGTGGAGCTCTGGAAAGCTCGGGAAACTCGGATGGCTGAGCTCTGGAAAGCTCGGGAAACTCGGATGGCTGAGCTCTGGAAAGCTCGGGAAACTCGGATGGCTGAGCTCTGGAAAGCTCGGAAACTCGGATGGCTGAGCTCTGGAAAGCTCGGAAACTCGGATGGCTGAGCTCTGGAAAGCTCGGAAACTCGGATGGCTGAGCTCTGGAAAGCTCGGAAACTCGGATGGCTGAGCTCTGGAAAGCGCGGAAACTCGGATGGCTGAGCTCTGGAAAGCGCGGAAACTCGGATGGCTGAGCTCTGGAAAGCGCGGAAACTCGGATGGCTGAGCTCTGGAAAGCTCGGAAACTCGGATGGCTGAGCTCTGGAAAGCTCGGAAACTCGGATGGCTGAGCTCTGGAAAGCTCGGAAACTCGGATGGCTGAGCTCTGGAAAGCTCGGAAACTCGGATGGCTGAGCTCTGGAAAGCTCGGAAACTCGGATGGCTGAGCTCTGGAAAGCTCGGGAGGAGGAGCCCTGGAAGGCTCGAGAGGCGCTGGCTCTTGGACGGTCACGGCCATTGGCACTGGCTCTTGGACGGTCATGGCTACTGGCACTGGCTCTTGGACGGTCAAGGCTACTGGCACTGGCTCTTGGACGGTCGTGGCTACTGGCACCTGCTCGGGGACGGTCGTGGCTTTGGGCACTGGCTCTTGGACGATCAGGGCCACAGGCGCTGACTCAGGGACGGTCGAGGCTACAGGCGCTGACTCAGGGACGGTCGAGGCTACAGGCGCTGGCTCAGGGACGGTCGAGGCTACAGGCGCTGGCTCAGGGACGGTCGAGGCTACAGGCGCTGGCTCAGGGACGGTCGAGGCTACAGGCGCTGGCTCAGGGACGGTCGAGGCTACAGGCGCTGGCTCAGGGACGGTCGAGGCTACAGGCGCTGGCTCATTGACGTTTGAGGCTTGCGGCACTGGCTCATTGACGTTTGAGGCTTGCGGCACTGGCTCATTGACGTTTGGGGCTTGCGGCACTGGCTCATTGACGTTTGGGGCTTGCGGCACTGGCTCATTGACGTTTGGGGCTACAGGCTCTGGCTGGGTTACCGTGGTTGGCGAGGATTCGGGCTCGCTCACAGTGACATCGCGGGGCTCTAGCTCGCTCACCGTGACATGCGTGGGCTCTAGCTCGCTCACCGTGACATCGCGGGGGCTCTAGCTCGCTCACCGTGATATGCGGGGCTCTAGCTCGCTCACCGTGACATGCGGGGGCTCAGGCTCGCAGACCGGGGTTGGCGCTGGCCGGGAGGCGGAAGCCCGTCTTCTTTCCTCCTCCGGGCAGACGCAGTGGGCCGGCTGGCTCATGGAAGGCGACCGGCGTGGGGGCAGGCTCGCTGACAGGTGGGGCTGGTGTGGCAGGGTGCGGTGAGCTGCACGCTAGTAGGGTCATCTCCAGGTAGTCGCGGAGAGTGCTGCCGGGCGTTGCCTGTGGCACCTGCTCCCTCAGCGAGGGATTTAAGCTATCCCTGAAGAAGACCATCAGTGCAGAGTCCGGGAAGTCAGTAGCGTTGGCCAGGAGGAGGAAGTAGCGAGCGTGGTCTACGAGCGGGTAGTGCTCTTGCTGCAAATTGAGCAGCCGACATTTGGCTCGGATAGCTGCTGGATCCATGTGCGGTCGATCGTTCTGTAATGTTGGAGTAACGAGGCAGACGAGGAGTTACGGATCCAAACACAGCTGAGGCTTTATTTGAATAAACAGAAGATAAACACAAACAAACAACCCACGATGGGGAAATAAAGCATAAAACAGTTAACTAAAACACGAAGGATCAAACGGAGAACTTGGGCAGGGAACACATACCGGGTTTACACCAAACAACGATCGACAAAGACAGAACAAAGACACGGGGTATAAATACACAAACATAGGATAGGTGGCCAATGAAAGAACAGAACTCAAACAGGATAACAAGGTGATTAACAGAAACCAAAGGCAAATTAACAAGTGCAGGTGTAAACAATGAACAGTGAGCACGAACGCTAACAGAGGGTTATGGAATCAAATACGGGACTAAAGTGACAACTAAAAGAGATAAGGAAAACAAGAGGGAAACAAGACATGGTGGACTATGGAGTTAAATAAGGGAACAAAGTGAAAACTAAGTGAAAAAGTGACAAGATGGAAAACAAGAGGGTAACAGAGAGACAAGACAGGGTAATCATTACAGTATGTTACTCCCAAAAATAGTACAGAGCAGATGGCACAGCTGTAAATACCTAAAGAACTGAGATAAGGGAATCACAAAATGTTTAACCAAATTTTAAAAGGATCTCAACACTCCACTCTCAAATAGGTCACCGAGTGTATTAACCACCCTCACAATCCACTCTGACCAGCAGAAAGGGGACTTATTAATACATAATGTTGGAATCAGTCATATGCTCGAGGCAAAATTTAAATAAATGTCCGAATTAAACACTCTGGACACTTTTGTCCATACAGAGAGCAAATGCGAGATAACAGGGTGTAACGTCTCCGATTAGATTGAAAGAAAGGCTTTGCGGTGTTGAAATAGGGGCAAGCAATTCCTGTTCGATACAAAACCAGGGAGGGCCTCTCTCAGGTGGAAGAGACCAATGAGCCAAATGTCTGAGACCGAATGCATAATAATAATACAAAATCTTGGGTAGGCCTAGCCCACCTTTGTCAATCGGCCTATGTAATTTATTGAAATGTAATCTGGGACATTTACCATTCCAAATGAAGGACTTCACTATGCTATCAAATTGCTTGAAATAAGAGAGGGGGACATCTACTTGGAGAGATTGTAGCAGGTAGTTGAATTTTGGAAGACAATTCATTTTAATAACATTAACCTTCCCAAACATAGATAAATTTAATGTAATGAGGCCCACCTTCCAAAATTGCTTGAAAACCTTTTTATTAAGGGGTCAAAATTAACTCTAACTAAGTCACACAAATTTGCTGGAAATAAAATGCACAAATGCTTAATGCCCTATTTGGTCCACTGGAAGTCGCCCAGCTGAAAATCTGTTACTGGGCAGTACGCTGAGCCAAAGCTTTTGATTTTGACCAATTGGAGAATTTAGAAAAATAATTAATAATTCTGTGGAGGCAAGGCATAGATCTAGTGGGGTCGGAGACGAATAATAAAATATCATCTGCATAAAGCAAAAGCTCATGCACCATACCTCCTGCCACCACACCTGGAAAATCATCTTCCTTGCTAATGGTTCCAGGGCAAGACAGAAACATAATGGGGAAAGAGGGCAACCCTGCCGGGTGCCTCTATCCAGAGTAAAATAATCTGATATGAATCCATTTGTTTGTACCGCTGCTACCAGGTGTTGTATATTTCGTATATAAGATAATCCCATTCTACCATATTAAATAACTTCTCGCATCAAGTGTGATGGCAGCGATTGGAGTCTGATCATTCGCCACTGACCACATGATATTGATGAAATGCCTAATGTTATCAGAAGAGCTGCAACCCCAAATGAACCCCACCTGATTTATATGTATAAGAGATGTCATAACTTTACTTGATCGGTTAGCCAAGATTTTGGACAATATATTTATGTCTAGCAGGATCAGGGAAATTGGACATTAACTCTAACACTCACTTGGACATTTGTCCTTTTTAAGAAGCAGACTGATCCGGAAGCTTTCCATTCTTAAATGATTCTGTATAAACTTCAAACAAAAGTGGAGCCAGTTCTGTCGTCTGGCCCCGGAGCCTGACTCCCCTGCTCTTACTTGAGCCAGCACTAAAGAACACATGTCTACCCCATATCTTTCTAAATTGTTCAGCTTTCTGCAGGGAAAGATGCATTTCTTTAAGAAACACTATATCATATTTCTTACTTTAATAAGAGAAATAACCTTTCTTATTTTTATGGGGTGCCCCAACCCATTCACATTATACGTGGAGAGAGACAATTCACTCATGTTAACATTATGACATTTTGACATATTATGAAAAAATTTATTGTGTGTCAAAAATTTCATTATAAAACCACATTCCAACAGTAGTCCAACAATCAAACCCCAAACCAAACAAACGAAAAAAGAAAAATATGCACATTAACCCCACGCACGACAGCACCAACTGGCGTCCATCCCTCTAAACTCAAACAGTCCATATGCTTACAAGAGCCCCTGCGACAAATTTGCTGTTGGATTACTGAAGTCCGGTGTTTTTATACAAATTTTGAGACAGAATTACACAACAGAAGATAATCCATAAATCAAACTCCAGCCAATAGGTGGAATAAACACAAAGAACGTGCAGATTCATCTACAACACTGTCCCAAAGGAGTGCTACTACACAAAACTACAGCCGCTAGGCGGACCCAGAAAAAAAAAGGCACTCAGAAAAAAAAAGGCACTCAGTTTCCTTGAACAGTCAAGTGAATGTTCAGTGAGTCGGTCAACTTGGCTGCAATGTGAGTACCACAAAATAACTTACTCAGTCCATTGACTTTATGAAGGACATTGCTTGCTGGGGATCTGTAAATATTTTGCAGCCATCCTTAGCATCTATTCTCAATTTGGCCTGGAGCATCAGTTCAAAAGTGACCTTCCATTGATGTAAGAGTTTCTTGCAATCCTTGAATCGATCATGTTTCTCTCTTGTCAAATTTGCAAAGTATGGGAACAAGAAAATGTTGTGGTTCTTCCAAGAAAGCCTTCCTTTACTCCTCGCCTCGCGAAACCCGAGATCTTTATTGGATGATCTCAGATATTTGGCCAGAATTGTTCGTGGCTTTTCTTCCTCAGTGGTTTGCCAAGCCAGAACCCTGTGAGCTTGCTCGATTTCCATCTTATGGCCTGTTAAGTCGAGCAGACTTGGGAAGAGCCCATCCAGGAATTTCACCATATCCCGACTTTCTTTGTCATTTCAGACGTTATTCCGCCGGTTACAGTTCTCTATATCCTCCAACTTCTCCCAGACGTGCTCCAAATCCACCTTGGTAGCTAGTGGATTAGCAGCTAATTCCCTCTCCAATGACTCCAGATAATCGATCCATTTCTCGACATTCCCCACTCTTGTAAACACATTTCTGACATATTCAACAATTCTCGCCAAATTTCCCTCACTTTTCCAGCCAAATAAACTCACGTGCTTGCGGCCTGATTCTCAGGGGTATCAGATTGAACACATAAGTGTCTTTAAATGTCTCCACAGCCCGAGGATTTTTAATTCTTTGTCATATTTTCTTCCTATAACAGTTAAGGATCAGGGTGTGTCAAATCTTATGACATAAAAAGTATTAAAACTATCAAATCGCACAGCTCGCCGTTCACACATCCGAACCTCATATGGCATAACATCAAAAAACAACATTGCCCATTTTTTTGCCCAAATATTATGAAATCAGGAAAACAGGTTTAACAATCTTAAAGAAATATTCAATAAATCAAGTTAAGATGTATCGACAGCAACTGCAACATGCTTGCCCCATTGCACACTGTCTGTCAAAAAATATAAATCACTGTTCACTGTCCTTTTCTGGATATCGCGGCACCGTTTGGTGGTCTGTTCTGCATAACGCGGTGGCTCATTGTTGCTTATTGCAGCCCATTCAGCACGTTTTGCGTCCGAAGCACAGGCCTGCTCGGTTCTCCCGATGAACATTCCACCCCTGATCGGCCCAAAAGTGCATTGGCCCACTGTAATCTGCGTATGCCAGATTACCAGTCCAGCCCTGCCCTCATGCCATCCCAGATGTGTATGACTTTCTTTTCTGCTGAACACAAATTAAGATTTGTAGAAGAATATCTCAGTTCTGTAGGCAATAAAATACAAGTGAATGGTGACCAAAAACTCTGAAGCTCCAAAAATCACATAACGGCAGCATCAAATAAACCATATGACTCCAGTGGTTAAATCAACATCTTCTGAAGCTATATGATAGGTGTGGGTGAGAAACAGATAGTAGAAAAGGACTTAAATATTTATATGTTTTTCACCCCCACACCTATCATATTGGTTCTGAAGACATGAACTTTATGCTGGCTTTGTGTCCTTTTTGGACCTTCAAAGTTCTGGCCTCCATTCATTTGCATTGTATAGACCTACAGAGCTGAAATATTCTTCTAAAAATCTTTGTTTGTGTTCTGCACAAGGAAGAAAGTTATACGCATCTGGGATGGTATGAGGTTGAGTAAATGATGAGAGAATTTAAATTTTTGAGTTAACTATACCTTCAAATGAGTTCTTTGGAAAAGGTTTCTTTAATATGTCAGGTTGGGGCATGTTGTCACATTTTTATTAGTGCAGGTTTTAAATACCACAAGTTTATAAATATTTAAAAAAAATCTGTTAAAAAATTTGCTGGCCAAAACAACGTTTTAATAATTGTTGTTTTGTTTTGTTTTTTCTTCTGAAAAGTTTATAAAAGGCTGCAAGCGTAGAAAAGGAAGACAGTTTTATTTTTTTGGTGGTGGTGATTGGGGGTGATTGGGGGATGACAGCAGGACGTCCCCCACACCCATATCAAATGTGTTCACATGAAACCTATGACCATTGGTTTTATGGCAAGTCACAATGTGACAGCTTACCCCATATCAGACAATTCTCACAGTGAATTTGGAAACAGTAGGAAGACCAAAGTGGTAAGTGTTATTAGGTGTCTGGGCACGTGTGAGCTCCATTTTCTGGAGCGAGTTGTGAAGTGAGTTGCTTTTAGCTGTACAGGCTGTAATACAGTAGATAGCCATGCATATTTTATAAACTGTATACCCCAGCCAAAATCACAAATATGTAAAAATGTCATGTTAAAGGGAAAAATGCAACCTCCAAATTGCTTTCATCACAGAATATGCAAATGAAATTACTTCCTGGTTTCAATGTGGGACCCAATCCCAGACTGCAGATGCTACATACCCTGATCACACCTACGAGAAATGTAAACATGCAGGAGCCGATGCAAAAATGTCTGAAAACAGATGCCGCTTGTCAGTGTGTCTGCATAAAGTGGTCAATCCTTGAGTACCAGAACTCTCGGAAACAACATGCCGATATTGCATTTAAAAAGTGACAACATGTTGTCACAAAAGGTCAAAGTTTGTTCAATGAACTGTATCTTTCTGGGCCAAAACATTGAAAATGTTCAGTACCTTTTTGCCAAGACTTCAAGGCATGTGGCCATGAAAAAAATAACTTTAAAAAACAAACCTACTATGAGAAACATTCACCTAAGTAAAAAGAGTGGCAACAAGTCCTAACCTGCAATATTCCTTTAAAAAACATCTAGCTCCATTGCACTTTTACTAAAATCAAACAATACTATTTACTTAATTTTTTTAATTGAACAATTCTGAAACAATCAATGCTGACATCCAAAGAATCGATTTTCTATGTCAACATGCTAATTGTCAAAAGTAACAATCAATTCACTGTACTCATGTCTCCTAAGCCTCATCTTTACTCAGTGTGCTCAACTAATGCCAAACCTGCTTTGCATAAAGAATGGTGATTAAGCAACCGATTAAACCTCCTCATAAATAATGAAGGGCTGTGTTTTCAACACACATCCTGTTCACTTCCTCTAATAGCCACATTAAAAGCTCTTTACAAGTCAGTGGTGAGAGGAAGAGAGAAGGAGAGCACTAACGAGCCAGAGAGAGACAGACCGAGATTCGTCCCATTCACATGCTGCAGGCCAGTTAAGAGTGATGCCTGCTGATCAATGAGTCAATGAACTCCTTAAAGGAAGCCTGTCCAAATCTGCTGCAAAGAGCTAATAATGAAGGCAAAAATAAGGCCTGGCTCTCAAACTGCATAGTAATTAAGGAAGTTGAAGTTAGGAGAGATTGCTTAAATGTGATCTCCATTCACCCAGTACAGGCTCCACAACCATTGCATCCTCACGCTTTGTGATCAACGGACAACATATGAAGTTCAGATGATGGATATTCGCATACTTTCCATTGGATTTACTTTGGCTTCTTACTTGATGACAATTGGTAATTGCTCTATCTTCAAAATTCCCAGGCTATCTTTGTAATTGCAATGTTAAATCATACTCATAAATTATTGGCCATAATAATTTTCAAAAATGAGTGCAAAGTAAGTTAACTTTGAACTGAATTTCTCAGAATTGGAGACGAGTTTGTGTATATTTCAGAAAGCACAGCTTTTATGTGTTTCTGTCACTTAACAAGTAGTGAATGACCCTAACAAGAGCACAATTATGGTATTGGTGGAACACAGATACTGATTAAATGTATACCTTGAATGCACTGTAAGTCGCTTGGATAAAAGTCTGCCAAATATAAATAAAATAAACTGCTATTTAGTGAAAACGTGATCAGTAAATGTTTAAATTGTTTTTTTTATTTCAGGCCTAATTACACTTTAAAATTAGATATAGGCTTATTGGTTAAATATGGTCTGTTTTGTTCCCATTTAATAGTTTGGCAACACCACATTAATGTTCCCTATGTTAAAGGTTTATAAAGGGGTTCATTAATGACTATAAAGTTATTCATAAATGCATTATGAAGCATTGATATGCAGTTATAATAACATAAATAAAAGGCCAACTTTCATGCAATACTTGCAAATAGTGAACATTTCAACCTTCATGTTATAAATGCTTAATAAATACACTTGTAAATATATTGATAAAATCATAAAATCCACTAATTCATGATTTATGTCACTATGCAGCAAAAATAGAGACTTAAAAGAAGGAATTATATCAATTTGCAGCATTCTGCTTTGTTTATTCATTATTTGAATGTCTTGACTCACTTGTGTTGTCACATTGATGACAAAAGAATAGTGTGACTGAGTGCTGTCCCAATTTACCCAGTCTTACCTAAAGTCCTCTGTAAAAACACTTCAACTCTTCTTGCTCATTCACAGCAATGCAAGATATCATATAATAAAGACTGATGACTATCAAACCAAACTGAACTTTATGTACAAAGGTTATATTGTTGGCAATGTCTTAATAGATGCTTCATATGTGTCCACTTCACATTAAGGTAAATTTTTATAGGTAACTATTGTTGAATAAATGTTATTAAGTGTTATCAAACATGTACGGTACACTGGCTCAGTATTTAGCAGGTACTGCATGAAAATCATCCTTTCATGCATGATATTATAAATGATTTATAATGCATTTGTAAATGACTTCATTAATGAAGTCCTTTATAAACCCTTAACAAAGGGAACATTCATGTAATAGGCTTAGACTCACAAGAAAACTCTTTGGTATGCAAGCTGACACCAATTCCACATACATACTTAACAAGTAAATACAGTTGACCTGCAGCTGACCTGTATATTTGATATATTTTATTTATTTATTTATTTATTTATTTATTTATTTATTTTTAAGACAGGAAGTATGAACCTTTTGGCTTAACATATAAGCAATATCTGCCCATTTCACTATCTTAAGCCACACTGCAAAAAGTGGTAACCTGCAACTGTTACCTTAAGGAGCTATTTCTGATCTAACCCTTAAAAAAATTATTCAAATATGTTAAATAATATTTTTTACTTGAATAAAAACAGTTAATTTAGATGCTACAAAACAATTAAAAAATATTATATATATAAATATGTATGTTATATAGTTATGTGACCAAACATGTGTAGCCTACAGTTTAAAGTGAGATGTACTTTGTTTTTCAGACTTGTAATTTCAAGTTAAATATTTATTATTTTTTTTGTTTGTTTGTTAGTTTTTTAGCATTAAAGCAAAGTAGTAATTGATGTAGTTAAGGCCTATATGTCTGATTTTAGGATAGCTTGTAACAAACATGTTTCAAACCCATTTTCCACAAATATGTGTAATTCCTGAAAGTGTGGAAATATAATTAATGTCAAGAAATTATTATTTAAAAATATTATTCATGATATAAGAATGGTTCGAAGTTTAAGAATTGTATTGCATTACACTATGAGTGTGGAATTTTCACATTATTTTATACAGCCAACCTCATCATTCAGTCACCAGTCTGTAAAAACCAGACACGTTTTCCCTTGCAAAAACTTTCAGGCAAGGAAAGATCAAAACTGATTTGCCATTATCTATGTTATCATCCTGTAAAGAGCCCCACCTCTTTGGGATTCTTCGGGGTGTGAAGTGCAGTGACAGCACTGGCTGCAATAAGCGCATTTCTCAAGCTTGTCTCCGATGCACAAGAGCAATGCAGTGCAGTTTACATGTTTTCTTTCAGAAAATGATTCAGGAAAGCAAATGACAAAAACAGCATTAGTCCATCATGAGACATAGCGCAGCATTTCAGAAGCTTTCACTTGGAATATCCTACCAGAAGAGATAAGACGCGCAAGACGGATCATCCCATTGAGGGGCTGCGCGCGCTGCCGTCAGCACGAGAGGAGCGCGAGACACGTCGCTATTGCATGGTGCGATACTGTGAGTTGCAATTGAGCTTTTAAAGTGTGTACTGTTTATTGTAATTTAAAGTTTGTGTGAAACTCAAAATTATGGCTTTTACTGGACAGTTCGGTCATTTTACATGTATGCACTTATTGTCTTTTTTCTTGGTGGAGCATATCAACTATAGCCTAGGCTACGTACGTGATCTAGGCTATTAGAAACGCAGTAAAGCTGATGTGCTTGCCGTTATCTGGTTCTTATCTTTGTATTAATATTGAAAGCATTTGTTGATGATAATGCACTTATTTAAACTGACGGCTCTGTGACCTTTTTCGGCTCAGGTGCTGACATGAAAATTCAGTAGCTAATGTGTAGCTTATAAATACATTTACAAATATATATTACTAAACTTTCCATAACTAAATTTGCAACTTAACTGGTACTTCTCCGATAATAGCCTAGATATTCATTTGTCGCACGTTTCATTTTTGTCCGATATTTTGCTAACAAATGCAGTCTTACAAAACTTTTTTTTTATCTTCGCGAGGATGTTTTGTTTAAATGTTTTTAATTATGAACGATTATATTCTTAAATTTCTAAGTTGGGCCCATATTTTTGCCTACATCTCGGATTCAGTGGGCTTACAACAAAACTTTCGCTAGTTGCTAATTCTCTATCGCAGGTGTCGCTCATTTAAACTAGAAATAATAGATAAATCGTAGCATAAACTACATTATAAAAGTCGTAAAATGAAATACTTTCTCTTCTGTAGTGTTACAAATGATTATTGTTATTTTATGAGCTAGAATCGAACGACCAATCAAACTTTGACATATAAGACACTAAACATTTTAATTTATTGGTGTTAAATGCTAAAATATAGGCTAATGCTAACCATTTTAGGGTTTGGTTGATGTTGAAAAGGGTGAGCTGAGCTGAACTGAACAAGAAAACGATTCTTTTGAGCACTGGATAAGGTATAATATTTCTCGAAAATGTAGTCGTTTAAAAAGAATTCTGATTACAAAAATCTATAAATTATACATGTTTAATGCTAAGTGTTTATTGGACACAGCTCAAGACTTCTCCAAACCTGACGGCATCACACTGTATTGACTTGTTGCCCTATTTACCTATTTGAGATAGGTATGTTTAAGATACTGTTTTCTATATCACCGTTCAATCATGGGACGCATGGAGTCTAATTACCTTGTACAATAATAATCAATATTTTATAGAATACTAGAAGCTAGCAAGTTATGATGTTGTGTGCATTGAATGTTGTCATAACAGCCAAGTAACAACTTCATGCACGTCTTTGTCATTGTCTGCAATCAAGATCAAATTATGCGTGTTGCTTAATAGGAAACATCTATGGCATACTTTTAATGTTGAAAGCC
Source organism: Xyrauchen texanus (assembly GCF_025860055.1). NCBI lineage: Eukaryota > Metazoa > Chordata > Actinopteri > Cypriniformes > Catostomidae > Xyrauchen > Xyrauchen texanus. Next base: position 7,404,880 of record NC_068318.1, on the reverse strand, counting down.
AGATGAGATGGGTTGTATTAAATGATATTGCTTGATAAGTCTTTACAGATGAAGTGGCATTTAGTCTTGCAATTTTCTGATAGACCTCCAGCATTAAATAAGGATTATAATGTAGGGCAGTGCGCTCAGCCCTTTTCAGACTGCAGTGGGACTTTTTGTTCATGATAATAATAGATCACACAAGAGTCTTCAGTTGCATTACAGTATGTATATATATATATATATATAATTTTTTTTGTTTTTTGTTTTTTAGTATACCCGATTTGTAGTCGCCTCAATTGTATCAAAATAAAAAGAGTTTGCCTGAGGTGTAGCTATATTTGATTTGCTGATGGATTTGGTGTGTAATGTCATTTTATTAGCTATTATGTTCCCCTCTTTTTGTCCTTCTGTATTGACCCCGACAGGTCACATAAGTAATTTTTTAAACACATGATTAATTTCACAGTATGGTTAACATACATAGATGGTGTTTAATGCATCAAGCAGACATGGAATATGATTCACTAAGGCCTAAATGTTTAGGCAGTCAGCTGTTCCGTATAGCCAACCTTGTTGTAAAAATCAGTGATGTAATACCTGTGCAATAGATAGTTAACTAATAGATAACATAATCTGTGTTAATGTTTTGAGCATGATTTCTATTTCTATATATATATATATATATATATTTAATACATTTTTAAAGGCATGCTATATTTATTTGAACGTTTAGTTAGTAATCTTTATTTAACCAGGAATAAAGACCATTATTTGTGAAGTATCTCTATGTTTGCTTTATATATTTTATATATATGCTGTGATAAAATGAGAGGTCGTATCAGTGCTCTTTAGCTATGGGGTGACAAAAACCAGCGGGATGGAATCTAAATGAATTTAGGGGGCTGCAGATGGGACCCTCTCTATCCTGTCAACGTGTCTTTGCTCTTGGAAACACTTGACCTTTACTATTAATTCTATTACCGCGACAAAATACAAAAGGTCATAATTAAACTCAATATATTCTAAATGCGCAAGTCATCAGCATCGTGATATTGTAAAAACGTTTGTAATCCTGAAATTAAACAATTACAGTATTTAGAGCGAAGACATTTGATTGCCATTGCAAAACAAAAATAATAATAATAAAAAAATCTAAATAATTTGTATGCCATTTTTTAACATAATTGTAGCCTAATTTTTCATATTCAGATCAGTAGTAAACCTGACAATTAAAGAAATGTTATTGATCAGGTGGTTTGTCGGACAACATGTCATCGGAATCAAATGATTCGTTTTACTCTCGGTTGTGGTCGATTCAGTATGTACAGCCCATGCGTTGTCCTCATAATGTTGAAAAAAATGACATGCCGACATTTGTCCTCTTTCTCTTGATTTAGTATGATGATAAATGCGTGGAAATTGGCTCAAATAGGCCTACCGTTTGGACAGTGACAGTTTCCGTGTGTGACAATACAGACGTTGAACGAAATGAGAGACAATAAATAATAATAATAATAATAATAAATACATAAATAAAAAGCTAATGACTACACATTACAGTGAATGTGCATAATTTATATTTTACATTTGAGGCTTTTATACAGTTCAAACATTGACGCGATGTGATGCACAACCAGAATATATATACATTTATATATATATATATATATATATATATATATATATATATATATATATATATATATATATATATATATATATATATAATAAAACTGCGTTTTTGAATATTAACTTTATTTTATATCGAACTTATGATGCTATTTAGGCCTACGTTTAGGTTGTTCGTTAGTTTCAGGTCATAATAGAAATTCGCTAATATGAGTTTTGCTTTCTTAACTGTGTACAAATACTTCATTTAGTTCATTTTCTGTTCTGGCATTTAAATGTAACACAATTTATGAAATAAAATAGTGTTGTCCATCCATACTATTAAACCGATTACACACGGTTCATTGGTGGTTTTCTCACTCATTCAAATTTCAGCCCGGGGCCCCTGCTTTTCCTGTTTGAGCTTCACGTGTGTTTGAGTGGCAGTTAGTGAAACGTCATTGGCTCTTTGGGGGGGCAGAGTCAAGCCAATCACTCATCCAGCGCCGGGAATAAGAGCCGGTGTGTGAGATGTGCGGTTATTCGCTCTCACACTGGCGACTGTTGCTCTACTACTGTTAACTGGACGCGATAAAAAGAGCTTGTCTTTATATCGAGCATTTATTTTGCTTGTGCAGTATTTGTAGGGTTCGCTGTATTGACCGTTTGTATTTTGTAAGCGAACTTCCAATATTCATGTGGAATACGTACATGATTTATGTTCTGTAGCGTTTGGACATCTCCGACAGCGTGCGGAGGTAAGACACGAAAAACAACAACAACAACAACAACAACAAAACACTTATGAGTCAATGATAATTGTTTTGTTTAATGATTATAATATTTTTTTTTTGTCATAAACGCAAGATGAAATTTTAGATGCACAATTTGTATTTTGGAATTAAATGAATGAATTAATGGAAAATAGGCTACGGAGTAAATATGAATATAATTTAAAATTCGCTATTCGGCCTATTATTATTATTATTATTATTAAGTTTGGAAAAAAAAGTTTAAAAGGAAGAAACGACAACGGAATTACTTAAAATTTGTTTGACAAAATGTACTCTATATATTTCAAATATAATAAGAAATTCAAAACATTTAAATTAAAATTACAAAAGCATTAGCTATATTAAGCGTTTATATATATATATATATATATATATATATATATATATATATATATATATATATATATATATATATATATATATAAACGCTCATGCTTATACGAAGAATACGGTTATTTATTCCTCTTTTTTCTGAATATTTCTTTATTATAATCTTTTTTAAGTCAATATACATTTGGCTACTATTTTTCTTTCATTTGCGATCATATTAATTAGTCATCGTCTTATTCTCTCGATATTAAGTCAAGTTTAAAAGTTTTATTATATCATATTCAATTTGTGCATATTGTACAATGGAATTCTACTTTCTATTTAATAACTGTGGTACACTTATATTAGGTATCAGACAGTTTTGACAACTTTGCAACTTTGTTTTGACCTAATCTTCTCACATCCTGCTTTAAAAACAGATTTGGATTAAAGCAATTGATTATTCCTTCTTTGTTCCACTTTTCCATTTTTTTCATTACTTTTTTAAAAATTTTAATATATATATATATATATATATTTACAGATTAAAATCTCCAGTCAGTGGTCTCCAAAGTACGGAAAAGTGTCTTCTGCCTGGACCAAGCAACATTGTGATGGCCACCCCACCGAGTTCATTTCAGCAGGAGCCTCTCACGCCCCCGAGATCCTCCCTCAAGCCCAACCAAGTTGGGCAGGTCATCCTCTATGGGGTGCCTATCGTCTCACTTGTAATTGACAACCAAGAGCGGTTATGCCTGGCTCAGATATCCAACACACTCTTAAAAAACTACAGCTACAATGAGATCCATAATCGTCGCGTGGCTCTGGGCATTACCTGCGTGCAGTGCACCCCAGTCCAGCTAGAGATCCTTCGGCGGGCGGGCGCCATGCCCATCTCATCACGCCGGTGTGGCATGATCACCAAACGGGAAGCCGAGCGACTGTGCAAGTCTTTCCTGGGTGAGAATTCGCCACCCAAGCTGCCAGACAACTTTGCCTTTGACGTGATGCATGAATGTGCTTGGGGCTGTCGAGGAAGTTTCATTCCAGCACGCTACAACAGCTCCAGGGCTAAATGCATCAAGTGCTCCTACTGTAATATGTACTTCTCTCCTAACAAATTCATCTTCCACTCGCACCGCACACCTGAGGCCAAGTACACGCAGCCAGATGCTGCCAACTTCAACTCCTGGCGTCGACACCTTAAATTGCTGGATAAAACGCCACAAGAGGATCTTATGTTTGCCTGGGAGGATGTTAAAGCCATGTTCAATGGAGGAAGCCGCAAAAGGGCACTTCCCTCTTCTAACTGCTCACCTATGGGTCCTGTTAAGGCCATCAACTCAGTTCTGCCCCACATGATCTCAACGGAACTCGCACAGAAGAGGGGCAGGTATGAGGATGATGATGATCTGGACACCAACAGCCTCTCACCCCGTAAAGCCCCCCGCAGTTATCCAGTCATCCCTGTCCCAAGCAAAGGTTTCGGTATGTTGCAGAAGTTCCCAACAACATCACTGTTCCCTAGTCCATACACCTTCCCTGCATTTGGCCTTTGTCCACAGAAGAAGGACGACAATGAGGCAACAAATGGACAGAAAAACAGTAGCCTTTCAGGGCTTCTCTGGCCTGGTCGCAAGGACACTTTTTACCCGCCCTTCTGTATGTTCTGGCCCCCAAGGGCAACAGGGGGCATTCCAGTACCCACATATCTCCAACAACAACCCAATTCCCTTTCCTCCCTTACAGAAAGCCCATCTCTCAGGCAAGCTTTTTTGGATCTCTCTGAACAGGGTGATGCCAGTTCAGGCTTGGACACCAACCCCAGATCTGGGCTTTTTGAGAGTGACTGCCCACCCATAACCTCTGAATTGCGACCTGCTTCAGAGGGCTGGCTAAAGCTGGTGGATGCTCCCTCGTTGCAAGCCCACAAGGCCAGCTACCACTCCGCCTTTCGTCCAGTGGTCAAAGACACGGAAAGCATCGCCAAGCTCCATGACAGCCAAGAGGACTTTGGGCCTGAGAGGCACCTTTCTCCCAGTACCAGCTGCAGCTACCAGAGCGAAAGCGGCGAAAGTGACGAAGAGCAAGAAGTTGACGTGGAGACGAAACAAGATGAAGAACAAGAGCAGTTCAGCAACCAAAGCCCACAGACCCCTCCACATCAAACAGTGCAGCCCTGCGGCCTGCACATACGTGGACTTCATGACAGCAGCGTGGGAGAGCAGGCCAAAGAAAAAGCCTCCCTCCCCACCATCCCCAAAGAGACCTCAGCCAAGGACAAGCCCAGCCTCGCTGTCAGTCCGCCCACCATTCTCAAAGTCCCAAGCCCCATTCACGCCTCGCAGGAGGAAAGTGCAGCATACAAAAATGTAAATATTCCCTCCAGGCACTTTAGCTAATTATTTTAATGTGTGCCATAGGCTGGCAGAGGCCGTATGCATAACAAGACTGATAGTCTGCTAGTTCCCTACAGAAATGAAATATTCAGAGCTCTCTGATCCCTCCTAATAAGTCCAGTCATGTTTTGTTTAATAGCGACATTATGTTTGCTCTCCTTTGTCACTTCTGCCTATTAGCCTTTTTAGTCTTTCACCTACTGATGCCACATAAATTGATGGAACAGGAAGAGTCACTCTTAGCGATGGAAGGGGAAGCAGGGGCTCTTTAGCAATTAGCATTAGCATTCAAACATGCACATGGGAAAATTAACTTATTGGTGGTGTGCTGATTTATCTAAAGAAACCCAGTAGCTCACCACAAGCCAAACAAGCATCAGGATCATATATAAAATATAACAGCATTGTCATTCTCAAGGCTAATCAATTCTGTGCTTTTGGGCTGACTGATATATTTTGTTGCTCTATGTTCAACCTTTGGCCTGGTGTTATGAATCAGTTCTAATCAGACATCGCTGGTGTTTTATGGTTGCAGGCACACAAGAACAGAGACGATGGGCTGCCAGCCTATGCAACCAAAAACAAAACAATCATCTCAGGTGAGAAATGGAATCTCAGCTGCAAGTAAATGTGGACATTGTAATGCAACATTATCTTTCATGGGTTAATTTGTTGCGTTCATCTTTTATTCTGTTTTTTATTTTATTTTTGAAATGTTTTAAAATATTATCTAATTTCTCTATATCTAACATTACATGTTATATGTATTTTTAATTACATCTATAGCAAATGCTTGTAGCTATACAGATATGTACAAAAAAAGTAAATATTCTTCCTTTATCTGGAGATCATAATTTCAGAAACATACTGTAAACTGACATTATTTTGACATATTTTATTTGTATTATTTTTATTTCATTATTTATTTTACAAGACAATGCATTTCAAGTCTGGCTTCTTTTATCTGGAGTTCATAGAATTAAAAACATAATTTCCTCTTGTTAAATTAAATTCATACACATGTTATTATTAATCAAGACAAATTATTACATGCATCCTTACCATATTTACTGTTTTATTGTTGTTGTTTTTTTTCTTCTTTTTTGATGTGCATTTACATTTAATGTCATATTTTGCAATATTATTTTTCAGATGACAAGAAAGATCCCAGTTTCTTTGTCCCAGAAACAGAAACATCAGCACCAGAATACTGGCGAGAGACTCCAAGTAAGTACACACACATACACTTTGTCTCCATTTTACATCCAGCAAGATCGGGCTGCAAAATAATTTGCACAGCACAACTAGCCCATCCCTGTAAGGATATTAGGATTAATCTAAAAATAAAAGATACAGGATGGAATATACTCTCGCCACTCTCTTTAAATGGTGCAGCTCTCTCCACAATATCATTGGGAAAATGTGTCCTGTAGGGAGCCATAACAGTTCAGCGAGACAATCAGCTCAACGCAGGGAAGGTGACAATCACCATTTGAACAATATCAAATGGAAATAATTGCCTTTTGCTCTGCAAAATTTTCTATTAGAAAGATCATAGCTTATTGCCTTTTATCTGTCAGAAAGACATTAAAAGTGTTTTATGATATCTATGACAACATTTATATTATCTAGATGATAATGATCTCCTCATAACATATACTATATTTGAAAAAATTACATGAAACAAATTAAATGAAACCACCTTTTCCTGATTGCTAAATGTCTCTGAGGGCTACTGGCAAACGTGATTAGAACTTCTGATTTGCCAAAGAGTCTAAAGGCAGTGTCTTAAAGATAGTTCTGTTTCTTGGGAGAGAAGAAAAAAATAATCTAATTTTCCATTTATATAATGCAAACTGCCTTGGCTTTGACTATTCACGGTTAATTGACTGTCAAACGAGGTTGTTATCCTCAGGCACTGTCTGCAAATTTGCTTGTCAAATGAGACAGAGAGAGGCAGAGAGTGAAAGCAAGACCGCTTTCCAAATGAGGAACACGTTGTTCGGCTTAAGGAGGCAAGACGTGAAATGAGAGAGAGAGAGAGAGAGGGGAAGATTATACAAATATCTTGGATCACTTAATTTGAGCCATTTGTGATATAGACACAAAACTACAGGCAATAGATGTGCAATATGGACACGTAAACTCCTCAGGATTCCAATCAAAACAGTTTAGCCTATAATAATTTAATGATTCAATAGTGTAGTAACATTAATGAAATCAACAACATAACAATTTTCTGAATAATTTTAACCATTTTATGAAATTGGAATATTGTAAAGTCTAGTCTAATGACTTAAATTAGCTGCAGTTGAATGGACTGATCAGACACATTTTCATGTTTATTTTGTTGTTAGTGGAGTAAATGAAACTGACAAGAAATGGTGACTATTTACTTTACTTTATAAAATGTACTTAATTTTAACCTAAAAATCCTAATGTTGATCAAATAATTAATTAAATAAATAAATACAACTATGCAGGCATTCCATACAAAAATCTGATATCTGGCAATTTATGCAAAATAATTATATATTTTTAAAAAAATCATATATGTAGCATACATTTGACCAAATATTAGTGTAATTTAAATATGCTCAATGTGCTTTAATATATTAACTATAATTGTGTGTGTGTGCGCGAGCGCGCGCGCGTGTGTGTATGTGAGAATATATGAGATATCTGTATGGGTATTCCACTATACTCTTAATTACTGTAATTCTCCATTTTACCATATTAATGTCATGAACATAAATAATACACCAAATATATTTTCTGTTTTATATTACAAATAGGAATGCGAATAAAGTAATACATCTACTTTATTCGCAAGTATATCATTTCGATCATTTCAAGCATCCTGATGTCAGACTGCCCTCTATTGGCAACTCATGGTACTTCATGATTTGTACCAGTACTCAAAAGGAAAATCTGATAAACCTTTAGAAATTGGCATGGATGAATGCTTGCAATTGGTTATGAATCCAATATATTGACAACTTCTAATATTAAAAATGTTTCTGCTCCGCAGATCAAAGTCCAGACCCAAACTCACCCATATCCCTCAAGAAGGATGTTGAGAACATGGAAAAAGGTGAGACACAAACCTATAACAAAGAACTAACAGACTGCTCAAAATGTAATGCTTCATATTTTGAATTGCACTGCTCAGGTAAGGGCCTGATCTCTATTCATTGTGTAATTTGTCTATCAGAGGAACTGCAGAAAGTTCTCCTTGAGCAGATCGATTTACGGCGGAGACTGGAGCAGGAGTTTCACGCTCTGAAGGGCAGCTCCCCGTTCCCAGTTTTCCGTAAGTATCCATACTTCATATCACGTGTCCAACCATCCTGATTTAGCATGAGGAACCCAGAGACCCTCTTGTTTTTAAAGTATGGCCATTAATTATGCATAACTCCATAATTACATAAATTGAGTTAAATCTATAGAATTTATAGCAGTCATGGATGGATGGACGGATAAAGTCATTCAAAGAGGGTCTGCTGCTATTTTACAGATAATTTTCAGGACCAAATGAAGAGAGAACTGGCCTATAGGGAAGAGATGGTGCAGCAGTTACAGATGGTAAGAAGTCCTCTGTTAATTGATTCTGTGTATAAGCATAAAATAAGGTCTTACTTTGGCTTACGAATAATAATTAAAAAAAAACCTTAATTGAAATGACCCTGTGGTACAGGTATTCATACGATACAATATATTTTATAGCATTCGATCTATGTTACAGAGAAAGCAAAGTTATAAACAGACAACCAGCAGGATCTGGTGTGTCATAATCTCTTATTGTCTAGAACTGGTTCAACATTGCACAGCAGTGTGACATCTATCACTCTTGCATCTGTGTTTTAAAACATGGATGATGCTGGCAGACCGCCTCTGTGTGTTCTCTCGATTCAACATCATATGTCAAGCCAGGGGCTTTTCATATATGAGAGAATGCAACATGATAGATTAAAAACTGAACCTGAGTAATGCATAAAACTGACAACACAAACACATAATACAATCTGAAAGCTTTTGATCTCTGCTTTCTAGAGACAAAGAGTTTCTTTGTAGCTTCACACATGTAATGGTTCCTTCATGTTCTTGTGAGCTGAGAGAGATTTTGCATTGTTGGTGGAAAGCATAAATATGTAAATATAAATATGAGAACTGATTGATTGCTTAATGTTTTTTAGATTCCCTATGCAAACATCTTTAGAAAAGAAAAGGTTGGGACACATCTAAACAAAAGCTAAATGGTAAGTATTTTAGTTATTAAATCCAATAACATTAGAAAGAGATTCACAATGGCCCCAAAAAGTCTTTTAAGTAATAATATTTGTAAATTTTTAAGTGTGACTTAGGTGTCTATTGTCTAAAATCTATTGTTGACTAGAATGTTAACATAAGCATTATAAAACTAAAGCACAGAATACACTCACCAACCACTTTATAAGGTACACCTGTACACCTACTTATTCATGCGATTTTCTAATCAGCCAATCGTGTGGCCACAGTAAAATGCATAAAATCATGCAGATTTGAGTCAGGAGCTTCAGTTAATGTTCACATCAACCATCAGAATGGGAAAAAAATGTGATCTCAGTGATTTCGACCGTGATCTCTGAAAATCTATCATGGTGATTGACAGTATAAATGGTTATGTTTTAGGTGACTTCGTCTGAAACAAAATCAAGCAGTCTCAACATTTCAACAATGCTCAAATCATCCAAATCGTCATGGCAATTCAGCACAACAGAAGTAACAACGTCCTCCGCCCCATGAGCTGCCTTCGCTGGAATGAAAATGCTGTCATTGAAAAGACCACATCAAACGATACCCATCTCTTCAATGAAACCAAATGACACATCGTTCCACTAATATACAGAACAATTAAATGCATACCAATGATTTATAATTCATTTGTCATATTTCCTGTACAGTTACCCCATTTTGATTATTTATGAATTTAAGTTTATTTACTACCCCATGCATTCATTTATTTATTAAAAACTGCAAACTGTACAGTTATATTAGCTGTAGGTTGTAAATGGACGAAAAATGAGTTTGTGAGAGGTATGGATTGCTCTGTACTGTGGCTTAAGTCTGAGAGCAATCTGAAAATGTGTAAACCTTTTTGTGTTGCCTGTTTAAATATAACATTTACATAAACACAAGATTTTAAAAAGTTATTATTAACTGTTCATGCAAATGTATTTAAATATGTTCTTGTAGTTTCTCTACTATTTATGTGGATAATTAAAGTCTATCATATGAAAATCTATATAGGGGACTAATCATGCTTTCTAAATCATTTTAAGTGTATTGGTTATTGGCCCACTGAAAAATATTTCATTTTATCAGAAGTCACAAACAAATACAAAACTGTTTAGTACAATATAGTGTAACAATTTTGTATTATCCAAAATTTGATATATTGGTGATAAAGAAATATTACATATAATATGTATAAATATATTATTTATTAAATGTTTTTTGTTTGTTACATGTACACTGTAATCCAAACTCGCTCATTCTACTTACATTTTTTGTGGAAATGGCTTGCACGTAAAAGTTTTAGTTTAGTCCAGTACAGTAACATGAAAGTTTTGAGAGCACTTGACACAAATGTAGGTGTTGTTTCTACTAGATTTTAAATGGTCAGCACTTATATAGTACCTTTTTAACCTTGGCTGTATTCAAAGCGCTTTACACTGCATCTCATTCACCCATTCACACACCAATGACAGCAGAGTTGCCATGCAAGGTGCTCCTGCCATTGGGAGCAACTTGGGGTTCAGTGTCTTGCCCAAGGACACTTTGGCATGTGGAGTCATGTGGGCTGGGAATCGAAGTGCCAACCCTGCAATTAGCGGCTGACCTGCTCTACCACCTGAGACACAGCCACCCCACAACCTGAGCCACAGCCGCCCCAACAAAAATGAAGTGAATGAAATATTCATTTTTTTGAGTAACAAAATTACTACATAAAAACAATAAAAAAAATTGTGATCAGTAGACTGTTAAATGATATGCTAAGTGCACAATGTATTTGTTGTTAATTGAACTTGGGCACTTTATATGTGCTTATAAATCTTAGTACAGTTAACTCAAAAATGAAAACTTTTTTTTATTTGCTTTATCTGAGGTAAAGTAGACTTTATAATACCAGTGTAGTCCATTTTTACTGCTGATTTGAAATATGTTTGATCTAAAACGGTTGGTTAAGATGAACATGTATAAAAATAGTTGCCCGGGAGCGTTCCAAAGATGGCCGCAGAAAGATCCGGGGCCGGATTCACGAAAATGTTCTGAAAAAAAATGAAAATATTTTCTTAAGAACATCTTATAAAAAGACAGGCTTTGACATTGTCTGATCAGCCTGCTAATGGAGTTGCCTTGTCTAATATACTACAATAAATTAAATACTTCAACACTGGCAAATCGTAATAACAAATGTATCTATTAACATTTTTTGTTAACAACTCGTGATAATGTTTTTGAATGTAAAGTGCGTGAGATCGTCATTAACCGAGAATTTACTTGCTGCTAAACATTTGATAACTTTGATTTTTTTAATTTAATTTGGAGGAAAAGAAAAGAATAAAAAAATTCAGTAGACAAGAGCTGGATGTTCTTGTTGAGGAAATTACAACAAGGAAAATGTTCTCCTTGGGAAGCTTGATAATAATAGGCCTATCATGCCAGAAAGTAGGAGGCGGGTAAATGGGAAAGGGTGGCGGAGGCTTTCACGCTGTGGCCAACTCCGATAAGGATGTGGATGGGGGTGAAAAAGAAAGTCTCAGCTTTCTAATGTTATAATTATTATGTTTCTATGAACTCGAAAGATCGCTGAGAGAGAGCGCGCTATGCAGTGCGTCACCACGTTAAAAAACTTCAAAACAAAATGTATTGTTTGAATTTGCTGATAACATTTAAATGGTTTACAAGCTGAAAAAAAAATATATAATTTTACACAACAGTCAAAAATATATATATAAAAAAAATAAATAATAAAAAAAAACATTTAATCTAAAATCCTACGTAAACAACCCACTGCGACTTCAAACTCAATATGAAAAACCCAGTAAATGTATCTTACATTTTAGGATGTAAGACAACTGTGAGGTTATCCTAATTTAAATATGTTATTTAAATATGTTATTTGCGACGATATTTAAAAAAATCCCGAGAATTTGAATTCTCAAAGTTTTTTCTTAAGAACAACCTTAAGAAGTTTATTCGGGAATACAAAATATTCTTATCTTTTTTCTTAAGATACAAATTAAGAAGAAAATGGTAGTTAAGAAGAAATTTCGTGAATCCGGCCCCATGCATGTAAACAGAATTTGCAAATGCGCATGCGTTTTCTCTAGTTGAGTGACAGGTAACGTCTTAATGTTAAATATTATATGCTCTTTTACATGAAATTCAGGACTTCCTTTTCTACATCCGTTGACTGTTGGGCGTTCAAATTGTGTAGATGTCGAAATAAAATTAGCTGTTGCTGTGGATACTGTGGGCGTTTTGATTTGTGTTGAACGGTCAAATTCTTGACGACATGGTTGTGACGTGATAACTCCGCGTCGGTTGCGCAGTTACGTCAGCACAATAGTGCCAACATGGCGTTCACGCTGTATGCACTGATTCAAACAGCGATTTTATTCACTAATGCCATCGCAATTCTTCACGAAGAGAGATTTCTTTGTAAAAGTGAGTTCTTACGAGTTTATTTTACCTCGAAATGTGACGACAGTTTTGTTACGTCATATAGTAATTTGTGTGTATTGCCAGCAGGGTTGCAAGTCAACTGTTTACCTTTCCTTTATATTAGGCAGTAGATATGAAATATGGACAAACTCATCAGGATTCCACTCAAAACAGTTTATAATAATTTAATGATTCAATACCATAGTAAAATTAATTAAATCAACAACATAACAATTTTCTTAATAATTTTAACCATTTTATGAAATTGGAGTATTGTAAGGGCTAGTCTAATGACATAAATTAGCCGCAGTTAAATGCACTGATCAGACACTGAGCACTTATAATGTTAATTTTGAGTTAGTGGAGTCTAATAATATATATATATATATATATTATTATACACACACACTCACCTAAAGGATTATTAGGAACACCATACTAATACTGTGTTTGACCCCCTTTCGCATTCAGAACTGCCTTAATTCTACGTGGCATTGATTCAACAAGGTGCTGAAAGCATTCTTTCTAAATGTTGGCCCATATTGATAGGATAGCATCTTGCAGTTGATGGAGAATTGTGGGATGCGCATCCAGGGCACGAAGCTCCCGTTCCACCACATCCCAAAGATGCTCTATTGGGTTGAGATCTGGTGACTGTGGGGGCCATTTTAGTACAGTGAACTCATTGTCATGTTCAAGAAACCAATTTGAAATGATTCGAGCTTTGTGACATGGTGCATTATCCTGCTGGAAGTAGCCATCAGAGGATGGGTACATGGTGGCCATAAAGGGATGGACATGGTCAGAAACAATGCTCAGGTAGGCCGTGGCATTTAAACGATGCCCAATTGGCACTAAGGGGCCTAAAGTGTGCCAAGAAAACATCCCCCACACCATTACACCACCACCAGCCTGCACAGTGGTAACAAGGCATGATGGATCCATGTTCTCATTCTGTTTACGCCAAATTCTGACTCTACAATCTGAATGTCTCAACAGAAATCGAGACTCTTCAGACCAGGCAACATTTTTCCAGTCTTCAACTGTCCAAATTTGGTGAGCTCTTGCAAATTGTAGCCTCTTTTTCCTATTTGTAGTGGAGATGAGTGGTACCCGGTGGGGTCTTCTGCTGTTGTAGCCCATCCGCCTCAAGGTTGTGCGTGTTGTGGCTTCACAAATGCTTTGCTGCATACCTCGGTTGTAACGAGTGGTTATTTCAGGCAAAGTTGCTCTTCTATCAGCTTGAATCAGTCGGCCCATTCTCCTCTGACCTCTAGCATCAACAAGGCATTTTTGCCCACAGGACTGCAGCATACTGGATGTTTTTCCCTTTTCACACCATTCTTTGTAAACCCTAGAAATGGTTGTGCGTGAAAATCCCAGTAACTGAGCAGATTGTGAAATACTCAGACCGGCCCGTCTGGCACCAACAACCATGCCACGCTCAAAATTGCTTAAATCACCTTTCTTTCCCATTCTGACATTCAGTTTGGAGTTCAGGAGATTGTCTTGACCAGGACCCCTAAATGCATTGAAGCAACTGCCATGTGATTGGTTGATTAGATAATTGCATTAATGAGAAATTGAACAGGTGTTCCTAATAATCCTTTAGGTGAGTGTATTATACAGATGCTCAATAGGATTTAGGTCTGGAGACATGCTTGGGCAGTCCATCACATTCACCCTCAGCTTCTTTAGCATGGCAGTGGTCGTCATCATGCTGGAATACTGCCCTGTGGCCCAGTCTCCGAAGGGAGGGGATAATGCTCTACTTCAGTATGCAAACATGTACGTGTTGGCATTCATGGTTCCCTCAATGTACTATAGCTCCCCAGTGCCGGTAGCACTCATGACTGTAGGCAAGACACACTTGCCTTTGTACTTCTCACCTGGTTCCTGCCAGACACGCTTGACACCATCTGAACCAAATAAGTTTATCTTGGTCTCATCAGACCACAGAACATGGTTCCAGTAATCCATGTCCTTAGTCTGCTTGTCTTCAGCAAACTGTTCAGCGGGCTTTCTTGTGCATCATCTTTAGAAGAGGCTTCCTTCTGGGACGACAGCCATGCAGACCAATTTGATGCAGTGTGTGGCATATGGTCTGAGCACTGACAGGCTGACCCCCCCCACCCTTCCACCTCTGCAGCAATGCTGGCAGCACGCATACGTCTATTTCTGAAAGACAACCTCTGGATATGACGCCGAGCACGTGCACTCAACTTCTTTGGTCGACCATGGCGAGGCCTGTTCCGAGTGGAACCTGTCCTGTTAAACCGATGTATGGTCTTGGCCTCTGTGCTGCAGCTCAGTGTCAGGGTCTTGGCAATCTTCTTATAGCCTAGGCCATCTTTATGTAGAGCAATAATTCTTTTTTTCAGATCCTCAGAGAGTTCTTTGACATGAGGTGCCATGTTGAACTTCCAGTGACCAGTTTGAGAGCGATGACACCAAATTTAACTGATCTGCTCCCCTTTCACACTTGAGACCTTGTAACACTAACGAGTCACATGACACCGGGGAGGGAAAATGGCTAATTGGGCCCTATTTGGACATTTTCACTTAGGGCTGTACTCACTTTTGTTGTCAGCGGTTTAGACATTAATGGCTGTGTGTTGAGTTATTTTGTGGGGACAGCAGATTTACACTATTATACAAGCTGTACACTCACTACTTTACATTGTAGCAAAGTGTCATTTCTTCAGTGTTGTCACATGAAAAGATATAATCAAATATTTACAAAAATGTGAGGCGTGTACTTTTGTGAGATACTGTGTGTGTGTGTGTGTGTGTGTATGTATGTGTGTGTGTATATATATATATATATATATATATATATACACACACACACACACACACACACACACATATATATATATATATATAAGCACTTCACTGTATATCTAGTGTAAAATACATATAGCTATTATTGCTTGAGAAATTACCACAAAGAGCTCTGTAGCTAACGGATGACCAATTTTCCAGTTGGCTGGGGAGTAGAGCAAGGAATCGGAGGTTTTGGAGATGATCCCGGGGTTAAAGCACAACTTCTCAACCTTATTCGATCTGTCAGGACTGTCATGAGAGGTATGCTTATTTGTAGTGATTCTACTGATTTCTCATGGTTAATCTATTTCATGGAAGATTCATGATGTACTAATTATTTGTAGCCTTACAATGATCTTAATCAGGATTTGGAATAAATTATGTATTGTTCTTTATGCAAGTGAACATTACACTGAAATGAACATAAAACAGTAATTTGTTTTCTCTTTCCACAGTGCCTCTGATAGCAGTCAATTTAGTGTGTATCGTCTTACTATTATTGTTTGGATGAAGAAAGAACGGACTGCAATGGAACAGGATCTTATGTGGAACACAGCGAATGCGGCAATGGAAGAAAAAAAGATTCTGTATCTGTGGTTATACACCGATCGTGTTATATGTGTATATGTTGCTCTCTAAATGTCTCAAAATTGTATTCTAAATTTACTGTAAATCCTCTGGGAGTTATATATTAAAATATCAGTTTTTCATGTTATGTAACTAGTTCCTGATGTTACAAAATCACATGTGATTATCAGTATGTGCTATTTTTGTCATGTTCAGGGTCTAGAAATGTTTCCCTTTATCTGGATTCCATGAGAACAAGCAACTATGAAATGAGCCAGGCAGGTTTCCAAAAGCTGCACAGTTGTCTTCTTGAGGTTTTATTTTGGTCTCAAATATATTTTCTTTCCTTACATTTTAGCATAAAAAAGACCATTTGAAAGGTTAAAGTTGTGCCTGATTAATTTAAGAAAGAAATGTCTGCATTCTTTAATGACCGAAGGGAAAGCATCTGAAGTTAATAAAGATATTCTAGCTGGGATGAAATTGCAGTGTTGTTAAGATATCAAGCTTTAAAGAAGTAGGTCACTCAAAAACTAAAATTCCCTCATTTACTCACCCTCATGCCATCGCAGATGTGCAGTTTGCTGCAGAACACAACATTTTCAGAAGAATATTTCAGCTCTGTAAATCCATTCAATGCATATTAATGGTGGCCCGAACTTTAAAGGACCAAAAAGCACATGAATGGAGCATAAAAGTAATTAATATGACGCCAGTGGTTTAATCCATGTCTTCAGAAGAGATATGAAAGTTGTGGGTGAGAAACAACAATATTTAAGTCCTTTTTTACTATAAATTTTCCTTTCCAACTAGGTGGTGATATGCACGAAGAATGTGAATCACAGAGAAAAAGAAAAACTCTTTGGAGAGATGAGGCTTAGGAGGGCTATTTGAAAGTGCAGATTTATGGTACAAAGGACTTAAATATTGATCTGTTTCTCACACACACCTCATAAAATATGGATTTTACCACTGAATAATCCAAAAGTGGATTATTTGTATGCTCCCTTTATGTGCTTTTTGAGCTTCAAAGGTTTGGTAACCATTCACTTGCATTATATAGACCTACAGAGCTGAAATATAATTTTCATTTGTGTTATGGAGAAGAAAGAAAGTCATAGACATCTGGGATGCCATGAAGTATCTGAGAATTTTCATTTTCGTGGTGAAATATTCCTTTAATGTGCAAAATGTGTTGTGGCTGAAGTAGCCTCTTGTGAGTCATTCAACACATTTAATATGTCTTATAATGTGTCTTTCCATCTATTTTGCCTTGTCTGACTTTTCTTTGTTATGTTAAGTAATGCCACTAATGTTTAAAAAAGAAAAGTAATGGGACAGGACTATTCATTGAATGTGCTAGGTATTTTGTCATTGAGGTCAGTTGACATTTATTCAATCAAATGTTTGATTGAATAAAATGTGCAATCAAAATGAGGTCAGTTTGCTTGTTTGACATGACGTGTTTAGTTCAGTGATTAGAAGCATATGGAGTCCATTAGCAACACTAGATTACTCCACAAGGATTAGAGTACCTTTTTATTAGCAGTAGCCCAGACCACAGTTAATAAGTTGAATTTCAACCGTATGTTCATAGCAGCTATTACAGCCTAACCCTTTTATAATCTATGCTTAATGGTTATTATCGTAGATGATGTGACTATATTTCTCCAATCCCAGGGTTTATCCCCTGGAAGAGAAGAATTATGAGTTTTTAAATGTTGTCAGCAAAGCTATTTTCATCATTACCCAAAATAAAGGGGATCTGACAGGATCAACAATATGGGTCAGACTGCTATTCACAACTGTTAATGGCATGAATTGTTATGGTATTTAAAAAAAAAAAAATTAGTTATTTTTTATTCAATCATTAATGCTATATCTAGTACTCATATACTATATCATAATAAATGTTAATAGTGAGGCAGGAACTAGTAAAACACAATTTGGTAACACTTATATGAATTAATGTTAAATACTGGTTAATCTGCAGATATCCAGCACGTTCTTATTCACTGAGAGAATAATCTGTCCAATAGACATCCCTCTTAAATTATTATAAATTTCCAGATTCGGGAAAAGCCAGTGTTCCCTTTGGAAGAAATAAATAGTATAAGAAAAGGTAAATAATAATAATAATTAAAAAAGCTAATTATGTCAATAATAATGTAGCAAACAACTACAATCAAACTATGAAAACTAAATGTAGAAAACAGCTGCAATTAAAAAATTAACAAAGTTTAACTAATTAACTAACTGACTATAAAAACAAAAATTTTGCAAAAAACTGACAAACCATATTAAACAAACAGACTATAAAACATAGCAAACAACTACAAAAACGAACAAACTAAGTAAAAATACCTTACTAACGAACTATAAAAACAATACAACTGTAGCAAACAATAATAAAAAACTAACAAACCAAATGAAATGTTAAAAATAAAGTTGTTTTGGTGAAAGATGTTGAAAGCTTTAATAGGCGTCATTCATTTTAGTGGTCTTAAAATGCAAATGATTAAATATCTCTATCGTTTGTAAACGAATCTTAAGAGTGTGCTCTGTGCTTATAGCTTTGACTGTCATGTCATTATTAATGCATTTTAAACCTAAACACACCATCGCGCTGTGTAATTCACTGAAGACCACATAAATCATCCTTTTGTTTACATGTTTCGCGGATCACTGTATTATTAAGCGGTTAAGCCCATCTGATTTACCTTATCCAAAGTTATCCAAATGATGTCAAATACAGATGAAAGTGCTGTGGGCCACTGTTGTGCATAATCCAGAGTTCGCGGTGAATATAAGAGCATTAATTGCACGTACAAAGGCTGAAATATGATCCATACAAATCCAAAATACTTAAAAGGCAATACTGTTTTTCTGCCCCCAATGTATTTTCTATCACCTGAATAAAGCATGAATCATACAGAGTCCGTTTATTAGGCCACTCATTTCAATACATTTGAGATGTTGAAATGCTAATGTCAAATACAAATGCTGAGATGAAGTGTTGATTTGTTAGCATTGCATTTAATTCAGAGTCCATGGTGAAAAAGAGCACTAATTGTAGATAAAGCAAACAATCAAAAAAGTCTTGAAATCTTCTCAACAATTGTTTTACAAAATTTGTTTTTTGTTTATTTATTTTTGTTGAAAAAAAAAAAAAATCCTCATGCATTCTACATTATCTGATTAAAGCATACTTATATCCTTCACAATCTGTAATGTTGTGCCTTCTTTAAAAAATGTAACATGCTATAAATGTTTTTTCTGTCATTCTGTGTAAGTGATGGCGTCTCGCCACACACAGAAAGTAGGAACTCTTCATATTGAAGATGCTGCAGTTCCAGGAGCACAAGAGGCTCTGGCCAGGTCAATTTAATTGGCTGTTTGTCAAATGCATGTATAAGTTAGATAGTGGTTGCCCTAAATCCGAAAACAGTTGCTGATTGGCTGTTTTATTATTATTATTATTATTATTATTATTATTATTATGCAGTGTTCAAAATAGCAAACTAACATTCTATCACATAAAAAATAGGCTACATTCATTATGTAGTATACTGTGACATACATGTGTTTTCAGAACACTGGAGATAGTGGAATGGGATACTAGTGTACTGCTTACTGGACAGGATGCAGAATTACATGGCTTACTAGCTAGTATACTGACATTTTAATGCAATTTTAAAAGTAAAACTGTATTTATTAAAAAAAATATTATGTTTTAAATATACCATGTAGTATACACTTTATATTTGGTAGGTAATATACAGTACTTACTGGCCCTTATACAATTACCCTCATGCATTGTATTTATCTCTGAACTTTCATCATTTACACAATGAATGACTTCTAGGACATGAAAAGGTTAGGATACCAGATTTAGTGGAATAGTTAATCCAAAAATGAATATCCTCTCATCAACTTTTTATTTGTCATTAAAAATAAATAAATGAAAGGATGAAACATCAGTGCAGGTGTGGAGACATCTCATAACGCAGTTGTGATGGGTTAGCACCAGACCACTTCAACCACCAGATGATCATCAAAGCTTTCCGGTAAACTATGGAAAAATAGCAGATAGTGCATAATTTATTTTAACACACACTAACAGTCAAAAGTTTAGTCACAGTTACTCATTTTTAATTATTATATATTCCACATTTTAATTAATGTAATTAATTAATTTTAATTAAATTAATCACATTTATTTAATGGAAGTATGTAAAGATTTTTTAGGTATCTTTACTTTACTCTAATATTTATTTTTTTGCCAACTTTTTACTTCTACTCCTTACATTTAAACGTAATTATCTGTACTTTCTACTCCTTACATTTTAAAAACAAGCTTGTTACTCTAGTTTCAGATTTTTTTTTCAACGGCAGATAGACTTATTTCGAGCGTCATTGGATAAGGCACAAAACCCTATAACATTCAGAGATGTCATTGGTGTGTGGGCTGTCCATCTTTTCTGCGCATGGCACGAAACGAAGTGCACGTTCAAACCGCGGCAAAATGTGTCAGAAAGAGATTCAGTTGGCAAGAGCATGATGTCGCGGCAAAATGTGTCAGAAAGAGATTCAGTTGGCAAGAGCATGATGTCTGGCGAAACGTCCGAAGCGTCTGAAAGCACAGGCGAGAACGTTGGTAGTAGTTCTAGTGATGGTCACCAGCAAAACCTTCCACATCCCTGGCCTTACCTCAAAGAATTGTTCGAAATCGTCAGGAGCAAAAACGACTCGTGGAGAATGCACTGCAAACTTTGTGAACCAAAGAACCATGTACTTTTGGCTTTCAAGAACTCCCCTTCCAATTTGAAGAAACATGTAGCTGTTTTCTTTGTTATTATTATATTATATTATATTATATTATATTATATTATAGTATTAATTCATTTAGAGTAGGCCTAGGCTAATATTGGTCGATTTACAATGTTTGCTTTGGCTTGACTAGTATGCCGTCTTTGGGGCCTACTGAAGTGTCCCAAGTTAGCAGTTAGCCTGTATTAGTTCGGTCATGTTTGAAAATATGCTGGCGTGTGTTGCTGCAAAGTGCTGCGGGAAACCCTGTAATACTAAGCTATTAATATTCAGTATGTATTAGGGGTGGAACGGTACATGTATTCGTATTGAACCGAAACGGTACGGGCGTCACGGTTCGGTGCATGAATATACATGGAGAATACACGGTATAAAAATAAATAAAACTCGCGTGCAAATTAATTAATCTAATGCGGACCTACTGTTAGATACGGGGGTTCATTAGGGACACCTAATCTGTAGCTCCAAGAGAGAGAGAGAGAGAGAGAGAGAGACGCGATCAAAAAGTCGCAAAGTGTTTACTTATATTTATGTGTGTGTGTGTGTGTGCGTGAGGCGCGGGCGCGATTGAACAGTGGAAACGTATCGGTTACCTAACGTAACCTCGGTTCTCTCTAGATGAGGGAACGAGTATTGCGTAAGCTAGCTTACGCTACGGGAAAGATTCATCTTTTCTGAGATATTGAAGCCAAAAAATTATCCTTAATTTTTGTATCCATTGTCAACGCAGTGCGGCAGCTGCAGACCTTGAGCGGGCTATCTAGCGAGCTCATAGGTTGCTCTGCGGCAACTGCTGCAGCCTATAGACGAGCTTGGGCGAACTCGCATCCAATGAGAGGCGTCCACGCGCTCACTGCATCAAAGCCCGCCAAAATGGGCGTGACTAGAGTGCATATAAGCGTAGTTCGTAGGCTGGAACCCTGGTTTTCATTGACTGAAGCGAAAAGTCGCTCGTGGCGCGAGCACGGCCGGCTACGCAATACTGGTAACCGATACGTTCTCTTACGAGAGGTTCTCTCGTATTGCGTAAGCTAGCTTACGCTATGGGAACCCATTGTCAACGCCGTGCGCGCCAAGCATCCACTGTATGAGCCCCAGGGAATTAAGGGGGAGCCCTTATGAGTGGGGAAATAATATTTGGCCGGCAAGAATGCGGGTCATTGATTGTGTAATACATAAGCATATAGTGGGAAGGGAACGACAGAGCGGCGGTGCCGGTCTGTGTGGAATGTGACCCATCAGTGCAGATCACCAGGGGAGCTGTAGCGTATTAAACCGCTAGTAGTTTTGCCTGCAGAGCGGGCACTTCCATATTGTAAAATCTGACAAAGGTGGAGGGGGAAGTCCATCCCGCTGCCACACATATGTCGTGAATGGAAATCCCGCTGGACCATGCCCACGAGGATGCCATGCCTCTAGTGGAGTGAGCCCTAATGCCCAACGGGCATGGCAGGTCTTTTGACGCGTGTGTAGCAGCAATAGCATCCACTATCCATCTAGATAGTGTCTGTTTCGAGGCGGCGAGACCTTTGGTGCGCCCTCCGAACGAAACAAAAAGCTGCTCAGAGCGTCTGAAAGCGACGGAGCGCGCAGTATACAATCTCAGTGCTCTGACCGGGCAAAGGAGATTGGCGTCGCGTTCGCTATCGGGTGCTGGCAGCGCCGATAGGGAAATGACCTGTGCTCTGAAAAGGAGTACCGATCACCTTGGGAACATAGCCGTGTCTAGGCTTTAAAATGACCTTGAGTCACTTGGTCCAAACTCAAGACATGCAGCGCTGACAGACAGCGCGTGAAGGTCTCCCACACGTTTGACTGATGACAGGGCAGTCAGAAAAACGGTTTTGAGTGAAAGGTATTTCAAATCCACGGATTGAAGTGGTTCGAAAGGGGGGCTTTCATAGTTTCGAGAACTATAGAAAGATCCCATATAGGAACCGATGGGGGCGCGGGGTTCATCCTTCTAGCTCCCCTGAGGAAGCGGATGACCAGCTCGTTTTTACCCCATGACTGGCCGTGCAGGGGTTCAGCGAACGCCGCAACGGCCGCCACATACACTTTGAGCGTGGATGGGGATCTGCCCTTATCCAGCAGCTCTTGTAAGAATACGAGCAGCGACGACACCCCACATGTCCGCGGGTCCAGGTCTCTGTCGGTGCACCAATTTGAGAACACAGACCATTTTGACGCATAGAGTCTTCTCGTGGAAGGGGCTCTAGCATGTATGATGGTGTTTATTACTCCTTCTGGCAGAGCGACGGGTAGTCGTTGATCACCCACGCATGCAGTGCCCAGCTCTGGGTGGGGATGCCAGATTGTGCCGCGAGCTTGAGAGAGGAGATCTGCTCTCACTGGGATGGGCCACGGCACTGTCAGTGACAGCTGCGTAAGCTCCGGGAACCATGTCTGATTCTCCCAATGCGGGGCTATGAGGAGCACCGAGTGACGCGTTTCCTGATCCTCTGCATTACCTGTGGCAATAGCGAGACGGGAGGGAAGGCGTAAGCGGGCGCCTGGGCCAGTCCTGGGCCAGCCGTCCTCGCTCGAGAAAAATTTTGGGCAGTGAGAGTTCTCTTTGGACGCTAAAGAGGTCTATTTCTGCTCTGCCGAATAGGTGCCATAACGTCTGGACTGTTTGAGCGTGCAGGGACCATTCCCCTGGGGAATATTGTCTCTGGACAGTCTGTCCGGGCCGCCGCTCAGGTGGCCTGGCACGCGCGTCACCCTCAGCGAGCGCAGGTGGCACTGGGACCAACTCAGTATGCGTTTCGTCAGATGGAAGAGGTTCCTGGATCTGACACCGCCCTGACGGTTTAGGTAGGATACCACAGATCTGTTGTCCGAATGGACCAGGACGTGGTGACCCTGAATGACTGGGAGAAAGCGCATGAGCGCGTACTCGACCGCTATCATTTCCAGACAATTTATGTGAAGGAGCTTTTCCTGAACTGACCATAGGCCGAAAACCGGAGAGCCCTCGCAGACCGCGCTCCAACCCGTGTTGGACGCGTCTGTCGAGATGACTTTTCGGCGAGATACAGCTCCCATTGTCACTCCCCGCTGATACCATTCGGCCACTGTCCAGGGCTGCAGAGCTGATATACAGGTCTGAGTCACCTTGATGGGCTGGCGGCCTGTGGCCCAAGCCCGGCGAGACGCGCTGGTGTTTAGCCAATGCTGAAGCGGGCGCATGTGCAGTAAACCCAGCTGAAGTACTGCTGTGGCTGAGGCCATGTAACCTAGCACTCTCTGAAATTTCTTCAGAGGCCTGAGGCTGTTCATCTGAAAAGATGTGGCTAGTCGCTGAACACGGCGCGCGTGCTGTGTAGATAAGAGAGCCGTCATTGCCACGGAGTCTAGTTCTATTCCAAGGAAGGAAATTGTCTGACTGGGCTGTAGTGAGCTCTTGGTCCAATTGACTGCAAGACCCAAACTGTTCAGATGGCTGAGGAGAACTGCTCTGTGAGACAGAAGCTCCATATGTGACTGTGCCATAATCAGCCAGTCGTCCAAATAGTTCAAAATTCGCAAACCCTGACTCCACAGGGTGCGAGCGCCGCATCCATGCACTTCGTGAAAGTACGGGTGCTAAGGACAGGCCGAACGGGAGGATGGTGTATTGATAAACCTGGCCGTCGAGGCAAATCTCAAGAATGGCCTATGACGGGATTTATCTGAATCTGAAAGTATGCATCTTTCAGATCGAGAGAAATAAACCAGTCCCTCTGGCGCACATGCGCGAGGAGTTTCCTGATTGTAAGCATTTTGAACGGTCTTTTTGCAAGCACCTTGTTCAAAACCCTGAGATCTAATATGGGTCTGAGGCCGCCGTCTTTCTTGGGAACAAGAAAATAACGGCTGTAAAGCCCCGACTCGCTCAGAGAGGGTGGCACTTTCTCTATGGCCCTTTTGCACAGAAGGCTTCACAGTGGTTTCGAGCCGCGCTCTGAAGCGAGGAGGGCGGCGATCGAACTGTAGCAAATAGCCCTGTTGTATTGTGCTTAACACCCACTTGGATATCTATGGAATAGCTTCCCACGCTTTGAAGCGTAACGCTAGAGGGTGAATGGCCAATTCGCTCTGATTGCCGCACACAGAGCGCTGAACAAAATGTGTGAGCGCGTTTAGTGTGTTCATGCATGATTGCTCGCAGACAGCATGAACAGGCTGTTTTGTGAGTGACTTCCCGATTGGAATGAATGGGGAAAGAGTCACATCTGTTACGTGATGCGCAAGCATAGTCATGGGCATGGGACTTACACACACAGGAATGTTTGCTGGCCGTGTAACAGAGCGGCCAGAGAATGGGCGCGCGCACGCATTTGTGGGCGCCTTCATTGACTCTGACGCTCGAGCGATTCATAACCGCTTTATGAGAGCGTGCTCTGATAGGGGCACGGGATGTGTTATGCTTGTGTGTAGGGGCGAACACTGGGTTGTGGGCACATTTTCTACACATAAGACATGTTTGCTCTTTACAAGATTTATTTGGGTCGCCGTGAAAACGGCGTTTGAGTGCAGGCAAGCGGGCAGTGTCACCGGCTTGTTGGCTGCTAAATTCACCACTGTAGTAGCCTGAGAGAAGGGGACTGACAGGGGCAACGCTTTGACGGTGGTCCGGCCGCGGCGGACTGAGCCGTCGTTTGTTCAACAAAGTTAGGAAGACTTCGGTTGCTCTGGTTTCAGCGTTACCTTAAATCGAGGCCCGCGGTGGGGCGGCGGTCTGCGGCGGCTGTCTGAGCGCGATCGAGGGCGGCCGCCCTGTCGATGCTGAGAAGTCTGAGATTGTTGAGCTGGGGGCTGTGAAGAGGCTCGTGCAGGAGGCTGATCACGTGAGCGGCCTGCAGAGGAGCTAGCGCGACGAGGCAGAAAGAGATTCATGGCTTGTGTGGCTTTTTGGACCTCTGAAAACCGGTCAATGATACCACTCACCGCGGAGCCGAAGAGACCGGATGGAGAGAGCAGTGCGTTGAGGAACGTAGAGCGCTCTGCTTCTCCCATGTCGGCTAGCGTTAGCCACAGATGTCTCTCGGTCACAGTCAGCGCGGCCATGCACTTCCCTATAGTTTGGGCTGCAGCTTTGGTAGCGCGGAGGGCGAGGTCCGTAGCACTCCGTATGTCTGCAACCGCCTCTGGATGCCTACTTTCCTCATCCCACTCCCGCAGAAGGTCCACTTGGAGGATCTGTAGGACGGCCATAGAGTGCAGAGCAGATGCAGCTTGGCAGGCGGCGGAATAGGCGTGGCCAACACAGGCGGAAGTTGTTCTGCAGGCCTTAGACGGGAGCACTGGTTTAGACCGCCATCTCGCGGAGGGCGGGCAAAAGGTGTGCTGCTACCGCATCCTCGACCAGAGGGATGGAAGAGTAGCCCTTCTCAGTGGCGGCGTCCACCGAAGCAAGAGAGGTGGAGACATGGAATCGGACCCTGGCCGAGAAAGGGGCAACTGCGCGTCCCGGGTGGGCGGGGAGGGTGAAGGCGATGCTCGAGGGATGGGCTCCGGCGAGGCAATCGCTTCTACCATTGTTTCCGGCAGCCTTTGAGAGCGGCGCTTTTTTCTGCGCGGGAAGGCGGCGCGGTGGCTTCGGTCCTGAGCGCTTCGAGTCGAGCCCACAGGGTCGACATCGGCAGCTCCTCGCAGAGATCACATCCGCCTTCGGCGAGGGCAAGCTCTGCATGCCCCAGTCCCAGGCAGAGAGCGCAGATGATGTGGCGGTCTCCGGTGCTGAGAGGAGCGCGGCATGAGGCACAAGTGGAGCGAGGCATCTTAAAAAGACGCTCAGTACTCTTTTGTGAAGTTCTTAAGAACTAGCTTGCTTTTAAAAGGATACGTCGCCGGATGGCGTAGCTCGCAGGACGGCTGAAGGTGGCGAAGACGGCTGGCTTCTTCGAGCGCTGTCCACGCTTGCTTGATGCCCCTCGAACGGCGACGCGGCTTCCAGTTCAGTGATGCGAAGAGCTTCGCTGAAGAGATGAAAATCAGGGTTCCAGCCTACGAACTACGCTTATATGCACTCTAGTCACGCCCATTTTGGCGGGCTTTGATGCAGTGAGCGCGCGGACGCTCATTGGATGCGAGTTCGCCCAAGCTCGTCTATAGGCTGCAGCAGTTGCCGCAGAGCAACCTATGAGCTCGCTAGATAGCCCGCTCAAGGTCTGCAGCTGCCGCACTGCGTTGACAATGGATACAAAAATTAAAGATCATTTTTTGGCTTCAATATCTCAGAAAAGATGAATCTTTCCCGTAGCGTAAGCTAGCTTACACAATACGAGTGAACCTCTCGTAAGAGAACATAAGAACATACTCCGTCATTTTGTTATACAGGGCATCATTCAAACTGCAAAGTGTTTGTTACTGTTAATTAATTTTAAGGAAAACAAATATATTAATCTGAAATGTAGTAAATTAATTTTCAATTCATTCAGGTACAAAATTACATATCTCAAGGTCTTTTTATTAATTTAATTAATAAACTAATTATATAAAACTATTGTCAGTGCACTATAAATAAACTGGTTCTATGCCTTTATTAATAAAACTTATTTAAAAAATACAAGGCTTAAGTAATTATTTTCCTTTGGTGGTACAGCCTGAGACATGCACAAGCTTTCTGCATTTTTGTTTTTCTTTTCCCTCCATTGTACCGAACCGTGATGTCTGAACTGAGCTATGAACCGAACTGTGACTTCTGTGTACCGTTCCACCCCTAGTATGTATCAGTGGTACCCACAAGAAATGTGTTAGTTAGGTTAGGTGCTATTCATATCAGCCCTTTGTCACATTTGTTTTGAGCGACCCTGTTGGTTTCCTAATTGGAAAGCACAGGGAGAAATGTAGCCAGAAATACAAAAAAGTGTATCAGGTTGATAATGTGTGTTTTTGTGAATGATTCAATGATGCATATTTTTCCACAGAGAAAACACCCTAATCATCTGGAGAGATACAAAACTTTCACTTCAAACGCCCTAAGAAGAAAGCCAGAAGGAGAACCAGATGAAAGCCCCTCATCCAAGCAAGCTAAGTTATGGGAAACCAGAAGAGTGTCCCAGGCCATTTTGGATAAATCAGTCCTCTATTTTGTCATACAAGGCCTTCACCCACCTAATGTAGTTGCAGGCAACAGGGTTTCATAGATCTTGTACATCTTCTCCAGCCCAATATTAAAGTGATTTCACACAACACTGTTGTGAACAAAGTAGAGAAGGCTTCCCTGGAAATGAAAAACAATCTGAAAACCGCTCTAAGTGAACTTCAGTTCATTGCCACTACAACTGACTGCTGGACAGCTTACAGGCGTGGATTCATAGGTGTCAAAGCACATTGGATAGACCCCCAGACTATGACGAGATGTTGCGCTGCCCTAGCCTGCAGACAGCTTAAAGGTTCACATACTTTTGCTGTCCTTGCCAGTGCTCTGAACGATATCCACAGTGAATTTAATATCCATGAAAAGATTACCCGCACCACAATGGCTCAGCTTTTAGGGTTTATGGTCAGACTGATGAAAATAACAATTTAGCAGCAGAGAGTGGTAAAGGAGATGATGATGGTGGTGACGATAAAGAGCAGGATAGCACTGACAGCATGGAGTTTGTTGAAGCTGGAGCCATACTGGATGAGGATGACTCCCTGGAATATCAGCTTCCGAAACACAATCGCTGCGCCTGCCACCTTCTCAACTTGGTGTCAACAACTGATGTTGAGGAGGCAAATATTAACACGGCTTACAAAAGGGTCTCACGCTCAACATTCTCAAAGTGCTGGAGTCTGTGGAATAAAAGTGCAAGATCCACCACAGCAGCAGAGATCATTGAGGAGATTTGCAAACTCCAGCTCTTGAGGCCAAATGCAACAAGATGGAACTCCCTTTTCTTAGCAGTGGAAAGGATTGTGAGAATTACCAGAGAACATGGAGAACGGGCCATTGCAGCTGTCTGCAGTGCACTGAAGATACCCATGTATGTACCTGCCCTTTTTAATTTTTTAAAAGCTGAACTATATCTGGTTGCCAACATTTATTTATTTCTATATATGAAAAACTGTAAAACACAAATGTTATTTATTTGTAACACAAGTGCAACTTCCTAAAAGTAGTCTCTAATGATTTTTTTTAAATAATTAGGCCCTTCCAATTGAAGCTGTTCCATGAAATAAATGTGATGTTTTGTATTTTTTTTTATTTTTTGTTTGAACAAGTTTACTCCTGTTGAGCTTGCCTTTCTGTCCGAATATGCAAAGACTATGAGCCCAGTTGCAAAGGCTCTTGACGTACTTCAAGGAGAGACCAATGTGCAAATGGGATGGTTGGTCCCTACAATAACCCTACTCAAGACTAAGCTCCAGCACCTTCACATTTCTTCCAAGTTCTGTAGGCCATTGATTGATGCACTTTTAGCAGGACTTGAAAAACGATTTGGAAAAATGCTTAACGATCCGGAGCTGATAGCCGCGGGCGGCTATTCTAGTCCCCAAATTCAAGACGTGCTGGACAAGTGATGAACAAATCATAAAACTTGGTAAGTGTTGTACTGTTTGCTTTATGCTATATTAACAGAGGAAAGTTCTGCATTTGAAGTATCTCTAACATACCAAGCAATCCAAATAGCAATCTGTGTGCTTATGTAAGCCATATGAAGTTGATCAAAATCATTGTGCCATCTTTCAGTGTTGTAATTTCATTGGTTCAATTTGGTCCTAATTTTGTTTTTCTATTTCAAAGGCCTTGACTATATCAAAAGTTACTTGAAAGACCAAACTGTGGAGAATCAAGGTGAGAGCTCCCATTCTTCAGAGGAGGAGGACTTCTTTTCTGCAATCAAACAGACCAGTGGCAGTTCCCAAGAAAATGCTAAACAGCTGGAGACTTACCTTGGATGCCCAGGTGATACAGTAGAGATACTTAAGTCTTTCCCAGCAGTATGCAACCTGTCATTGAGGCTTAACACAGCACTACCAGCCTCAGCAACCTGCGAGAGACTGTTTAGTTCAGCAGGACTGATCTTCAGACCAAAAAGGGCACGTATTGATTCTAAGAACTTTGAAAACCAGCTTCTTTTGAAGCTAAACAGAAGGTTCTGGTGATTATATAGGGTACGTCAATGTATTCTTTCTGTCATACACAAACACAGGAATACTGACGTACACACACACTCTCTCTCTCTCTCTCTCTCTCTCTCTCTCTCTCTCTCTCTCTCTCTCTCTCTCTCTCTCTCTTTCACTCACACACACGCACACACACACACACACACACACACACAATCAACACAAACACTCATTTTGTGTTCTACACAGACTGACATGCACAAAGTCCCAAGTCAAGCACTTCTGGCTACAGAGACTGTTTTGATATGTAGCATTTGTCCACTTTTACAGCCAGTTTTTAAGGGAATTATGGACATGTACACCACACAGGCATAATTACAATAATTCTTTCTCGCTCACACACACACACACACACACACTGTTACGTGTGGGTATATTGAACCATTAGTGTGTGTGTTATTTCTTTTGAGTTCGTAGGTGGAGATTTGAGAAGGGATTTTCCTTGCACAGCGGAAGTGAAGTGACGTCATGGGCGTTCCTGCTATTTAAGCTGTGACGGCGTTGATGTCGCGGTCGCTCTCTCTCTCCTCCCCTCTCGCCTGATTGCCAGCTGAATCTCTTCGCGTTGCCTCGCCATGCTGGAGCGATCCTAACGATTGTTTCTTTGACTTTAGTTTATTTGTTTAAACCAGGTAGTGGTGTTATTTTCTTAGTACACTTTTTGTTATTTATTTAGTACAGTGAAGGTAAGCAGCTGCCGGAAGATTCACCTGTTTTAGTTCTTTTCGGGAGTTAGGTAAGATCTCTCCTGGAACTATAGGGTTAGTTAAGGCTTCCTGTTTTTCCTGTAGCTGCCCTACCTGTGTTGTTTATTTGGTTAACTTATGATTTATTGTTTGTTTATCTCATGAGGTGTTTTGTCTCTGTCATTAAAGCTTATGGTGTGATTAACATCAGAAACGCTACCCAATCACCTGTGATTTTTGTTATGTTCGGTCCTTGTCTTTTGTGTGATTTAAACGAGCTGAATTAGATTAAGGGCCGTAACACACACACACACACACACACACACACACACAGTCACACCAACAGACACTCTCTTTTTGTTCCACATGGACTGACATACACTTTTGTTCTTGCACAAAGTCCCAAGTCAAGCACTTCAGGCTTCAGAGACTGTTTTGATATGTACCTAGGGTACGCTTTAGTAAGTTACTCCCAAGTTTTTGATGGGACTCAGGGAATAATGCACAACAAAGATGTATACCACTGCCACAAATACACTCACTGCACATACAAAATGTACATTCTTGCACTCTCCTATTCTCCTAGTGCCATGTGCAAAACTTTGCTTTTGTTTTTGGTAGTGTTTCTCTGTATACAGTACTCCATGTTACTCCATGTTTTGAAGGTGTTTCTTTTGCATAGGTTTGAAGTCTCAGATTGAAGTCTTTGTCTCTCTTTTTGTCCACCCACACTCAAATGTATGCAGTATATTTCTCTCCTTAACACACACTGACAAGCACACTCCTTAATACACAGACACTCAAGTCACAGTCATTTGCTGCTAAAATAATGTTCTGATAGTTTTGCCGGCCAGGGTATGTCTTGAATATTACTACCTCAGTTGGAAAGTCTATTTGCATTCCAATAAAGTTTGAGGAAAACATGCCCATCGAGTTTGTTGTCTTTGATAGCATTATGTTTTTGTTTGATATGTTTCACCGTGTCTTGGGATCCATGTAGCACTAATCAGTTGTTAAATTAAGCTTCTATTTCTAACAGTTGTCAATGATACGAGGTCCAACGAGTCTTCTTTTTTCTTAGGGTTACTTTATACTTTTTTACTTTAAGTATGTTTTAGAGCCTGTACTTTCTCACTTTAACTTGAGTAAAGAGGTTGAGTTGATACTTCCACTTTTACCAGAGTCTTTTTAAACACCAGTATCTATACTTCTACTTGAGTGACAAAAGTGTGTACTTTTGACACCACTGGTTACAGATACACCATAGTTAAGTAGAAAAGGGCAAAATACATTATACAACATGCCAAAGTGACTTGAAATGGGTCATGGGCGATTCATTTGATATGTATATTGGTAAAAAGTCAAATACACAACTAGAAAGGGGCAATATACATTGTGCCAAGTTAAAAGTGATCACAGATCTGGTTTGCCTTAAGCCATTGTGTGAGATGAATCTTAAAAATGGGAAATGTAGAGCACTCCCTTATTGCAAGTGGTAGGCTATTCCAATATTTACTTCCCTTTACTGACAGCACAGTTTGTCCAAATGTGGTGCACCTATGTGGCACCTCACAGTCCCCTCATGTGACGGCTCTGGAGCCAATGCCACTGTTAGCCCTCTGTTTAATGAATTAATTTAAAGGGGGTGGGGCAAACCCATGCAAAGCATATTTTATATTTCTTATATATACATATATATATATATAGCATTCAACTGATCACAATGTATTATAACTGTCTCCTTAACCTCACAAAAGAATTAGTTATAAATCTGTTTTTATAGGGTGGGTTTCACTAACTATATGTTGTTTAAGTACACAGGAAATGTTTATTACCAATCTTAAACCATCTGTGACATGCAGAAAATAATAAACGAATACTTCTCATTCATTATATTTTTCTTTTATCTTTTGGAACCCTCTTATGGACACACAAAAGATCTTACAGGTTTTTTTTACTCAATAACCAGTTACATATAAATGAAAGTCTTATCTGTTTTTGACTGATGATAATGACGAAGGTGACGATGCCAAAGATAATCACGTTGAAAGTTCATTGACCAATGTCTCAAACTCAATGTCCAGGAAACCTCAGATCCAAGAATACAAATTCCACGTCTTTCCAGAGTCCACCTTATTGTTGATCCAAAATCACATAGGTGGTATATTCAGCTTCATGATCCACAGCTGTGCGGGTATAATCCAATTTCAGGATCAACAGAAGTAAGACATATGGCTTCTAAACTCACTTCATGTAGTTTCAAACAAACCCAATCAGGCATAAGCGACAGAAGTACAAACCCCACAGAATGTGAAGTCCTTTTCCGATTGAGCATCAAACTCTTAGTTTCCCAATCAGGACTGGTGATCGTTTGTATTCATAAGGCATGCTTATTCCTCCATTACCAATCTGCTACTTCTACTCTCTACACCTGTTTTATGCCTGAAAGTATTACTCCTTGTTGCCCCCTCAAGGTGTGTAGTGCAATTACAACCCCAACCAACAAAAAAAAACAAAAACATGTACACAGACTTGACTGTTACAGTATAGTCAGAACATTAATAACATGAAAAATTACTATGACTATTTGAAAAAAACTTCTTAAACTACTTCAAAGAGTTCTCATCAAAATCCTCCACATGCAGCATTGACAGCTTTGCAGATCCTTGGCATTCTAGTTGTCAGTTTTTTCAGATACTCAGGTGACATTTCACCCCACGCTTCCTGTTGCACTTGCCATTGATGTGGCTGTCTTGTCGGGCACTTCTCATACACCTTACAGTCTAGTTGATCCCACAAAACCCATCAGGCCAGAACCCCTGAGTCTTCTCTTTACTGTTGTACTTGAAACTGGTGTTGAGTGGGTAGAATTCAATGAAGTTGTCAGTTGAGGACATGTGAGGCGTCTATTTATTTAACTAGATACTGTGATGTACTTATCCTCTTGTTTAGTTGTACATCTGGCCTTTGTTAGAGCCAGTTGTCCTTTGTCTTTGAAGACTGTAGTTTACACCTTTGAATGAAATCTTCAGTATTTTCTGCTATTTCAAGCATTGTATAGCTTTCATTCCGAAAAACAATTACAGACTGATGAGTTTCTTAAGAAAGCTGTTTCTTTTTTTGCCATTTTTGAACCTAATATTAACCTTAAGACATGCCAGTCTATTGCATACTGTGACAACTCAAAAACAAACACAAAGACAATGTTAAGCTTCATTTAACAAAACAAATAGCTTTCAGCAGTGTTTTATATAATGGCAAGTTATTTTCTACTACCAAATTAGCAATTTAGCATGATTACTTAATGATAAAATGTTGGGGGGCCTGGATAGCTCAGCGAGTATTGACACTGACTACCAACCCTGGCGTCGAGAGTTCGAATTCACGGTGTGCTGAGTGAATCCAGCCAGGTCTCCTAAGCAACCAAATTGGCAAGGTTGCTAGGGAGGGTAGAGTCACATGAGGTAACCTCCTCATGGTCACGATTAATGGTTCTCACTCTCAATGTGGTTCATGGTAAGTTGTGTGTGGATCGCGGAGTATAGCATGAGCCTTCCATGCTGTGAGTCTCCATGGTGTGATGCACAGCGAGCCACGTGATAATGCATGGATTGACCCTCTCAGAAGAGATCCATGCAACTGAGACTTGTCCTCCACCACCCGGATTGAGGAGAGTAACCACGCGCCACCACGAGGACCTTCTAAGTAGTGGGAATTGGGCATTCCAAATTGGAGAAAAAGGGGATGGAAAAAAAAAAGATGAGGTGTTGGAGTGATGGCTGCTGGAGTGATGGTGTATATATATATATATATATATATATATATATATATATATATATATATATATATATATATATACACACATACATACATAGAGGTCTTAAAGGGGTCATATAATGCCATTTTTGTACAAGTTAATATGAATCTTTAGGGTCTAAATCAGGGGTCCCCAAACTACGGCCCGCGGGCCGAATACGGCCCGCCCCCACATTTGGACCGGCCCTCTGAACAATGCCATGCAGAGAAATATTTTTACAATTTAATTTTAAATATGTTTTAATCATATCATATTTGTGTTTGATAATACATGTTGGCTTTCAAAATAAAATTTCCCTTAGTTATAATTATTAAAGTAGAAAAAATTTTTTTTTAGATTCACCCGGATTAATGTTCCATCGTGATCGAGCGGGTGCACGCGATCCAGCAAGAAAATTTAAAGTGACAACAAAATGGCCAAACGGTTGGGAAAGAGAAAAGTTGATTCAGAATGCAGGGTATTTAACCAAAAGTGGACAAGTGATTATTTTTTTGTTCAATGCAAAGAAATGGCTGTTTGCCTCATCTGTCAAGAAACAGTCTCCGTGTTCAAAGAATACAATTTGCGCCGACACTATGAAACCCGCCACAGAGACAAGTATGCGAGTTTACAAGGCCAAATGAGAGCAGACAAAGTGTCGAAGCTAAAAAGTGGACTATCTGCTCAGCAAAATACGTTTGTACGGCAAACCCAGTTGAACCAGTCATCCATTCGAGCTAGCTTTCAGGTAGCTAAACTGATTGCAACCTGCAGTAGGCCATTCAGTGATGGTGAGTTCGTAAAGAAATGTATGAAAGCTGTTGCGGAGGAGGTGTGCCCCGATAAGAAAGACGTCTTAAATGCGGTGAGTCTGTCCGCAAGTACAATCACCAGACGAATTGAAGAAATGGGGTATAATATGCCCAGCTGAAGGAAAAGGTGAAAGAATTAGATTTTTTTGCATTAGCGCTGGATGAAAGTAATGACGTGCAGGACACGGCACAGCTGCTCATTTTTCTTCGCGGAGTTAGCTCAAACTTTGAAGTGTCCGAGGAGCTGGCAGCCCTAAAAAGTCTCAAAGGTACTACGACAGGGGAGGATATTTTTGGTAAAGTGTGCCAAACGATAGAAGAGTTGGATCTAGACTGGTCTAAGCTGGCCAGCATCACGACTGACGGAGCTCCTAGTATAGTTGGCGCTCAAGGGACATAGTTCACACTGATTAGCCTAATACGCATGAGTAAGTAAATAATTTGATTTCAATAGCAATGAATATGAAAAAATGTCATTACGATAGTAATAATGCTCTTTTAATAGGCTATATATCACTTGATATGTATGGTGCATAAATAATAAATTAATCTAGCATTAGGAGGCATAATACTGTAAATCCATTTAAAATCATAATAAAATCTCCACAATAAATCACTCTGGCCCATACCATTTTCTGTTAGACTACGGCCCTCCATTATAGAAAGGAAAAATGATGTGGCCCTCATAGAAAAAAGTTTGGGGACCCCTGGTCTAAATGAAAACTTTGTAATATACTTTTATAAAAAATTCTCATTAGTATTTTAAGAAAACACTAATTTTACCTGCTCAAAAACAGCTCTTTTTTCAGCACGCTGTTTCAGTGCATATGACTTTAAATGATAATGAGCTTTGGTCACCCCGCCCCTTCTTAGCAAAACCAGCTTATAAAGGGTCTATATGCAGCTTTATAGACCCTCGTTTATAAAGCAGTCTGGTGAAAAATGATTCGCGCAAACATGAATGCATTATGAATCTAGCTTTATAGACCCTCGTTTATAAAGCAGTCTGGTGAAAAATGATTCGCGCAAACATGAACGCATTGACGTTGCTCGTGGGGAATATTCCCATCGTAAACAAAACTCAGCCACTGCGTCTTCAGCGGTTCAGATTTAGGAACATCAAAATGACTGCTGTGTTCGTTATTACACCGAAGAACAGAACACCACAATCGCTTAGGCGCCATTCTGCTCCAGTGTATCAACAATGATGACGGACTATGATTGACAGCTCGCTCACGAGCGAGGGCGGGTCTGTGTTGAAACACTGCTGTCAATCAACAATCCTGGGAGGGGCGTCCGACCGTGTGACGTCACACGGTCGAACGGCTCGATTTGAGGCAGGGGAAAATATATAAGGAGATTAAAACAAAAACACTGGATGGATTTTTATCATAATAGGATGGTTGTGTACAGGCACAGCCAACACTTATTTCAGTACAATCAACTTGAAAAAGTGCATGTACCATTATATGACCCCTTTAACATATTCATTTACTGTATTACTATTATCTGATTGGATGCTAAATAGAGGTTGACCGATAAGTGGATTTTTTTTATTTGATAGATAAGCTGGCTCACCCCTTTCCTGGTGGCAGAGGACAAATCTCAGTTGCCTCGGCGTCTGAGACCCTCAATCCGCGCATCTTATCACGTGGCTTATTGAGCGCGTTACTGCGCAGACAAAATTCTCCGCGGCATCCACACACCACGCGCCCCATCGAGAGCATGAACCAAATTATAGTGACCACAAGGAGGTTACCTCATGTGACTTTATCAGCCAGGATAATTTGGTTGCTTAGGAGACCTTGCTGGAGTCACTCAGCACGCCCTGGATTCGAACTTGCGACTCCAGGGGTGGTAATCAGCGTCTATACTCACTGAGCTACCCAGGCCCCAATTTACTGAATGTGAAAAAAATAAATGTCTTGGTCAATTTCCATAATTTGACAAGTAGTCAGACAGAGAGGCTACAGGAATACAAAATGAATAAAATCCCAGATGCAGTTTATTTTGCAACCAAAATCCCAAAAATAACCATAAAACAAAAAATAAGATTTGGTCCAACTTTAAATAAGCCTTAAAATACACTGATGACTCTTATTTTGAAAAGTCTGTGCTCCCAGCTCACACAAACACATAAGGAAAACCAAACTACAATGTATTAAAATATTAATGCTATAAAGTAGAGGGTCTATCAGATGCCATACGAGAAGCATACTTTTTTTATTGCTTTCATGCTATAATCTGGTTAAATTCGATACACCCAGCTACACATTTGCTCTTTGAGGGTAATCATGGCAAAAAAGTACAAATCCTCAGGCTCTGGAAGACAATCTCTGATGGCCCTGCAGGCCGGGGACTCGATTTGGATGGGGAAATTTAGCGTCAACTGTCCAACATGTCAGTGATGCTGACGAAGGTTGTTGCTGACTTGGAGGATCTCGCTGTAAAACGTCGATCGATTACGGCGATGGAAATAAAATTCTCTGAGTTGGTTACAAAAGTGGCAGATGCTGAGAAACAGATCGATTATCTGGAGTCACCGGAAAGGGAATTATCCACTAATCCGCCTGCGACCAAAATAGACGTGGAAAGCATTTTGGAAAAAGGGGAAGATTTAGAAAATAGGAGCCAAAGGAACAACATACGGATTGTTGGAATTCCTTAGCATGAATGAGGCAGAGATATAATGAAATTCCTGGAAGAGATCTTCCTGAGTCTGCTTGATGTAACAGGCCATAAGCTGGAAATCGAGCAAGCTCACAGAGTCCCGGCTCGCAGATTGAGAATAGATGCGAAGGACGGTCGCAAAGTATTTACATGTCCCAAACAAGCACTGTCTTTTTTACAAACAATGGGTGAGTAAACCATTGGGTGTTTCTCATGTAAGTGGATCGACTCGCTGGGTGCCATTTTTGTTTCTTCTTGCATAGACTTAGCGGCTGGAGTTTGTTTTGTGGAATAACACTTTTCCTTAAATAATTTTTTGCATTGACTGCTTTTACACTGATGTTCCCGGCCAGATTGAGAATAGACACTACAGATGACCGCAAAATGCCCACACAACAGATGTCTTTTATAAAGTGGACGGACTGAGTAAGTCATTATGTATTTTTATTTTGTTTTATGCAGCCAGCAAGTGAATTTGACGCTTGACCATCCGAGGAACCCGGACGCCTGTTTTTTTTTTTTTGTGTTGGTTCTGCCTAACGGCTGGAGTTTGCTTTGTGGAATACACTGCTTCGAGACAGTTGTGGATGAATCGTTCCTTTTGCTTATGCCTGCTTTTTGCTGGAGTTTGATTTGTGGAGTTTTTTTGCGGGACATTGGAATGATTATGTCATCTGCTGCACTCGTGGACAGCCATCTCACTGAACACTTGTTTGTCTGTCCGAAGAAACTGAACGGCTTTATATCGGTTGGAATTTGTTTTGTGGAGGATCACACCTTCGAGACAGTTTTGTGAATGAACTTACATGTTCTGTGTGTTTATTTGGCTATTGGCTGGGTTAGTTTTAAAAGTATTTTCAGTTATGTAATTTTGCCTCACTAATTTGTGCCAATCCGATGGCAAAGTTGTCACGGGGGTTCTCGTAGGCGTACATGGACCTTTTGAGTTTAGAGGGATTAACGCCTGTTGCCGCTGTCGTGCGCAGGGTTAATGCACATTTTTTCTTTTTTCTCTTTGTTTGGTTCGGGGTGAAGTTCGGGGTTTGATTATTGCACTAATGAGGAATATGGTCTGTAAAATCTTGTTTTTGACACACAATATATTTGTTCTAGTATGTCAAAATGTCAAATGTTAATATGAGTGGATTATCTCTCTCCACATGGAAAGTGAATGGTTTGGGGCACCCCATAAAAAGAAGGAAGGTTCTATATTTTCTTAAGTGTAAGAACTATGATAATGTGTTTTTTCAAGAAACACACCTTTCTCCGCAGGAAGCTGAAAAATTTGGGAAGATATGGGGTGGACATGTCTTCTTTAGTGCTGGCTCAAGTAAAAGCAGAGAATTCATTATATTGTTAAATAAACATCTAAAATTCAAATAATTAATTAGGAAGAGTCATTATGGAAATTGGCCGAAATTCAGGGGCAAAGGTTGATCTTTGCTAATATATACGCACCTAACGCTGATGATCAGGGCTTTTTTCTAGATCTTAAAGGTATGTTGCAAGCCACTGGCACCCTTCATGGTATAATATTGGGAGGCTTTAATCTATTTATGGATTCAGTCATTGATCATTGTGAATCAAAAGTGTGCAAGCCCACTAGAGCAACATTGACATTGCACAGCATGTGTATAAATCTTGGTCTTGAAGATATTTTCCAACTTTTGAACCCAACTGGTAGATACATTCTTTTCATCAGTCCATAAGATTTATTTAAGAATAGATTTTATATATACATATATTTAAGTCCCTCATTTCATCTGTTGTTGATTGCTCAATTGGAATAATTTTAGTTTCAGATCACGCCCTGGTTAATTTAGAGGTGTTGCCACATATGGAGAATAATAAATCAAATAGCTGGCGCTTTAATGTCTCCCTGTTGCAAAATCCTGAATTCCAACAAATGCTAAAGTCTGAAATGAATGTCTATATGGAGACCAACTGGTCCTCAGAATCTTCTGTGGGCATGGCTTGGGAGGCACTTAAGGCAGTTCTTAGGGGCCAGATCATACAGTATGCTTCATTTAAAAAAAATGTAAAAGATTCTACGTTCTGAACAAGGTCGGGCTGTAAAAAGGTTGAAGACCGTTGCATTGGTTCATGTTATTCCAGATTGTTCTGTACCAAGCAAAGTTTCAGCACATAAACGGTAAGGTAATGCATTTTAGCCCTTCTGCTCTAGTGTAGCCTACGGAGGAGCTGCTGTGCTTGTTTCAATACTGTTACGAATTACTGTTACAGCCTATTGCAACAGTACTTGCTAGGAGAAGAAATGATAAAGCTAGTGAGTGGCTTCTCCCCAGTCTCTGCCAGAGCTCACGACCACGGAGGTCATTCCCCAGTCTCTGCCAGAGCTCACGACTACGGAGTTCATTCCCAGTCTCTGCCAGTGCTCACGACCACGGAGGTCGTTTCCCAGACTCTGCCAGTGCTCACGACCACGGAGGTCATTCTCCACTCTCAGCCTGTAGCCTCTTCCACAGCTCTGTCCCCAGAGTCTTTCACGGCTCGGCCTCCCTCGGCTCTGCCCCCTGAGTCTTCCACAGCTCCACCTCCCTCGGCTCCGCCTCCATCGGGCCTCCCTCGGCTCCACCCTCGGACTCTTCCTCGGCTCCCAGGCCTCCTGACCCAGTCCTTGCTCTGTGGCCGTGTCCCAAGCCTCCTGACCCAGTCCCTGCCCTGTGGCCGCCTCCCAGGCCAATAACTTCATTGTTATTCCATTCCTTTATTAGTGTCTATGTGTATATAAACACTCTAGATTTGTTCAAATTTTGTCAGTCCTTGAATTGTTATGTTTGAATGGATATGTTTGTTAATGCGTTTGCTTCCACTCCAGCGAATGTTCTACTCCTGTGTTTGTGATTCAAAGACTCTACTACTCCTGCGTCTCCTCTGTTCCACTCCAGCACACCAAACGTTACAGTTATCATGTTCACCCCCCTAGACATGAAATGTCCCTGGCTGAATATGAATCCTACTACACCCTTGGGCAGAAGTATTTACAAAATGCATTTGAATTGCAAACTATAAATATATATATCTTTTGTTTGTACCCATACCCATCTAAGACACTTAGTCAATCTCTTGGTATTGTGACGTTAATCGTGTTTTTTTGTTGCACTTAAAATAGTTTTACCCCTGTAGAAATAAGTACTTGTGAAAAACAGTTGAAAAACATGTACACTCATGTTGACATGAAGAATCCAGTCATATCAGTAGCTAAGAAAAGCTATTTTATTTAACATTATGATGGTCTTCACCATGGTGGTCACCATGTTGAAATCACATGACCAGCCGAATACTTAAACTCTGTAACCCTCCTATTATTGGACACTTTCAGTTGCATAATAAATTAATTGTAGAGGACAATTACGCCTGCAAATAAGGCATTTCTGCAATGATACTGAAAACCAAAAACATTTGCATGATGGTGCAGTTGTAGAATCGACCACTAAAAAAAAAAAATATAATAATTCCTTGGAGCACCTATAATGTCTGTACATGCACAGTAGACATGTAATTAATTTAAATAGTAAAAGTAAACAGGATGGAAAGCTATTTTGAAATAGTTTTTTAATATGCTCATCCTCAGTGCTGTTGCTTGCAGTCATATTTTCTCTTTTAAAATCCATCCAAAAGGTTTGCTTTACAGACAGTGAACAAATGCAACAGAACACACAATCACCTAATAAAATAGAGTTGGTAGATGTGCATTATAAATTCATATAGTTGTAATAACAGTCCATGTGGTATTGAGATAACGTGGTTTGGTGTGAGCAATCACCTCCAGGAAATCTGCTGTGGTCACAGTTTCTAGTTCAGTAACTGGCATATTGGACTGACCTGTGAAGATACATGGTGTGATGCATGCTGTGAATTGTTGCTGAAACAGGATTTCATGATTATGTCATTCGGACTGGGATGCGGCATATTTTATACCTTCAATGTGATTTTCAAGGGCGTACATTTTTTTTCTCGCACAGGTTTCATAGCGGCTTCCTTGTACGCTAATCTGATATCTGACCCCGCGTAACCATGAGTCTCCTATAATATCAAGTCAAAATACCTGTATACACTCAGTGACCACTTTATTAAATTCACCTGTACACCTACTTATTCATGCAATTATCTAATCATCCAATCGTGTGGCAGCAGTGCAATGCATAAAATCATGCAGATATGAGTCAGGAGCTTCAGATAATGTTCACATCAACCATCAGAATGGGGAAAAATTTTCAACTGTGTCATGATTGTTGGTGCTAGATGGGCTTTTTAGTATTTCTGTAAATGCTGATCTCCCGGGAGATCAGCAGTTACAGAAATACTCAAACCATGCCACGGTCCAAATCAATGAGATCAAATTGTTCCCCATTCTGTTGGCTGTAATGAACATTAACTGATCTGTATCTGCATGATGTTATGCATTGCACTGCTGCCACAGGATTGGCTGATTAGATAATCACATGATTAAGTAGGTGTACAGGTGTATCTAATAATGTGCTCTGAGTGTATCTCGACCACATCTCCTCTCCCATCTGTGCCAGCCTGTCATAGTCCAGCTTTGTACACCATTCCAAAAGAATCCGTTATATTTTATATACGGTGTGAACACATAAATATCCATCCATCCATCCATCCATCCATCGTCAACCGCTTATCCTGTGTACAGGGTACACATAAATATCTTAAATAAAATTTAGCACAAAGAGGTCACACTTGGTGGTCCATGTAGGAGTAAACCCTTCCAAGGTGATAGAATTCCAGTGAACAATTGAGGATACTGAAAAGAGTGAAGAAAATTGTCCAAAAACTGTCTTCCATAATAAACTGAAAATGTCCATTATCAGAACTAGATTTCTATATTTTCTGAAGGGCATTGCTATTCAGAGGTCGTTATAGCACATTGCTAGGTGGTTGCTGTGGTAATCCGGGTGATAACTAGTGCATTGATACACTGTTCTGGGTGGTTTCTAGGCAGTTGCTAGAGTTTTCTGGGTATTTACTAGGGCACCGATAGGTGATTGCTATAGTGTTCTGGGTGGTCGCTAGAACAATGTAAGGGTGTTCTTGGTAGTTGAAAGGTGATTGTTAGGGCATTGTTAGGTGGTCACTAGTGTATTCTGGGAAGTTGCTAGGTTGTTGCTGAGTGGCTGCATGGGTGTTCTGGGTGGTTACTGGGGCAATGATAGGTGGTGGCTATATGATATGAGTGGTCGCATTGATGGTGTGTTCTGAGTGGTTGCTATACAGTTGTTAGGGTGTTGCTGGGTGGTTGTGTGGGTGTTCTAGGTGGTTACTGGGGCATTGATAGGTGGTTGCTATTTGATCTGGGTGGTCATTTGTGCATTTATAGGGTTTTCTGAGTGCTTGCTAGACAACTGTGTGTTCTGTGTGGTTGCTAGGTAGATGCAACAATGTTCTGATTAGTTGCTAGAGTGTTGTTGGGTGGTTAATAGGGTATTGCTTTGGTGATATGGGTGGTAGCTAATGCATTGATAGGGTATTCTGGGTGGTCGCTAGATAGATGTAAGGGTGTTTTGGTAGTTGCTAGGCGATTCCTAAGGCATTGTTAGGTGGCCACTAGGGTGTCCTAGGTGGTAACTAGTGCACTGAAAGGGTATTCAGGATAGTTAATTGGGTGTTGATGGGTGGTTGCATGAGTGTTCTGGGTGGTTAGTAGGGCATTGATAGGTGATTGCTATTTTATCTTGGTAGTCACTAGTGCATTGATAGGGTGTTATGGGTGGTTGCTAGGCAGTTGCTAGGGTGTTGCTGGGTAGTTGCGTGAGTGTTCTGGGTGGTTAATGGGGCATTGCCAGGTGGTTGCTATTTAATCTGGGTTGTCACTAGTGCATTGATAGGGGGTTCTGTGTTGTAACTAGTGTGTTAAAAGTGTGTTCTGTGTGGTTGCTTGGCAGCTGAAACAGTGTTCTGGTTAGTTGCTACAGTGTTGCTTGGTGGTTACTAGGGCATTGCAATGGTGATCTGGGTGATAACGAGTGCAATGATTGGATGTTCTGGGTGGTTTCCAGGCAGTTGCTAGGGTTTTCTGGGTATTTGGTTACTAGGGCATTGCAATGGTGATCTGGGTGATAATGAGTGGAATGATTAGGTGTTCTGGGTGGTTTCCAGGCAGTTGCTAGAGTTTTCTGGGTATTTACAAGGGTGTCAATAGGTGGTTGCTATAGTGATCTGAGTGGTAACTAGTGCTTTAATAGAGTGTTGTGGGTGGTCGCTAGACAGATGTAAGGGTGTTCTTGGTCGTTGCTATGTGATTACTAAGGCATTGTTATGTGGCCAC
The DNA here is from genome assembly GCF_025860055.1 of Xyrauchen texanus. Lineage (NCBI taxonomy): Eukaryota > Metazoa > Chordata > Actinopteri > Cypriniformes > Catostomidae > Xyrauchen > Xyrauchen texanus. The sequence continues at coordinate 7,360,485 of NC_068318.1, read as the reverse complement.
TAGGGTGTGCTGGGTGGTAACTAGTGCATTGAAAGGGTGTTCTGGGTAGTTACTTGGTTGTTGCTGGGTGGTAACTAGGGCATTGAAAAGGTGGTTACTGGGGTGTTGATAGGTGGTTGCTATGTGATCTGGTTGGTAGCTAGTGCATATATTGGGTATTGTGGATGGTGGCTAGGTAGTTGTTAGGGTGTTGAGAGAGGTTGCTCGGCAGATGCAAGGGTGTTCTCATTAAGCCCAAAGTATACTTCGGTCAGACACGAATGCGTACAGGATGCATGACATATATTTTGTCATCAGAAGAGTGCTCGGGCAGTGAACATGTGCGGCCCAAATTTTCTAATAGCACATACCCTGAACGTGCAGAATGTGCATGCATGCAGGTGGATGTGCACATCAAAGTGCATGTTTGAGGATGTCATGAGATACCTGTGTTTTTACAGCTCTAGTCTGAAGAAATATAAAGACATCTGTAGAAAGGTTCTTAGTTCAGGGCAATGGAGAAGTCAGGAGACAATGAAGCAGGTTCAAGGTCAGTTCTTTAATTTGCAGTTTTTCACACACACACACACACACACACACACACACACACACACACACACACACACACACACACACATGTTGTGTTTCCATGTTTTATGGGGACTTTCCATAGACATAATGGTTTTTATACTGTACAAACTTTATATTCTATCCCCTAAACCTAACCCTACCCCTAAACCTAACCCTCACAGAAAACTTTCTGCATTTTTACATTTTCAAAAAACATAATTTAGTGTGATTTATAAGCTGTTTTCCTCATGGGGACCGACAAAATGTCCCCACAAGGTCAAAAATTTCGGGTTTTACTATCCTTATGGGGACATTTGGTCCCCACAAAGTGATAAATACACGCACACACACACACACACACACACACACACACACACACACACACAATGGTAATCGTCGTTATAATCATAAAGGTAATAACACTTTAGCACATGCTCAGACACTGGCTGTTGTGCTTTCTGGTCACTCTCTCTTCCCACTCTGAAGCTCTGGCATGCCTTTTAGCTCTCCCTCCGCCATCACTATAATGAAAGACAGGTGTAGGAGATAATTATGATCACTCTTCCTCTCCAGCTGACCAACATATGACCACGACCCTCCATACCACAACATCTTTATGGGTCAACTCTTGAAGAGGAAAAAGTCAGGCCAAATGCCTGTATAGGCGCGCATAGTCATATGAAGTATATTTTGGAAGGCTAGCGTTCGACTAAACGCATACGCTAAGCGTTCACGTCAAAACCTAAGTATACTTTGGGCTTTACCTGGAATGGTGTTGCTGGTTGGGTGCAACAGTTTTCTGGGTGGTTACTAGGGTGTTTCTTGGGATATGGGTAGTAGATATTGCATTGATAAGGTGTTCTGTGTGGTTGCTAGGCATTGTAAGGATGTTCTGTGTGGTTGTTAGGCAGATGCAGGGGTGTTCTGATTGGTTGGTTTGGATGTTGCTTAGGTGTTCTGGGTGGTTACTATGGTGTTGCTAGGTTAATAGTGTGATCTGGGTGGAAGCTAGTGCATTGACAGTGTGTTCTGGGTGGTTGCTAGGCAGTTGTTATGGTGTTGTGTGTTTGCTAGGTGGATTTGCTAGTTTTATTTAAATATTCAAAACACAATTCTTACTTTTTTACATTTACATTTATGCATTTGCCTGAAGCTTTGTCCAAATCGACTTATAGTGCACTGAATGTATACATTTGATCAGTTTTTGTGTTACCTGTGAATCAAACCCATAACCTTGGCATTGCTTGCAGCACACTCTACAATTTGAGCTACAGAAACCTTGCACTACAAATACCAGTCCAAAACAACCTGTGCAAGCACAAATTCTAGACCATTCTGCACTTCAAAAACCTCCATACAAATGGTTGAGGCAGAGAAGACATATAATGTTTACATTTCCTCTTCGTCAGGGGTGTATTGTGGATTTGTACTCATCACCATTGAGGCTAGGGATGAGCCGGATATGAGAACTGTTAGGTTGGATATTCAGCTATAGATTTCTTGTCATCTTAAGAAATAACCTTGTGCCCGGCTTTGTTCTAGCCTTTAGTGGAGATGCATTCCGAATCGAAGGCATATGGCAGAGAAATACCAAAGTGTTTAGCAGCCAAGCACCTTAATGGGGAAGACGACAGCTTTGACTAATCGCTTGGCCACCTCTAGGCCTATAATGTTGTCCCAGCACATTGGAGTTGTGTTAATAGATATCCTCTACAGAGAGACAGGAGAGAGACACATTATATTTACATAATAATAAGATAAATATTATTTTTGTCCTATGGTATTGAGTGATACCTGTAAAGAACACTTACGGGTCATATTTCACCCCAAAATCAAAAGAAAGAAATGACTGTATATTTTGTGTAACCATAAGGCCAAGAACATGTATTGCAATTTTCCAAAACATTAGGGCCCAAATAATTCACTTTTTTCCCAAACAAAATATATATATATATATATATATTTATATTTTTTGGTTCTAATTTTAATCTCACTAATATTTTTTTTATCTAAATTCTCATTAATGCAAAAGATAATTTTTATTCTCATTTAGTAACTTATTTATACATCATGGTGGTTCTTCTGCTATCAGCCTGCGTTTACGATACAAGCTTTAGCATTGAGCTAAACACGAGACCCACGAAAAGGCATACACAGGATTGGAATTCAAACTTCTTTACTGAAATCCATTTTCTTTTATCTTTTGTCTCGTCTATTGTGTGAAACTGCAACAAATAAAAATATTCTCAGAATATTGTCTCTTACAAAGTCCCTTTGATTACATACATATATCACAATATAAAGAAAAACACTATATAATACATAAACTGGAACCATTAAAATGTACTCAAATGTCTTTGTATGCCAAACATATGTGAATTCAGAAAACTTCAGCATATCTAAACTCACGTGAAATCTCTATTCACTTGCACAATATATTCAGAATATGGATTGCACTCAAATAAATCCACAATCTTATGACATCCACATAATAAGATCACATACTAACGACTTAGAGTATAAAATTTACAGATTATGCCTTTCTCAGGAGCAAATATATAAGCAAGAAGAACTTGTATGCAGCCTTGAGATCTCCGCCATGTGCTCTGAATAAAACAAGATGACTGCTGCATACTTAATGCACTACAGTTCTTATAATAACCAGTAGGTGTCAGCATTCAGTCAAATAAACCACAATTGAATCCAGAACAGTGGTGTTTGTTGTATTTCCTTTAATTTATGCTCATTTTAACAACAACAAAATTCCAAACAGGATTCTTTTCAGTACTGTATTACAGCAATTGAGAATAATGAAAATCACAAACAAAATCAGAAGCATCTGAAAACATTACAGTAAAATAATTTGGGTGAAAATACTTTTTTCCTAAAATAGGCTTATTTTTCTTTAAGCAAAAATCTAAAATATATATACTGATTTTTGCACATTCTACATTTCTACATATAGGCATATAAATAAAAAATATAATTTTTCAGATTAATCACGATCTTCATTTGAATGATCTAGATATCGATTTGCATTTGCAACCAAATTTCACGCTATGTGACTTAGTGAATATATTTGGCAACTATCTGGTAAATGTTTGCATTTCACTCAGTAATTGTGTAGTGTAGTTGTGATGTGTTCTGGAGCGAGATCCTTTCATATTGTATTAAGAGTAAAAGTTGTTCCGTGTAATGTGTGTCCAAAGATGAGATCCACGTGACCATTTGTCATTGAATAATGTCTCTTTTAATACCCTTTCTGTTTTTTACAGTCAGCTGTTGATCAAAAACAACTACAAATTATATATTTTTTTTATTCTAATCATGCAACGCAATGATGAGGTAATGCCAATCGAGTCCTCTCTAGTTAACATGAGCTCATTTAAAGGCGCTGTTTACAGAAATGTTGTTTTTGTTAAAGAGACAGTACCGAATTTTGTTCACCAAATCAGTATAAATATTGTGAGGACAAATTAGGCAATTTAATAATACATTTATTAAAAAATAATATATGAATGTAATATCTTATTTATTGATTGAATACATGGATTTGTTCATTTCTAAAAAAAAAAGCCAAAATGCTACCAAAATGATGATAAAAATATAATTAGTAAAATGAACATTTTATAAATAACATTTCAAAACTGTTAAAATAAAGAAAAAGTCATTAAGGACTTGAAATAAAGAGTTTAAATTCTAATCTATTCTTTCAAATAAGAATCTATCTATCTGTCTGTCTGTCTGTCACACACGTGTGTGAGAAACACATTTTTAATACAGAATATAAAATAAAAATTAAAACTATTATGATAAAAGTATTGTATTAAAGGTTTAGAATATACAAATTAATATAAAATAGAGTGTAATTACAAATATTTTTATATTATGTATTTTTATTACATATAAAATATTTTTATATATATAAAACTCACCTTATCCTGGCAGTTTATTATATTTCTGAAACTTTATGAAATAATAACTCTCATATCATGAGAACAGTGTCTAGGTAAATATTATCACAATGGCATAAACCAAAACTGCTTTCTTTGTCTAATGCTTTCACTGCATCCACATACCTGCGCAGTCAGAAGAATGTTCAATTATTAAAGTATTTATTATTGCTTTATGAACCTTTGAAATGTGTTATTTTAGTTTTTGCTTTCAAAATAATAAAAAATCTCACCCCTCCTCCATTAAATTATGATAAATTAAAACCAGCAAATGTATCCTCTTTGTTTCTATTATTAGTTCATATACACTCAGATGAGAGTATATAACATAAATATATCAATAAACTAAAGTTGCCATTTGCTTTTATTTATTTTTGTAGCTATCTGTAGTAACAATGGTATTTTGGTAAACATTTTCATTCAATTGAAATAATCTGGAAAATTAAAGCAACCGTATCCATTTTCATTCAAACTACGACATATTTGTTACAATCTTTTTATTAGAACTATGATAATTATAGTTCTACATTCTAAATGTGCTGACTATTTTTTTTTTTATAACAAACATAATAATTTCATAATATCATAATAAATAAATAAAAATCATTGCAAATACCATCATTTGTTTTATAGAACCCATAATATATGGTTTTACTTCTGGGTTGTCCTGCTTAACCCTTGTGCATCAATAGCAAAAAGGTACTCAGTGGTCCTTAGAGGACAAAATTATCATGTCCATAATAATATTATATATTAATATTACTTTCCACTTTCAACAAGTACATTTTTTTAACCAACATCAGTGCTGATCATAACTACCAAATATTCATACATTTTCAGGATTTTAACCCTTTAAATGCCAGTTTGTTTAAATGCCACACACACACACACACACACACACACACACACACACACACACACACACACACACACACACCCCTGCAGTGCTCTATAATACAGCAAACAGAAAATAGGTATTTGTAGTTATGTGTATTTGCTCCACTGGCTATACATGATACAAATGGCACCATCTGGTGGAAAATATAAACATTTTAAAATTTGAAGCGCTCCGGAATGAAAGCGTAATATCATATACTTCATGATTTTATTCTTTAATAGCACTGGGATCAAATACTGCAGATTTAATGGGTTTCAATGGGGACATTTGAAACCAGGGGTCTCTCACGGGTTTCAAATGTCTTGAATTGGGGGTCTCTCTTCCCTCCATCATAGACATTTACAAAAAACACTGTATCCGCAAAGCAACCAGCATTGTGGATGACCCCACACACCCCTCACACAAACTCTTCACCCTCCTGCCTTCTGGCAAGAAGTAGCGAAGCATTCGGGCCCTCATGGCCAGACTGTGTAACAGCTTCTTCCCCCAAGCCATCAGAAGCCTCAATACTCAGAGACTGGACTGACACACACACACACACACACACACACACACACACACACACACACACACACACACACACACACACACACATGTTGTGTTTCCATGTTTTATGGGGACTTTCCATAGACATAATGGTTTTTATACTGTACAAACTTTATATTCTATCCCCTAAACCTAACCCTACCCCTAAACCTAACCCTCACAGAAAACTTTCTGCATTTTTACATTTTCAAAAAACATAATTTAGTATGATTTATAAGCTGTTTTCCTCATGGGGACCGACAAAATGTCCCCACAAGGTCAAAAATTTCGGGTTTTACTATCCTTATGGGGACATTTGGTCCCCACAAAGTGATAAATACACGCTCACACACACACACACACACACACACACACACACACACACACACGTGTCCTGAGTTGCACTTTAAATATTGTCACTTTATAACTGGCTGCTACCTCAATAGAACACTATCTAATAGTATGTTATGTTTACGTTTGGCATTTTTAGAAACTGCCATCTTTTGCACTACTGTGAACTGATCGGCGCTGCACTGTCTCTCACTGTGCCTATTGTCCTGTTAATTTTTTGTAATTTATTGTACTGTCCCGTACTTTTTGCACACGGTTTCATAAACACTTTACATAGGTATGTTATTTAGTCTGTGTAGTCTCATGTGGTTCTGTGTTTGTCCTATGTTGTTTTTATGTAGCACCATGGTCCTGGAGGGACGTTGTGTCTTTTCACTGTGTACTGTACTAACTGTATATGGTTGAACGACAATAAAAACCACTTGACTTGACTTGACATTTTTGTCCTAAAGTTCCTGACTGTGAGTATTTTGTGTACACAGTGTATTATATATGTATTTTAGGAACTGAGGTTATAATATCAACCTATTATGCCATTGGCAATAACACAGCCAAAATGGAAGAAAAATGTCACAAATGTCATGAAGGTCGCACAAGGGTTCAGCCTAAGCTTGACTGGACTAGTCTTTGCCTGCATGGTATACGCGGGACATTTGGCTTGTTTTAGGCACTTATTAGATGGTTAGGCTCGGAGACCATCTTGCCGACCAGCTAAACCAAGATGGTAGATTAGCTTACACTACACTACACTACACTACAGCCAACCACGCTGGTTTTAGCTGTTAATTAATATATATATATATATATATATATATATATATATATATATATATATATATATATATATATCAGGAAATGGATAGTGGATATTATCTGCAAATATTACACTTCAACTATGATTACTATAGGCTACAATATGAATGATCAGTGGGAGTAATAATTTTATAATTTAAACAATTTTTTTATTTTTATAAAAAAATACAGTAAAATATTTAGAATTTTATTTCGATTTAGTGTTCCCTACACTAGACTAGAGAGTGCTTATTAGAGTGCTCATCCGACAGATGGCGCCAAATCTCACATTCGGGGGAAATGTTATGAGCCTTGAGGCAGGTTGCCATGGCAACACACATACGAACCAGGACATAGTCAGGACAATAATAACGTGGATATTTACTATTACAATTAGAAAAATGATTTTTTTTTTTTTTTTTAACTTAAACTACTTCGAGTTCTCATAAAAAAATATCCAGATACTCAGGTGAAGGTTCACTCCATAATTTCTGTTGCACTTGCAATAGATGTAGCTGTCTTTAGGGCACTTCTCACGCACCTTACAGTCTAGCTGATTCCACAATAGCTCAATGAGGTTTAGATCCATAACACTCTTTTCCAATGATCTGTTGTCCAATGTCTGTGTCTTTACCCACTCTAACATTTTCTTATTGTTTTTCTGTTTCAAAAGTGGCTTTTACTTTGCAACTCTTCCCGTAAGGCATGCAGCCCTGAGTCTTCTCTTTACTGTTGTACATGTAACTGGTGATGAGCAGGTAGAATTCAATGAAAGATGAGGTATCTTTTCTCAAACTAGAGACTCATGATATACTTATCCTCTCGTTTAGTTGTACATCTGGCTTTCCACATCTCTTTCTGTCCTTGTTAGAGCCAGTTGTCCTTTGTCTTTGAAGACTGTAATGTACACTTTTGTATGAAATCTTCCAAGTTTTTGGGGGGCCATTTCAAGGATTGTATAGCCCTCTTTCCTCAAAACAATGATTGACTGACAGGAAGTTTTATAGACAAAGCGTTTTTTTTTTGTTGTTGTTGCCATTTTTGACCTAATATTGACCGTAAGACATTCAGGTCTATTGCATACTGTCGCAACTCAAAAACAAACACAATGTTAAGCTTCATTTAAGAAACCAAATAGCATTCAACTGTGTTTGATATAATGGAAATTGATTTTCTAGTACCAAATTAGCAATTTAATATGATTACTCAAGGATAAGGTGTTGGAGTGATGGCTGCTGGAAATGGGGTCTGTCTAGATTTTATCAAAAATGACTTTTTTCAAATAGTTATGGTAAATTAAAGTACCAATTTCCTTCCAAATCAGCAAAATCTGTAAATTGTTCCAAACGTTTGGCCACCAGAGAGAGTGTGTGTGTGATAGTGTAGGTCCCCCTTGTAACACCGTAACAGCGCCAACCTGCATCTTAAAATAGCATTCGGAGATGTTCTCTGAGTTACCATAGTCTTTGTCTGTTCGAACCAGGACTGCCGTTCACTGGATGTTTTTTGTTTTACTAATGTAAAACTGTGGAAACTTGGTGCCACGAGTGACACAAACCTATTTTTAAAGCTTCTTACACTGTTTGAAGTAAATCCCATATTTGATTTTGATTATTAATAATAAGTAATGATTTCACATTATTAAAAGGTATAGCTTGCCCAAAAATTTATATTCTCCCATTATTTACTTACCCTCAGATGGATTACTTCTATGCTGCATTTAGGTGTATTTTAAAAGTTTTGTTTACCGTTCACTTGCATTGTATGGACCTAGAGAGCGGAGATATTCTTCTAAAAATCTTCGCTTGTGTTCTGCAGAAGAAAGTCAAACACCTGGGATGGCATGAGGGTGCGTAAAAGAGATCATTTTAATTTTGGGTGAACTATCCCTTTAACAATTGCTTTAGTATCTATGGTACCATGGTTACCATGATAGCATTGTTTGGGTATGTTCAAATCCCTATTTGACTAATATAAAACAGAAGAGCAAAAGAATCAAATATAACAAAAGACAAACCAATTAAAAAACACGTAATCAACAATATAAATTAATGTTTTATTCTAAAGTGGCTGAACAGGGAGACAATTTTGGACAGTAAATGTATCTGTTATGAAAAATAAAGAAACAGTATTTACATTATATTAAAGGTGCAAAGAATGGGATCTCAAAATACAGCAAACTCCTTTGATTATTTTATCCATACCTTGTTTTAACCATTTCTGGACAGTATAGAGCTGCTAAAACAATGTCAGATCACACACACACACACACATCCTTTTCCCCAAAAACCAGCCACAGTATTTTACATTTCACTTCAAGAAAAGACACTTGATTAACATTTTGCACAGTAGGGAAAATAAAACTTTCTTATTTGGAATAGTTACATTAAGGGCTTTCCAATTTAACACATCAGCCTTCCATTTACAAAGGAAATGGCTACCACTGTAATCAATTATCCAAATAACAAATGGACACGAGACAAAACAAAGTGTGGTTTTTCAGAGGACACCAGCTTCAGTTAAGCAAGTACTAGCTTCAAGGAGCATACTCTTCAAGTAAACACGTACAGTATAAAATAGTGTAACAAAATCCTGGGTGCTGAAGACCGTGTCAGCTAAAGCGAAGCCCAATGTGGAGGGAATGAATCCTCTGCCGTATTCCACCATCCACGTGCCAGCACTCCACTGCACTGAGGTAGCCTCTCCCACTGCATGCACTATAGTGTCACCTGCAATTGTGATGGAAAACCCCACATATTTAAGTCAAAATTGAGTTCTATTGGTTAAAGGAACAGTTCATCCAAAAATGAAGCCTTAATTTACTCAACTTTATGTTGTTCTAAACCTGTTTGACTTTCTGTCTTGCATGAAATACAATAACAGATATTTTGAAGAATGCACAGACTGCCCCATTTCATGTAATTAAAGTAAATGGGGACTGAGGCTGTTGAGCTCCAAAATGACAAAAAAGCACCAAAAAAAGTAGTTCTCGTAAAAAGGGCTAGGTTTTGATACGGATTTCCCGATTTGATCGGATTCACAAGATCTTGATTAGATTCAGATTCATATGGGTATATTTCAGTTATAATTTCCATTTTGCTTACATATTAAATAAATGAAATCAATGTATACAAAATAGCTAATGCTATTAATATAGAGGGGACCTTCTAAATGGGCATATTACAAAAATATTAATTCTTACAAATTATATTTTAGATTTTTTTAAATGTACAAATCCATGTATACCATCAATAAATATGATTTTATATTGCATATATTATATTTAGTTACATCTTTATTGTTTAATGCAAGTATTACATTGATTTGTAGAACACAAGCTAAAGCCGGTACTATCTCTTTAAGAAAACCGGCAGTTCTGTAAAGAGTGTCTGTAAATGAGAACATATTAACTAGAGGACTTGAATGGCTTCTTTACCTCATCAGTGCTATATATTATATTTTCATGTTTTGTTGTTTTTAGGGCTGCCCCCGACTAAAGATTTTCCTAGTCGACTAGCAGTTGTTAATTTAAGCCATTAGTCGACTCGTCGTTGCAGGTTTATGATATGAATTAAATTGCTTATATGTTGGGGGCATCAGAAAATGGTTTGAGTTCCAGGGCTGAGAAAGAATGTTATAAGTAACACTGTTCTACATTACAGATAAATACTAAACTGTAATAATGAGCCTTTAAAATATACATTTTACAAGCGCATGCACGAAGCGAGCCACAGTGACACCGGGAATAGCAGTAATGATTCTGAAAGTGTTGGAAAAAATAAACAAGAGACTGTCTGAACATTTTGTTAATTTATAGAGAGAAATGCACATTAGGGTTGTGCCGACAGACGATGATCTCGGGATCGATGATGGTCAGAGTGATCACCAATAGCTGATGCCTTTGGCCATGTCAAGATGATATTTGGCTCGTTTTCCCATTAATCTATTAAATTATTATTATTATTATTATTATTATTAGACTTATTATTATCAAATTAATATTACAAATAATATGCCCATAGAAACACAGAAATGCGCTTCAAGAAACACTCTTTATTATATTATTAAGTACAGATGACAGAAAAGACGTCTATGCACATAGGAACACGCACATCTAAGGATCTCGCTCTTTGTTTCTGCCTTCAGATTTTTTTTTTTTTTAAATGTTTATGAGTGCTGCAAATGATCTCAGACATCTCAGCCCAGGAGGTTCAGTTCACTTTATTTCCACAGAGCAGTTTATTGTGAACGCAACTCGCAACGTAAAATAATACAAACTATATATAATAATACAAAAACATAATTCACCTCGAACCATGATTTATATTTCAGTGTTTATTATCATCATTATAATTATTATTTTTCCATTTATAATTGTTTTTATGTCTTCATTTGTGTAAGTAATTTTCCACTCTTTAGAAGAGGCTTCCTTCTGGAACGACAGCCATGCAGACCAATTTGATGCAGTGTGCGGCGTATGGTCTGAGCACTGACAGGCTGACCCCCCCTCACCCTTCAACCTCTGCAGCAATGGTGGCAGCACTCATACGTCTATTTCCCAAAGACAACCTCTGGATATGATGACTGAGCACGTGCACTCAACTTCTTTGGTCGACCATGGCGAGGCATGTTCCGAGTGGAACCTGTCCAGTTAAACCGCTGTATGGTCTTGGCCACCATGCTGCAACTCCGTGTCAGGGTCTTGGCAATCTTCTTATAGCCTAGGCCATCTTTATGTAGAACAGCAATTCTTTTTTCAGATCCACAGAGTTCTTTCTTTATTGTGTAGCATAACCCTAACCCTGCTTAACGTAAATTATCCCATGGTACCACCTAGCGTCCAACCAGCGGTAATACTGGTGTTTGTCGTTTTCCTGTGGATTTTATTTTTTTGACTAACCAACCTACCCAGGGGGTAGCCCTACTTGTATTGGATTGCGTCTCTTATTTGGACACACATTACATTAATCAAACAAAACGGTTACCCTCAACACACAGTGAAAGGATCACAATTCATTCAAAATACCTGTTGTGTTCCTTGAAATAAGCTCATACAGGTTAGGAATGTCATTATTGTGATTACATGATGACATAATTTTCAGTTCCTACTATCCCTTTAAGGTGCTTGATGTGAACTTATGTTTGATATACCTGGATAGTAAGTTTCACTTTTAGTCGTTCCCTCTTTCCATTGCCTGAATGTTCCAGAAATGATAGTGTCTGATATTTCCGCCCAATAACGGCCTAAAAAGAGATAAATGTGAAAAGTGAGAGGATATTCAAGCATGCTAAATAGTCATATGCATAGCTGCTTGATAACTGAGGGTGTCAACATTAAAAGAATGGGCAAAAAGAGAAAGTATATACAATTCTGGTGGTGTTCAGAAAAGATGTTCAATTTGTAAATTAATCATTATTTTGAACAGGTTCTTTTTAATGATTTGTTTGTAAACAATTTGAAAGTGTCACTAAATCACTAAACTGTTAAGGAGAACTTTCTGTTGGATTCAAATTGTAATGTAAGCGAGATGTTGGAATCATACATTTCATTGCAATACCTTAAAACGAGCCATATGAATGAGCCAGTTTACTAGAATGAATCATACTTCTTAATAGTAGTACTATTGCTACAACAACACTGCATTCATGAAAACATTGTCTGCATCTCTACGTCTCTGAGTGGGTTACCTGAATGTCCTCCTGTGTCCACTGCAGTACCGAATAGCAGCACATACTCTGTGAGTGATGCATGCAGCAGACACATGGACCCCATCCACCCGCCAGCATTCACAAACACCCATTGCAGGTCCTCATCAGGCAGGATGTGGCCCGGATATCGCTTACGCAGCTCCACGACCACTTTAGCGAATGCTTGCTCATGATCCTGGCCTATGACACACAGAGAGACAGTTTAGACATCTTTATAGCGGGTTAAAGGAATTGTTCACCCAAAAATGAACATTCTGACATCATTTACTCAACATAATGTTGTTCCAAACAGATGCTATGATTTTGTCAGAACACAAAAGGATGAATTTTATGCAGCTCTTTTCTATACACAAAAATGTATAGTAACCATGTCTGTCAAGCTCCCTAAAAGGACAAAAAAAAACACTATAACAGCACCATAAATATAGGCCAAACAACATGTGCACTATAAAATTCTTTAAAACAAAATGTTGGCATATATGGAATACATTTTCTTATTATTATTTCCTAAAAACAGAAAGAAAACAATTATTTTTTATATTATATATATTTAATATTATACTTTTTACATAATACAGATTTGACAAAAAAAGCTTTTTTTATTTATTTCTGAAAACTTTATGGAATATTACACCACTTGACATTTAATAATTAAATCACTGTTTTGCAAAAAAAAAAAAAACAAATGCAACAAATGTTTTAAAAAAATGCATAAAACCAACAAGGACACAAAGATTAGGTTTCTACAAATTTGACACGTGTTCAATACAATTTTTTAAAGAGATTTTCAATTTTTAGAATTTTGGGCAACTGTATTTGTCAATGACCCTTTGACTTCTGATAACATTTCTCATCTGCAGAAGCACTGAAATCAAATTTGCATTCAAATATAAAAAAGTGGATGTTGACGCAACAAAATGCCATTAATTCTTGCATGTGTCATAACCAAACAAATCCAGATTGAATATGTGGGATGAAGAATGCTCTTTAAATATGACAAAAATATGACATTTTCACTCTGTTCCTCACCCAAAGATATCATATGTCTTCAGAAGACTTGGAATATAGAGCACAAGTCATATGGACCCCTTTTATTGTGATTTTTGGGGGGGTTTGAACTCAGTTTGAGTTCTTCACTGACAAAAATAGCAGCATATTGGACTGGAACGACATGAGTGTGAGTAAATAATGATAGAACTGTCATTTTTGGGTGAACTATACCTTTAAGAATAAGAATATTATCCCTCGCCATTCAAAAAAGACCCGAGTGTTCAATAGCAAGTGTCAATTTTTGCGTTGATGATTGTAATCAAATAATAGCGCTCATTGTGATAAGATCAGTCCGTCATGCCCTTGGACTTTGGCCTTTAAAGTACAAGTTGAATATCGTAACCGTTGTTGGCAGCAATTTTAGAGTAGTTCAGCTGGACATCTCTGATTCAATGTAAATAGTATTACACCATTTGCACTGCCAATGTTGCTATGGAGACCAATTCTTGCAATACCTTAGCAACAGAATTAACTCTAGAATAGCATGCTAAGTTTTCTGTCTGGTGAAGATAAGCTAAATGTTCTACATGTAGCCACTACACTAACTAACGTTAATCATAAACAGTTTAAGTATTAACTCACCTGCATATTGGCTGGCTAACTTGGCAACATCTTGTTTTGTAAACACATACTGCTTAGTTGCCATCCAATATCGCAAGAATTGAACAGTCAACACCAACACACCAAGAACCACGACCAGTTTTAAGACATTTCTGATCAGAGACATCGTGATCTGACCACAAAAGACTACTTAATAGTAAAAAAAACAGAAAGCATTCAACAGACTTCATTCAGACACAGCATGGCACACATGAAAGGTCGCTGACGTGTTCTAAAGTATCAAATGCGAGTTGTTTGGACCAATCGGCTGCAACAACCACTGATTCTCATCCAATGAAATCGCGCAGAAGCTAAACAAGGAAGAAGACGCTGTGTAAATGCAACATTGACATCAATATGGCATTTAAAAACGCAGAATCACAAACACGCTTTATTGATAACCTAAGAAATGTCGAAGAAATCGATGTATTGCTTTATAAAGTATTATTTATGTTCCTTGGAATAACTTTTATTGGCCCCTTTTTCCCTCATAAACCGCAGGTTCGTTTATGTTTAGATGGGTTTACTGCGTTTTAAATGCGCGAAATTATTCACTTTAGGATTTATTCCTTCTTAAGGATGAGCAAATGAAAACTTGAGAAGTTGAAACTCTGGAGAAGAAACAACCAATCAATAAATGTTCAAACTCTAAGCCCATAACGGTTGACCGTGTGGACTATTCCTTGTTTACAGGACGAATTTGATAGACTGTACTATGTGCAATAACATGGACAGTGACAGTAAACCCATGTTTGATCATAAAGGTAATAAATACATTGACACTTGTGTTCTGCAGTGCATAATTCCTTTCGGACTTTTGAACTGCGCATGCTTGATAGGGAGATACAAATCAATTTGATTAATTCAATTTATTTGTGAAATTCAGAGCAGATTTTAATGTATAAACTTGTCTTTTAGTAAAATACACTTTAGTTACTGTTTGTTACAATTTTTTATTAATTAACTTTTTTGGTTAGATTATTTCATGTGTCCCTTCGGACCATATATACACATACACACACACACACACACACACACACACACACACACACACACACACACACACACACGTTGTGTTTCCATGTTTTATGGGGACTTTCCATAGACATAATGGTTTTTATACTGTACAAACTTTATATTCTATACCCTAACCCTAACCCTACCCCTAAACCTAACCCTCACAGAAAACTTTCTGCATTTTTACATTTTCAAAAAACATAATTTAGTATGATTTATAAGCTGTTTTCCTCATGGGGACCGACAAAATGTCCCCACAAGGTCAAACATTTCGGGTTTTACTATCCTTATGGGGACATTTGGTCCCCACAAAGTGATAAATACACACACACACACACACACACACACACACACACACACACACACACACACACACACACACACACACACACACATATATACATATATACACATAAATATATATATATATATATATATATATATATATATATATATATATATATATATATATATATACATATACATATATACACATAAATAAATAAATAAATTGATCAATTGGTCACACATTATACATACATTTCTGCATATACATGGTGAAATTATTTATTGTTCACATATCCCAGCTAAGCTGGGGTCAGAGTGCAGGGTCAGCCATGATACGGCGCCACTGGAGCAGATAGGTTCAAGGGCCTTGCTCAAGGGCCCTACAGTGGTGTCTTGGTGGTGTTGGGGCTTGAACCCCTGACCTTCTGGTCAGTAACCGCTGAGCCACCACTGCCCTCATAAGGGCATATACATATACACATACAGTGGGTACGGAAAGTTTGTTTTTCACATGTTTTTCACATCTGGATTTGGGTATCCTCTGCCATTCCTCCTTGCAGATCCTCTCCAGTTCTGTCAGGTTGGATGGTAAACGTTGATGGACAGCCATTTTCAGGTCTCTCCAGAGATGCTCAATTGGGTTTAAGTCAGGGCTCTGGCTGGGCCATTCAAGAACAGTCACGGAGTTGTTGTGAAGCCACTTCTTCGTTATTTTAGCGGTGTGCTTAGGGTCATTGTCTTGTTGGAAGGTGAACCTTCGGCCCAGTCTGAGGTCCAGAGCACTCTGGAGAAGGTTTTCGTCCAGGATATCCCTGTACTTGGCCGCTGTTAGAAATAAAAGTCTTCTAAACGATAGCAGTGCCTTTTCTCTCCGTCTTTTATTGAGTCGTGAATGAATCAGTACAAAGCATCCAACGTTGGGGAGCGAATAAAAAGTATGCAACTCAACTCTTGCTATGTGTGGCATACAAAAATATACTAGTGAAAAGGGGAGTTCTCAATCACTAACCAATCAGAGCAAACATTACCTCATATCAAAATCACATAACAATTCCATATGGCAAAAGTAGCTTGTGAGCCTGTCGGACCCTTTGCCATACACACTAATACAATGTACACAAACAGTCGATGTATGCTCAGACAGAGTGAGGAGGGGGCCTCCACAGCTCCATCTCAATATGAAATAGATGTTTGATAATGTATACAGAATGGAATGCAGCAACTCAACATCTCTCTTGGACAGAGCTGAGATGTAGAAATAACATTTCTATATCCCGGACGAGCCCCCAATTGTTACTTTAAAATTATTTCTCAGCAAACAGTAAGAATCAACTCCTCATTAAAAGGAAAATTAGATTAGATTCTTACCGTTTGGAGAATCCCGGACGAGCCCCCAATTGTTAGAAATAAAAGTCTTCTAAACGATAGCAGTGCCTTTTCTCTCCATCTTTTATTGAGTCGTGAATGAATCAGTACAAAGCATCCAACGTTGGGGAGCGAATAAAAAGTATGCAGCTCAACTCTTCCTATGTGTGGCATACAAAAATATACTAGTGAAAAGGGGAGTTCTCAATCACTAACCAATCAGAGCAAACATTACCTCATATCAGTATCACATAACAATTCCATATGGCAAAAGTAGCTTGTGAGCCTGTCGGACCCTTTGCCATACACACTAATACAATGTACACAAACAGTCGATGTATGCTCAGACAGAGTGAGGAGGGGGCCTCCACAGCTCCATCTCAATATGAAACAGATGTTTGATAATGTATACAGAATGGAATGCAGCAACTCAGCATCTCTCTTGGACAGAGCTGAGATGTAGAAATAACATTTCTATTTCTTACAGCCGCATTCATCTTTCCCTCGATTGCAACCAGTCGTCCTGTCCCTGCAGCTGAAAAACACCCCCACAGCATGATGCTGCCACCACCATGCTTCACTGTTGAGACTGTATTGGACAGGTGATGAGCAGTGCCTGGTTTTCTCCACACATACCGCTTAGTATTAAGGCCAAAAAGTTCTATCTTGGTCTCATCAGACCAGAGAATCTTATTTATCACCATCTTGGAGTCCTTCAGATGTTTTTTAGCAAACTCCATGCAGGCTCTCATGTGTCTTGCACTGAGGAGAGGCTTCCGTCGGGAACTCTGCCATAAACTCTTTACTCTGCCATAAAGCCCCGACTGGTGGATGGCTGCAGTGATGGTTGACTTACTACAACTTTCTCCCATCTCCCGACTGCATCTCTGGAGCTCAGCCACAGTGATCTTTGGGTTCTTCTTTACCTCTCTCACCAAGGCTCTTCTCCCCCGATAGCTCAGTTTGGCCGGACGGCCAGCTCTAGGAAGGGTTCTGGTCGTCCCAAACGTCTTCCATTTAAGGATTATGGAGGCCACTGTGCTCTTATGAACCTTAAGGGCAGCAGAAATTTTTTTGTAATCTTGGCCAGATCTATGCCTTGCCACAATTCTGTCTCTGTCTCTGAGCTCTTTCAGGCAGTTCCTTTGACCTCATGATTCTCATTTGCTCTGACATGCACTGTGAGCTGTAAGGTCTTATATAGACAGGTGTGTGGCTTTCCTAATCAAGTCCAATCAGTATAATCAAACACAGCTGGACTCAATTGAAGGTGTAGAACCATCTCAAGGATGATCAGAAGAAATGGACAGCACCTGAGTTAAATATATGAGTGTCACAGCAAAGGGTCTGAATACTTAGGACCATGTGATATTTCAGTTTTTCTTTTTTAATAAATGTGGAAAAATGTCAACAAGTCTGTGTTTTTCTGTCAATATGGGGTGCTGTGTGTACAATAATGAGGAAAAAAAATGAACTTAAATGATTTTAGCAAATGGCTGCAATATAACAAAGAGTGAAAAATTTAAGGGGGTCTGAATACTTTCCGTACCCACTGTATACACATATACACATACACACATACATACATATACATACACACATACACACACACATACATATATACATACATATATATTTATATGCCGGGACAGAGGGGGTTGTTTGGGTCATGTTGTGGGACGTTGTCCTCTGGTGGTTTCTCAGCCTGTCCTTTCCATGGTCACTTCATCTGATGGGACGATACCAGAACCCAGGAGTCCCGCAGGGAATTGTACCTCAAATGCTGGTGGTCTGAGACACAGATTTAGATGCAAAAACAATTTGAGTATACCACTAATGAGTAAATAAATGCCAGGGGTTTGCATTAATTATTATATACATATACAGTGAGGAAAATAAGTATTTGAACACCCTGCTATTTTGCAAGTTCTCCCACTTGGAAATCATGGAGGGGTCTGAAATTGTCATCGTAGGTGCATGTCCACTGTGAGAGACATAATCTAAAAAAAAAATCCAGAAATCACAATGTATGATTTTTTAACTATTTATTTGTATGATACAGCTGCAAATAAGTATTTGAACACCTGAGAAAATCGATGTTAATATTTGGTACAGTAGCCTTTGTTTGCAATTACAGAGGTCAAACGTTTCCTGTAGTTTTTCACCAGGTTTGCACACACTGCAGGAGGGATTTTGGCCCACTCCTCCATCCAGATCTTCTCTAGATCAGTCAGGTTTCTGGGCTGTCGCTGAGAAACACGGAGTTTGAGCTCCCTCCAAAGATTCTCTATTGGGTTTAGGTCTGGAGACTGGCTAGGCCACGCCAGAACCTTGATATGCTTCTTACAGAGCCACTCCTTGGTTATCCTGGCTGTGTGCTTCGGGTCATTGTCATGTTGGAAGACCCAGCCTCGACCCATCTTCAATGCTCTAACTGAGGGAAGGAGGTTGTTCCCCAAAATCTCGCAATACATGGCCCCGGTCATCCTCTCCTTAATACAGTGCAGTCAGCCCTGTCCCATGTGCAGAAAAACACCCCCAAAGCATGATGCTACCACCCCCATGCTTCACAGTAGGGATGGTGTTCTTGGGATGGTACTCATCATTCTTCTTCCTCCAAACACGGTTAGTGGAATTATGACCAAAAAGTTCTATTTTGGTCTCATCTGACCACATGACTTTCTCCCATGACTCCTCTGGATCATCCAAATGGTCATTGGCAAACTTAAGACGGGCCTTGACATGTGCTGGTTTAAGCAGGGGAACCTTCCTTGCCATGCATGATTTCAAACCATGACGTCTTAGTGTATTACCAACAGTAACCTTGGAAACGGTGGTCCCAGCTCTTTTCAGGTCATTGACCAGCTCCTCCCGTGTAGTTCTGGGCTGATTTCTCACCTTTCTTAGGATCATTGAGACCCCACGAGGTGAGATCTTGCATGGAGCCCCAGTCCGAGGGAGATTTACAGTCATGTTTAGCTTCTTCCATTTTCTAATGATTGCTCCAACAGTGGACCTTTTTTCACCAAGCTGCTTGGCAATTTCCCCGTAGCCCTTTCCAGCCTTGTGGAGGTGTACAATTTTGTCTCTAGTGTCTTTGGACAGCTCTTTGGTCTTGGCCATGTTAGTAGTTGGATTCTTACTGATTGTATGGGGTGGACAGGTGTCTTTATGCAGCTAACGACCTCAAACAGGTGCATCTAATTTAGGATAATAAATGGAGTGGAGGTGGACATTTTAAAGGCAGACTAACAGGTCTTTGAGGGTCAGAATTCTAGCTGATAGACAGGTGTTCAAATACTTATTTGCAGCTGTATCATACAAATAAATAGATAAAAAATCATACATTGTGATTTCTGGATTTTATTTTTTAGATTATGTCTCTCACAGTGGACATGCACCTATGATGACAATTTCAGACCCCTCCATGATTTCTAAGTGGGAGAACTTGCAAAATAGCAGGGTGTTCAAATACTTATTTTCCTCACTGTATATATACCAGAGGACAACGTCCCACAACATGACCCAAACAACCCGCTCTTAGCCATTGGATATCCTCAATGGTTTAGTATTTCTCAGTTTCTCAGCAAATATCTAGCTTTAGATAGATTTTCATTTTGAACTTTCAATCTAAATTTTTTATTTTTTTATTTAAACAAAACAAATAAATAATTAAAATAATAATAAATTATTAAATACCTATACAGTGGCCTCAAAGTATTTAGAACACTTAAATAAATATTCCGTGTTCATTACAAGCAAAGCTCAGTCGACATCATTTATGGAATAAATTTGATTACCGGAAAATGTTATTTTGACTCGTCCCTCCTTTTCTTTAATCGAGGTTACAGTGAGGCACTTACAATGGAAGTTAATGGGGACAAATTTTGGTTGGTTTTAAAGGCAGAAATGTGAAGCTTATAATTTTATAAATGCACAAATTAATTCTTCTGTTAAAACCAATTTATTTTTAAATTTTACCAATTTGAGAAAAGTTGTTTAAATTGTAATTTTTACAGTCGTTTTAGGGTCATTTTTACATTACATCGTCATAGCAAAGAAGTTGTAAAATTGGCTATAACTTTACACAGAAAAGGTTAGTACACGATTTTATCATACTGAAATCATGTTTTTGTTTACATTTTGTGGCTATACTATTGAAACAGCGAGTATTTTGACATTCAGAAATTGGCCCCCATTCACTTCCATCGTAAGTGCCTCACTGTAACCCAGATTTATGCTTTTTTTTCAGAAAAGGATGGCAAGTCAAAGGATTTTGTGGTAATCAAGATTATGCTACAAATGCTGTTGGTTGAGTTTAACTTGTATCAAACCCAGAATAATCCTTTTAAGCCACACTTCAAAATGTCAGAATTTTATTGAATTACATAACAAAATAGTGCCATTTATTTGAAAGAAATATAGCACATTTTCAAAGCTCACTTTTAACACAAACATAAGAAGTGTGTTAATTTTTAAATGATAAAACAATAGATTTGCATTTCAAAATCAAAAGAAAAATGTTTGGACATGTAACGGTGGTTGTCACCCTAACATAAATAAAATATTTTAAAGAAATCTTCGGGCATCAGACAGGATTAATCCTGTCAAAATGTAAATTAACCCAGGATAGCAAGAAAAAGAAACCACCTGTTACACAATAAATCAAAGCAATTTCCGAGAACAATTTAGTTCACAGGGGAGAATTATTCTATATTTATATAATGTCCATTATAATAATAAAAAAAAGGAGTGGAAAAAAAACAAGCAAAAATAAATAACATATCAACACTTCAGTAGTTTGAAATCCGCGCAGAAAACACGTCACACCATAGGCGGAAATCGCGGGGGGGTCGGGACCCCCCCCATCTGAGGGTTATCCCCCTAAAATATCATTAAAATATGTGTACTGTAAATAATATAATGATATATTCTTAAAATAATTGTTTAAGAAATAAAATAATACAAATGCAAACAGGGCAACAACAAAAAACCCCTTGGTGTCCCCTTCAAAAATTGCTCTTGAGAATTGTTATGTTTATTGTCCCCCCCAACATATTGATGAAATTTTTTATAAAATATCTGTCCAAGAACATTCAGTATATAAAGAACTCCAGACAACATGAGTTGTGGAAAATCTGATGTGATCCAGGAGATTTATACGTACAGCTTTATAACTAGGGCTGCCCGAACAAAGATTTACCTATTAGACTAGTAGGAGTTAGTTTAAGCCATTAGTCGACTAGTTGTCGCATGTTTATGATGTTCATTTAATTACTTAAATATATATATTGGGGGCATCAGAAAATGGTTTGAGTTCCAGGGCTGAGAAAGAATGTTATAAGTAATTGTTATGCTTGAGTAACGAGGCTGACGAAGAGATGCGGATCCAAACGCAGTTTGAACTTTATTTAGTCAAGAAACACAAAGTAACAACCCACGATGGGGAAAAGAAACATAAACTAGTTAAGGAAACCACGGTAGACACAAACAGGGAACTCGGGAGGGAAAGATACACCGGGTTAACATCAAACAACGATAGACGAAGACTGAACAAAGACACAGGGTATAAATACATAAACAAGGGAAAAAGGGACCAATGAACAAACAGAACTCAAACAAGATAACAAGGTGATTAACAGAAGTAAAAGGCAAACTAATGAGGACAGGTGAAAACAATGAACAGAGGAAACACGAACACTAACAAAGAGACTATGGAGTTACATAAGGGACTAAAGTGAAAACTAAGAAATGCAAAAGTGACAACAATGGTAAACAAAAGGGCAACAGAGAAACAAGACAGGGTATTCATAACAGTAATATTGCTAACACTGTTCTAAATTACAGAGAAATACTAAACCGTAATAACAAGCGCATGCATGAAGCCAGCCGCAACGACGCCTGCAAAAGTGGTTACGATTCTAAATGTGTCAGAAAAACCAGCAAGGCGACTGTCTAAACATTTTGTTCATTTATAGAGAGAAATGCACATTAGGGTTGTGCAGACCGACAATGGTCAGAGTGATCACCAATAGCTGATGTTTCACATTTTTATATCACCAGAACTTGAAATTGAAAAAGCTTCCGAATTCATGATCCTGAGTGTAATTTGATGTTATCGAAAAATGTTGCTGTTAATTTTAAATATTTGAAAATACTGTATGTTGTCTGAATTCACCTAAAACAAATTTCAGGTTGTGAATTTCAAATTTGGATTATTCAAGAGGTGGATTTCTGGTCGTGAAATTCAGGTTGTTGAATACAGGTGGCAAAATTTGAGGATGACATCTGGGAATGCAAGGAAGAGCAAACGAGCATTGATGTAATCCACCTCTCTCTTGGACAATCGCACAGCAATGGAAACAGCTCAAAAGTAAATGTAAACAACTGTGACATCAACTTTGTGATGAAACAAAAGTTATATTTTAGGGATACTTATTATAATGTTTCGTTAACGTGTTTTGAAGAAAAGATCAACTTAATCAGTAAATTGGATCCTTTTCATCAAAAACCTTATTTCATAATCATATGGGCAAAGGACATTTACCAGTGGAAATGAAAAATCAAGCTACCTTTTTTAACTGCAAGTCTGCAAAAAAAATGCATCCTCCGACCTCCGGAGGACGCATTTGTTGGCTACATACGTCATCGAGGCTGTCTCGTTTCAGAAAAGCGAGTAGGACACTTGCAGCCTTCCAATGTGACCTTCTTTCACAGGAATTAGGAGGATGCATGAGGTTTATCCTTCGTGGGCGGGGCGTCCTCAAGATGGTGTCGGTGTGGGTTGCTTTTTTTCGGCTCTTTCCTGAACTTTGTGCAAAACTTAATTTCCCCTTCTGTCAGTCACTCGACGTTGTGTCGAATGAAGTGACACAAGAGGTCTTCTTGGGATGCCAAAGGTACCTCTGAACTTGAGAAAAGGCCAATGTCAAATTTGCAGACAGAATTTGCATGCCCTGCCCCGGACATACGGGTATAAAGGGAAGTGAGGCAGCATCTGTCAGTCAGAATTTTTTCTTCTGAGCCAAGCGGCTATGCAACAGCAAAGCTGAGTTCACCACTGTTCCACTCACCTCTGTTGGCAAGAACCCTGGATGGTGGGGCGGCCCACGGGTACACGGAGGTCCCCCAGGTGGACAGAGCAGTTGCGATCCACTTGTGTCCTGAGAACGCCGCCACCTGGCGAGACTGCGCGGTACTCCCCTCAAGAGCCTGGCTGAACATGGTCGAGATGCGACAAGACATGCTTTCTCAACGCCCCGTTTCCCAGCTTTGCCTCTTCAGCTTCACCGTCGATGACTTCGGCCAGCAGTTTTCAGCGGTGAAGAAGCAGACGGAGGCGATATCCCACATCGTGCCACGGCGCCACCAAACCAGCGCCCCAGCTGCTTGCCGAGGGCGTCCCCCTGTGGCTAAACAACAGGTAGCTCCGCCTCAACCCGTGCCCAGCTCTCAGCCCTAGGGTCAAGCACCTCGCAGGCGCCATACGCCCCTGTCTCCAGGACCCCTTCCAGGACCAGGAAAGCTCCGGAGCTGGTACCATTGTTTCATTTGCACCCACATTCTCAATAAAGAGCGATTTCCTCACATCCTGGGTCATCCAGCCAGTACGCGTCATTCTCACGGCAACCCGGCCCCAAAACTAAAAATTCTATATGAACTCCAATTTAAGTTAATTTAATTACACAAGTTTTAGAGATGCTGTTACTCAATTCAATTGAGGGAACAAGTTTACTCAATCAATTGAATCAACTTATTAGGGTTTTCTGTGTTGCTGCACCACTGTAGTGCAAGTTTTGGTTTATTTATATCTATATGACTTCCATAAAACCAATGAGAACAGTGCATAGAGAATAGAAAATACAACTTGTAAAAATTAACCATTCACTGGTTTTAAAAATACATAAGCTTATACTTATAAGCTACTGATGGCTCAGGCTCAGCCTGAAGCATTGTGGAATCCGTTAACCCTCTTCTCTTGAAAGTGATGTGTCTGCAGTCATTATAAAGTGTTCTCTGAGTAAGCAGAAGAATATCTTTGCTCTCTTTGTACGTTTCAGCTGTCTCTCTATGTGCTCAAGTGATTTATATGGTAATAAATATTTTCAGAGGAACTGCTTTTTTAAATGCTCACTTAAGTTTGACAGATGCTCTTGGCTGAATCTCTCATTCTTGGATATTATTATTTAATGATTAATCAAGAAAGTTGCCAGACTACTTTATATTCTGATAAGATGTAGATTATTATGTACTCTTGAAGTTTGGACACTTTATTGGATTGCTTAATTTAGAAGTCTGGCTTCAATCAGATTGTCTACCAAAATCTGTCAACCTGAGGAAGAGCAAATGGAAAGAAAGGAAGCACTCAGAGATGTTTTATCCATCAAACTGTGATTAAACTGAAGCTACATCAGTCACTTGAAATCTTACACTGTTTTATTTCAGGTGAATCCTCAGTATGACAGCACGTTCATGTTTGAAAAACGATTTCCCTGCTCTTCAGCCAGACGATCCAGACCTTGGTATGATTAACTGTCCTATTCCTGGAGTACAATGAAATTCACAGGAGCACAAGTGCATTTGGGCTGTTCCATTTATATTATATCTATATAAAGTGAACCTGCTCAGTTCACAGTGCATGATATGTACAAACCTTCTCCATGGAAATAAAGTGAATATAAAGTAAAAAAACAACAACATTTTAACCAAAAACCTACAATGGTATTACCATGTTTCTTTGAGTACCAGTAACATGGTATGGTCATAGAGAACCTGAAAATATCAGGAAATTGCAATCTATTTATTTTTAATCTTTAAAAAGTAATGAAATGTCGTGTTACCTTATCTAGTTTATTTCTAGTTATCTATAAAGTATGTTTTGCTATAAAATAATTAATCGGCTACATATTGCTCTGGTGCTAGAGTAAAACTTGCTTACTAGCCATATTGATGTCCTATTTGTGTACGAATTGTTTTTTTGAGTCAATTCTTCTTAATTAATCAATCAAACCAATTCACAAATTTGCCTGATTCTTTTGCAAATTGGTCTCAACTTGAAGAAAAAATCCTTATCCAGCAAACACAAACAACTGTAAAGTTCATTTAAATGTATTGGTCAAAATGTGTGAGAACATCTCCGGTTACACACGTAACCTCGGTTCGCTGAGATGAAAGGAACAAGACATTGCGGTAAAGACTTTTGGGGAATTCCTTTTCCGATGACTTAGGTTTGGCAATATTGTACAAGGGTTTCAACTGAGACTGACAATGGTGTTTGAACCCCGCCCTTTTAGACATGCAGTTGGCCTATATAAACGTTGTGCGAACACGATTTCTTCAGAAATTTTGGACTGAGGGACAAAGAGCGCATCGCTCGAACCTCAAAACTCTGAAGTAGTAGTGTGGCTAGAAATCACTTTCCCTTCATCTCAGGGAACTAAGTTTACATGTGTAACTGGAGATGACTAAAAAAGAATAGGAAGTCACAGGCCTACAGGACGGTGACTTATTAAAGACATATCTTCAAGTGTATAAATTAATGAATAACCCCACATGGTGAAAAACAGATGGAAGTTATTTTCAACCTAGAATGTATGTGAACCATATAAATACACACAATCTAAATGGATCCCCTTCAGAACCAATGGTTTGGAAAGGAAATGTATTCCTTTTTGGAAGTGCTAGTGATTTCTAAGGTGGGTAATTCCAACAACAGCCTATATACAGGTGGCTGTACTAAAATATACATACATCAGGTACCCCAGCCATAATAAAAGGGCCTGGGCACACCGGCTGAGTGTTGGAACAATAAGCGCTTGTGATGAGCAGGGCGTGGTCGAGTTCTAGTTGAATGCGCTTTCACACTAATAAGGCATCTCACGTCCTGTGAAACATAAGCGTGAGCACTCGCATCAACGATTCAGTGAGAGAACTTGGAGATGGACATGCCTTTTGTCCATCCTCCATAACAAACAAAGAGCTGATCCGACAGCCTAAACTGGCGGATGCACTCCACACATGGAGTGTGGACACAAAAACAGGACATAAACAAATGCATCGACTGCTCCTCATCCAAATTAAACAGTGGAGGAAAGAAGGCTTGTAGGTGGACCAACCTGAGCCCATAAGTGTGTGGATAGAACCTTTGGCACATAGGTTTTCTGGGTTGATGGTGGCTTTTGAAAGACCCAGCCCAAATACCAGGCATAAGCTTTCAACCAGAGGAGTGTGGTCTTAGAGAAAGCACACGCAACTCAACAAATTCCAATGGTTCGAATGGGGGACTCGCGATCGCCTTCAGCTCCTAGTTTAAATCCCAAGCTGGGACTGTAGCAGGGTGAGGGGGTTTAGGCGCCTCGCTCCCTTGAGGAAGTGAAAAGTAGAACATGTCTGTCCATGGAAGAGCCAGCCCCAAGGGCGTGGTATGCCAACATAGTTGCTACCTAAGCATCGATGTGGTGAGATTCGTGTCCAGCCATTCTTGGAGGAGCGCAAGGATATCTGCAATGAAGCAGTTCACTGAGTCTTCACCACGTGAAGAGCACCAATTTGTTAACACATGGCACTTAGCGCATAGATGCATATCAAGGACAGAGCTGTACTTGCTTATCCCAGCGGGGCATGTCATTTATGTAAGCTACCACTGTCATATTGTCCGATCGAATCAGAACTTGGTGACTTTTTACCTTGGAATGCTAAATTCTTCAAGGCTAAGAGACGGGTAGTATTTCCAGATCACTGAATTGCTAGGTGCCAAAGGCTGGGCACCTGCCGCACAGTGTGCCTCAGCCCTGAACACATCCATAATTACCACCTTTTGCCAGAAGACCTGACCCAGCATAATGCTGTTAAAAGGTTGGAGCTGTCCAAGGTGCTACAGCAGCCATACAGTGGTGAGTTATGCCAATGCGCATGCGCCCCAGGTCTCATGTAAAAGACATAACAGATGGTGGATGCTTTTCACCCAGTTTTACATTGCCATTTGTACAGCCTGGGTCTCAAAGTAGTAAACCCCATGCTCGCACAAGAGCGCCTCTGTTTGGGCTAATAATATCCCATCATAGAGGTAGTTCAAAATGTGCAAGCCGCTCAGCTTCAACAGAGCAAGCGCTGCATCGATACGCTTCGAGACTGTGGATAGCCAAGGAAAGGACTCTGAATTAATAAGCTGTTTCCTCGAATGCAAATCTTAAAACAGCCTGAGACTAGTTGCAACTCGTACATGAAAGTATGTGTGCCTCTTTTATATCTATTGATGCAAATGGGCAGATGTGGGTTAAGATCTGTTCTTGAGATACTTTTTTGGAATGTGACCTTTGCAAGTGCGTGATTCAAACATCTCGGATCTAAAATGGGGCGAAGCCCTCCGTCTTACTCCGGAATGGAAGATATCGACAGCAAAACCTTTGTGTACGCCGTAGTTGGGAACAATCTCTATCATGTTCTCTGTGAGGAGATTGTGAGTTCCTGCGTGAAAAATAGAAAAATAGGACCATTGATGAACGAACACGTGTGTTTGTAAAAGAAGTGTGAAGGGCTTCTTTGAGTGGGTGCGCCCCTCAATTGCGCCACTCAAGTTTGTGTCACATCCACGCATCATCGACGGCTGGTTTTGAACCACGGTCCATTGACTCTAAGGCAATCTAACACTTAATGAGGCGAGTTAACACACAAGCCAGATATCCAGGAAGAGTGGTGCTGCCCTTCGAGATGCAGTCTTTTGACGGCGGCCGGACTGCAGGACCACTCATCCAGGTGAGATATTTCTGGCTCGACTGGAGGGGACTAATGTAAACAGAGCTCATCAACCACCTGCGAGGAGACATGAATCATCTTTTATCAGTGGCATGCGAACACTCCTCACCCGCACTGGTTGGTGACATCCTCTGTGGACCACTCGCTCATATTTGATGCTGCAAGAGAAATGACATCATCCCCATCATCAGAACCATCAACATAATAAGGCCGTGCACTCCGATAGAGGGCTGGAGCTCATCACACGTATACTGTACTGGGCGGACTCTACATCGGAAGACCAAAAGGATCGCAGGGCTTCTGCCGGCACAGGATCTTCCTCGACTTCATCCAACTCAACCTCACGGCCCCGCTGTGCCACCCTGTGTGAACCCTCGGGATCTAACACAGAGAAGGTGGGTGGGAGGGCACAGGAGGCGGAAGGGCGATCGTTGAGCGGAGTGTCTGGAGACACTCCGCAGTTAGAGCAGTCTGTCGCTATGAGATCCGCTTCGGCGTTGGCGCGGCCCAGGCAGAGAACGCTGCTCTCTTGTTCATCTTACAGTGGGATATGCCGCTCGCATGCAGAACACTTGCGGAACAACATCTTGAAATAGACACGGTGCATGCAAGTGGCTCTTTATGTGATACATCAACATATTTATATGCATGTATGAAAAGGATACAAAATCTCCTTCCAGAACGCTGCAGGAAGCGGGGGTGTCTCACTAAAGCACTGCGTCATTCAATTTGGAGTGTCTGAAGTGAAGAACCCATTCACTAAGAAGCGTCTTCGATAGCAAGGCAGAGAGAATATTTGCCGGAACGCTGCAGGGGAGGGGTATTTTTGTATACAAATATTATTTGTGATATACAGTACGTGTTGGACTGAGGTTGCCTAATGCACTAAAGCTAGCGGCAACACATCACATATGTTTGAAACTTCATTTCCGTCTGCTGTTAAATGGTGAATGCTTCAGCTTGGTAAAAAATTGTTTAGTGTTCCAATTGGGATTGCATTATGCTTCGTTCATGTCATGTCGGAATAATTGTAAATAAGAGATGGAAATTTGGAGGTTCTACTCGAAGCCGGTCACGTCCTGGGAACTCTGAAGTTATTTGTTTCTCTGACAACACTTATAATGTCAAAAAGGCTTTGTTTTTGAGAATGGCAAAATATTTATCACTACATCAATTCATTTATTCACCTTGATATGTTGTTGCAAAATGCTTATGAACAAAGAAAACGCTTCAGGTAAGAATGGAATAAGATATAAATATCTGTTATAACTTTTTATAACTTTTTACTGTTGATACCGCTGCCTTATTGTTTCTTTTCACATGATGTTATAGTCATATAGTCAAGTCGGAGCTTTCATAGAATTCTGATATTACAACTTGTAATCATGAGTTAAGACGTGAATGCTTTTTATAAGTCAGAATCTCGTAATTACAGTAATTCTGACATGACACGATGAATGCACCATTATACCTTGAAAATTCATACACTAAATTGCTAAGTGCATAGTGTATATTGTAAGTGCATAGTGAATAGTGCATCATTTGGGACACAGCTAGAGACTTAGGGGTGGGATCTTTTGACTTGGATCAGTAACAAGCAACCTCCTAGCAACCACCCAGAACACCCTAGTAACTGTATAAACATTCAGAACACATTCGGCCTTCTGTCACCAATTTTCTGAAATGGACAACATTTCATTGGGTAAAGTATTGGGTAAATTACTACAAAAAGGACTGGTAATCCACTAAAACTTTCTAATTACTTCTCTAAAATTGTAATCTGTTTATTTTTCTGATTACTTCATTGAAAAAGTAAAAACATTACTAATTACTTTTACTTTCTAAAAGACCCATTGTCGCCACACTCTTCAGCTGTCACAGAAACCAAACAGATTTTAATATCAACATGAATTCTTATTTTAAATGTATTATACATACAAACAATTATTTTAGAAACAAGTGTAACCCAAGTAATGTACCTAAAAGTAATTATCTTAATTTAAAGCTAGTAACTGTAATTAACTGTTACACTACTTTTTTGACTAAAAGTAATTAGAGAACAGTAACTTATTACTTCTTTATCAGGTTACAGCTAACACTGCTACCGTATTTTATATCACTATATTTAACCACTAGGTTTTACCACTATATTTTCAAGTTGAAGTGCTTTTTCTTAAAACAGTTTGAGTTTCCAGAGCTCATTAGCACAGATTGCCATAGATTGGGGAGACATTGAGAGACACTTTGCTTGCTTATTCTGGTACGCAACCCCTCTGAAGCAGTGCTAATAAACTATTTCCCCATGTTTATTCGTGCCGCGTGTAGAAATTGATTGTGCTTCTGGAACGGGGACACCTCTGGAGACTGTATGAGGAGAAGAAAGAATACAATTATTTTATGTTCTTTATCGTGGCAATGGTGAAAAATCATTACAGGAGTCAGATCAATTTATTAAATGTCCCCTGATGAGGTAGAGTGTAGCTGTCAGTGTATTATGTGGATTATTTTAGGTCATGTATGTAGCACAATCTGTGCAGGAAGAGTTACATTACAACATTTAAAGAATAGGGTTAGGGGTTTGTTCAAATTCCTAACTATAAAGTAAGAGAAATAGTAATAGTAATGCCTACATTGGGAAACACTAATGAGATGAATTACACTTGTATTTTATGTATATTTCTTTACTTTACACTAAGTTTTGTTTGCTTCTTTGTGACTTTGATGAGGAGGAGGGCTTGGCCGGGCCGCGAGGACACACGCCTGTTGCTGAATCGTCCTAAACAGCCGGGAGGGGAATAAGGATGGGCTTGAGACGCAAGTTGAAGAGAGAGAGCGAGAGAGGGAGACAGAGAGAGATAGATAGACAGACAGACAGACATGCAGACAGACAGACATATCTGTGTGCGTGCATCTGTTTCATTGTACTGTTTAAAAGGAAGGCAGATTCTGCCACAGTGACCATATTATGTTGTTAACACTTGGTGGTGCTGTAATCAAGAAAGTGAATGAGGTTTTTCAAATCCATTTGTAAAAATCATCCACCCTTTTTTTACATGCATGGTGATTTGCACACACAAAACCCATCCAAATGTCTAATGAAAGAGGGAGAGACACCATCAGATTGTATAGTACCAGAGTTTCCATGATCCGTAGAAATTTTTTTGAAGGAGGAAGAGAACTTAATACGACAAATAATTACAAAAAATATATAATAATAATAAAAAAACAGAACCTGTGTGTGCAGCTATCCAATTAGTGTGGAGGACACAAACACACAGACCTTGCCAACTGACACACATCTCTAATGCTCTGGGATCTGACATTGATTTCAAAGTAGTAAGAATAGTGCTTGAGGCACAAACAAGTCAAGGATGCTTAATAGAGAGAACTGGATGCCCCACATAAAGCCTAAAAGAGGAGCCACAGGAAAGTTTGCAGGCACAGCTGCTGGGTTTCATTCAGAGCGTGGAATGAACTATGCTTTGCATTTATTTATAACTCTGCCAGAGTGATTGTTAAGGGGTAGGTATGATGTGTCCACTGTATGTTTTATGATGAATGCAGCTTAGACCTGCTTGTAGATTGCTCCTAGATATGCAGACAGACAGACAGGCAGGCAGACAGACAGTCAGGCAGACAGACAGAAATATACGATAGATAGATGAGACAGACAGAAAGATACAATAGACAGACAGACATATACAATAGATAGATCACCAGACAGACAGACAGATAGATCACAAGACAGAGACAGATAAATACACAGACAGACAGACAGACAGACAGACAGATAGATAGATAGCTATTTAGACAGTCAGTCAGTTAGGTAGTGTTGGGAATCAAGGAATTTTACAATTCCAGTTCCGATTTCTCTTAACGATTCCGGTTCCTATATGGTTCCAGAAACTATTTCAGTAATTTAGAACCTTTTTTTGTTCAATAATTATTTAGAAATGCAATTCATAATGCATTTACTACCCTCTGCTATCTATTACCGAATAATGAGATAATTTCAAATTTCTACAGAGCAGATATAACCAAACACAGTTATTGTAAAAGGTGTGTTTGCAGGCTTTTTAGAGACATAAATACAATCCAATAATATATCTTAACTATATTTTAAATGAAATCTAAACCAACAAGAAATGTGATGGCATATTTAATGAATTAATTTATTATTTGATAAAATTCCACTTATTACAACAAATCTTGTGTATCTTTAATTATACATTTGAACAGCCAGTTAGTAACTGCCCTGCTTGATTTAATAGAGACAAAGGTCATCATTAAAAATACAGTAACAGTTCCAGAGACAGTTTTAGACTGTGTCATGTAACCTAATGTTGTACTTCAGGCTTGTGAGTCTTCAACAGTTCTTATTTAATTTCCAGTTGGACATTCATAACTTGTGCATCCGTATAATATTGTATTATACTTGTATACCGGACCATAAATTGAAGCGCTGTATGTTTCGCGCTGTAGATTCAAAAGAACCGGCTCTTTTGAATAATTATTTTGGGAAACGTGTATGTTCCCTTTCTGTCACTCACTAAAAGTTGTGTCGATGTAGTGACACAAGGGGTTTGATCTTTAGAGCCCCAATCACCTTTGCTTTATTCAGAAAAGGCCAATGAAATTTGGTGAGTGGAATTTGCAGGCCATGAACATACAGGTATAAAAGGAGATGGCGTGCGCCACTCATTCAGACTTGTTCTTCAGAACCGAACGCATGTATGTGTTCGTCTCGTCACCTTGCTATTTGCTTGCTGGAATTACGGAACATATCAGCAGTCACCCTCTCAAAAAAAAAAAAAAAGCAAATGTTGTGTTTCCCCTGAGTCTACAGGTGTAAAAGAGAATGTATTCTAAGAGTATATTTCCTCCTGCGTGTGCCAGGTCATCTGTGCCAAGGGGAGCCTCGGACAGAGAGTACCAGAGTGAACAGTGGGAGGATTCTCGCGAAGCAAACAGGTCCACCTGTGCTTGACCGAATCAACTCCAAATCAGCAGGACCACCTGAGGGTTGATCCTCCACTCTCTCCTGATCGTAACCTGTTGCGACAGCATGTCCACTGTGCTGTTGAGTCGGCCCGGGATATCAGTGGCTCGCAGTTCTTCGAGCGCCTCGGCTTGGTTCACTTGGCGGAGGCAGCCTGTCCAGTGGCACCTTGATGCCGGACACTCGCTAAGATGCGTTTTGCATCAGCATCTTGGATGGGAGTCTGTGCAAAGCCTGATTCAGACTCACAGGTCCGAGATTGGGTACGATGAAGTAGGGCCTGTAAAAAAACTTAATCTTGGCTGGAGGCTCTATCGCATTCTTCTGTAGGAGGGAGGCGATCTTCGCACACAGAGCAACGGCGTTCTCACCTCTCACCGTAGTGAAGCGGACGTCGCTGGACCTGGGCGGGCGCCTGGCGAACTGAATCGCGATGCCAAGTCGAACAGTCCTGATCAGATATCACGATGGGTTGGGGAGCGCGAGCCACTGGCTCCTTGTGACTGCTCCCGGAACAGCCTGGGATGGGGGAGGAAGATTTTCGTCCTCGTAGCCCGTGGAGACATCACATCAGCTGGGCGCACCGGGGCGGGAGGTGGAAATCCTCTATGGTGTTGTCGAACAGGCCAACCTGGTTCAACCCAGTTGGGCAAAAGTTGCGCTCCTGGTCCACTATGTTGGACATTGCCTGCCCAAAAGACCACGCCGTGACCTTCATCGCTTGAAGGGTGAGATCGGTCACTGAGCGCAGCTCCTGCATCAAACTCGGTTCAGAACTACTTTTGTGCAGTCGTTTGAGCGCCTCGCTTGGTGCACTTGGCGGAGGCGGCCTGTCCAGTGGCACTGTAGTCTCAGTCATGAGTGAAGACGTAAACCCACAGGCCCTGGACGGGAGACTCAGACGGCTCTGCCAGGTGGTGGCGCTCTGCTGGCACAGGTCCACCGCGATCACGCTACCGACCTGGGGAGTCGCTGAGCACCCCATGGCAGCCCCACCGTCGAGGGTAGTGAGAGAGGATTAGCACATAAACTGGGTCCGGGCAGTAAAAGGTGTCCCCCGCGATCGCATGAGCTCATCATGCACTTCCAGGATTAAAGGTACGGGGTCGGGACGCACTCGGGTTTTGTTTGCATAACTCTTTTAGAGGAAAATATACTCTTTTTATTTGTGTGTATATATAAGAAGCTCTGCTCAGCTGTCGAAGCACCCAGGGGTGTTTCTCAACACAACCGTAATGTGCGAGGGGGAGAACCGCTGTAATGCGTCATAGATCAAACAGCTTGGGAGAGAGAGAGAAATGAATGGAATGGCAGGAGGGATTCAGCTCTGTGAATGCATCCGCTCGGCTCCGAAGAAGAAGTCTGAGTGTGTGTTTGCAAGCAGCACTCCTTTTATATTGACATGGCATGCAAATTCCACAT
This sequence comes from Xyrauchen texanus, assembly GCF_025860055.1. Taxonomy (NCBI): domain Eukaryota; kingdom Metazoa; phylum Chordata; class Actinopteri; order Cypriniformes; family Catostomidae; genus Xyrauchen; species Xyrauchen texanus. Next base: position 7,325,213 of record NC_068318.1, on the reverse strand, counting down.
GCCAATTCTCATTGGCCTTTTCTCAAAGATCAGAGATGTCTGGGCTCCCAAGAATGAACCCCTAGTGTCAACTCATCAACACAACGTCGAGTGAGTGACAGATAGGGAACTGTCATTAAGAGTGATTTGTTAAGAAATTGGACTACACTGTATGTTTTGTGCTGCAGATTCATATTAATTGGCTTTTAAGTGTCATTCGATCAGGAATCGGACTGAACAGGTCGTGCTGTATGTTTCACGCTTAAGATTCAAATGAATCTGTTCATAAGATTAATTCGTTCAGGAATCCGACAAAACTGGTCAAGCAGTATGTTTTGTGCTGTAGATTCAGAAGAACAGGCTCATAAGAGTTATTCCTTCAGGAATCGGACTACACTGGTCATCCTGTATGTTTCATGCTGTCGATTCAGAAGAACATGCTCATAAGAATCATTCCTTCAGGAATCAGACTACACTGGTTGTACTGTGTGTTTCACGCTGTATTTTAAAACGAATCGTCTCAATTAATTTGCATCATTCACTGTTGAAATGTTTCTAAGGGAGAAAACAACAGACCAGATACTGTACTAAATTTTATCTGTCAAAATGTTGGTAGGCATTTTGAAGTATTCATCTTTTTTTTTTTTTTATTATTGGGTTAATGTTGGCAACTTTTCAGTTAATGCAAACTTTGCTGGCTGAATGTTCAGGTTTTTATGTCTTTTGTAAAAGTAGGTTGCTGGATTGGCAACAGGGTGGGAAATGTCACTGCTTTTTTCAGTTCATAGTGTTACTTTCCAAAAAGTAAATTATGTGTTTTAACAACGTCTTTATGTTGCTGCTCTGACTCACACCAGTAAGGAGCTTCTATTTCCTTATGGAGCTTCTATTTCCTGTTCAGACTGTCTGTCTCACCCTTGTTTCCTCTGCACTCAGGCAGCTTGTTACAGTCATGCCATGACAGCGCAGCAAGCCAGACTCACCTGCCTCATCACACAATGAGCGTCTTCTCACAGAATTTATTTAGTGCTGTTGACTTGTGGTTGTGTTTTCCTCTAGGGGGCAGTAAATGACCTTGAGCTCTTTGTAATGGAGCTTCTACTAAACCACTCAAATTGCCCCTCTAAATACCTCTCTGTAACAAACCACACATGAAAAATGCAAAGTTAATATTCATGCCATAGATTTATTGTTTTCCACCTTTAATTTTTCATAGTCTCAACACACCTGAACCAACCTAATATTGTTGGTTAGAGAAAGAGCTAATCAACAGTTGAAAGCAGAAATTAAAATTAAATTGATGAAATATGCTGTATTTATATAATATACGGAAAAGAAAGGCAAAACCCTCAAATAATACCCACCTTTTTATTTACTTCTAGTTGTCTCTGTAAATTAAACTTGGATGAGAGAAAATATTTTAACTTTGAACAAATTAAACAATTCAGCTTTAAGATACAGTGGGTACGGAAAGTATTCAGACCCCCTTACATTTTTCACTCTTTGTTATATTGCAGCCATTTGCTAAAATCATTTAAGTTCATTTTTTTTCCTCATTATTGTACACAAAGCACCCCATATTGACAGACAAACACAGAATTGTTGACATTTTTGCACATTTATTAAAAAAGAAAAACTGAATTATCACATGGTCCTAAGTATACAGACCCTTTGCTGTGACACTCATATATTTAACTCAGGTGCTGTCCATTTCTTCTGATCATCCTTGAGATGGTTCTACACCTTCAATTGAGTCCAGCTGTGTTTGATTATACTGATTGGACTTGATTAGGAAAGCCACACACCTGTCTATATAAGACCTTACAGCTCACGGTGCATGTCAGAGCAAATGAGAATCAAAGGAACTGCCTGAAGAGCTCAGAGACAGAATTGTGGCAAGGCACAGATCTGGCCAAGGATACAAAAAAATTTCTGCTGCCCTTAAGGTTCATAAGAGCACAGTGGCCTCCATAATCCTTAAATGGAAGACGTTTGGGATGACCAGAACCCTTCCTAGAGCTGGCCGTCTGGCCAAACTGAGCTATCGGGGGAGAAGAGCCTTGGTGAGAGAGGTAAAGAAGAACCCAAAGATCACTGTGGCTGAGCTCCAGAGATGCAGTCGGGAGGTGGGAGAAAGTTGTAGTAAGTCAACCATCACTGCAGCCATCCACCAGTCGGGGCTTTATGGCAGAGTAAAGAGTTTATGGCAGAGTGGCCCGACGGAAGCCTCTCCTCAGTGCAAGACACATGAAAAAACACCTGAAGGACTCCAAGATGGTGATAAATAAAATTCTCTGGTCTGATGAGACCAAGATAGAACTTTTTGGCCTTAATTCTAAGCGGTATGTGTGGAGAACCAGGCACTGCTCATCGCCTGTCCAATACAGTCTCAACAGTGAAGCATGGTGGTGGCAGCATCATGCTGTGGGGGTGTTTTTCAGCTGCAGGGACAGGACGACTGGTTGCAGTCGAGGGAAAGATGAATGCGGCCAAGTACAGGGATATCCTGGACGAAAACCTTCTCCAGAGTGCTCTGGACCTCAGACTGGGCCGAACGTTCACCTTCCACCTTCACAATGACCCTAAGTACACCGCTAAAATAACGAAGGAGTGGCTTCACAACAACTCCGTGACTGTTCTTGAATGGCCCAGCCAGAGCCCTGACTTAAACCCAATTGAGCATCTCTGGAGAGACCTGAAAATGGCTGTCCACCAACGTTTACCATTCAACCTGACAGAACTGGAGAGGATCTGCAAGGAGGAATGGCAGAGGATACCCAAATCCAGATGTGAAAAACTTGTTGCATCTTTCCCAAAAAGACTCATGGCTGTATTAGATCAAAAGGGTGCTTCTACTAAATATTAAACAAAGGGTCTGAATACTTAGGACCATGTGATATTTCAGTTTTTCTTTTTTAATAAATGTGCAAAAATGTCAACAATTCTGTGTTTTTCTGTCAATATGGGGTGCTGTGTGTACAATAATGAGGAAAAAAAATGAACTTAAATGATTTTAGCAAATGGCTGCAATATAACAAAGAGTGAAAGATTTAAGGGGGTTTGAATACTTTCCGTACCCACTGTATTTTATACCCAGTCTGAATTTTCCCCTTATAAACATTAATAGACCCTTTACCACCCATTATACTGTTTCCCTGGCAACTGCTCATCCATGCATCATATTATCAGGATGACAACGCATTCACACCGCATCCCAGAACGTGCTGGACACAACATCAGTCATCAACCCCGAACATAAATCAGCCTCACAGCACACACGGGCTCAGGATTCTGAACACAGCCCATAGAATCAACTGTAAGCTACTCTTAAGTTTCTCATATGATTATATCAATAAGGCAGAGCTAAATATGAGAAAATAAATCTTGCTTGCTGTATGCCTGTGGAGAGATCAGAGCTGTGTGTGGTTTAGGTCTCTTATAGCCAGGAGACAAGCTTTACCCAGCATGCCCTGTGAGAGATGGATAAGTCGTGTGTATCTGACTACCCACCTAAAGAGAGAGAAAGAGAGAGTACTCTTGATATGGCAGGACCTCTGTGATGATCCGTCTTTCGGTGTCCCACTTTCTCACATCATCATTTCTTCCATAGCACAAAAAGGAGAAATATTGAAGAATATATGTGGCAGCGGCGTGGTCAAGCGCCCGTCCGGGAGAGAAAAGCGGTAAGGGCGCTTACACCTGAGCAAAATTAAGCCTAACACCTGTATTTAATTGCAGTAATGTGAGGAGAGCGGATAAAAACAGCAGCCACAGAACATTGAGGGGGAGAACCCGACACGAAGGCCAAGAAGCTGCTGTGTTAAGATTGTGTGTAAACTCTTGATTTATAATTAAAAAGCAACCTTACTTGAAATCTGTCGCTGTTTCCGTTCCTTCCTCAGTGGAAAACGCTACACTGGTGCCGAAACCCGGGAATTCGAAGGAACAGTTGTCCAAACTATGGAACAGAGTCACCCCATAGAGTCCTCCCAGCTGGCGGAAGTCCTCAGTCCCTCGCTATGCTCCATCAGAGCCACCAGTGTAGCGTTTTCCACTGAGGAAGGGACGGAAACAGCGACAGATTTCAGGTAAGGTTCCTTTTTAATTATAAATCAAGAGTTTACACACAATCTTAACACAGCAGCTTCTTGGCCTTCGTGTCGGGTTCTCCCCCTCAATGTTCTGTGGCTGCTGTTTTTATCCGCTCTCCTCACATTACTGCAATTAAACACAGGTGTTAGGCTTAATTTTGCTCAGGTGTAAGCGCCCTTACCGCTTTTCTCTCCCGGACGGGCGCTTGACCACGCCCCCGCTGCCACAATATACTTCAAGCTTCCAACTACTCATAATGTAAATTAGTTAAACTACAGTCAAGCTTCTCTGTTACACTACAACCTACTACCAGAAATAGCTAACTACATTTAAGCTATCTAAAGAAGAATATATTTTTTATAATCTACAATCAGATAATATTATGTAATCCTGCTATAAGGTCTCAAGAATATCACCATATATTTATACATTTAATTAGGGGGCCAATGTTTCAAGGCAAGTCAGTCCACTCTATGGACATCTTTGGAACACTCCCAGGCAGCTATTTTCTATGAAAACAAGCTGCAGAAAAGGACAGCTCCTATTTACTTTAATGGGAAAAGACCAAAATTTCAAAGATAATATAAAACATCAGCAGTTAAATCGAACAACAATGCTATCATAAATTGTGCTTCTTTAGCTCAGATCACACTACAAAGCACAGTTTTTCAGGTTGGTTCAGATAATGAGCATGCACATTCTTGAGTTGACTGACTGGCGATGTCTGTATATGAAAGCTGATGGGCTCATTTGCCTGTAAGGTGGGACTTCCTTACTTTCTACATCCACCACATTATGTGTTCCAATTTCTCCCATTAATTTTAATAAAAGTGGTCCACCTTGGGATAAAAGCTCTTTGGCAGGGCTCAAATGAATCAGTGAATCAGTTTTGTGAACAATTTCATTTTTATGAATATGTGAAAATGTTCACGTCCCAGCTTAATATGTAGAGACAACTTTAAATAAGCCATTGGGAGGTTGATTCTGACGAAAAGTGTAAACAGTGGTTTTGTGGCTTATCCAGTGGGGTGGGACTATTTGTTTTTCCCAGCCAATGGAAGACAGGGAAGGGGGGGACTCTCCATTGAAAATGAATGACCTCTGATCTATCATCTGTCCTTTGTCGGATGCAGTAAAAAAACGCTTAAGAGTCCCAATTTCACAAAAAATTCAAAATGTGTAGTTACTGCATTTTGCGTTTAAACTTTGTCACATAGCCAATGATCACAATCAAATCACCAACTCTCATTAACTTTGTGTTTTTTTCACTGCACATTAGAGTCAGTTTTAACAACCTTAAATGTGGTGTTTAGATACAGTGAATCAACAGGTTCTTCAGCCTGAGGTGACCGCTAATTAAAATAAATAAATAAAATACCTTTGAGTATCATCGTTGTCATAATTGCTTTCACATCGGTCAAATGAAGGCCTTTAGTTATGCGCATTTAATCACAGCACTATTCCCTCTGAGCTTAATGCAACTTTTTGAAGCTACAAAAGTTTGCACAGGTAAGCACTTTGCATGGAGAGCAATTGAAAATGAGGCTGGTGTGCTTATGCATTAAACATTAAGTCCCTGTAGATGGCAAAAAAATAAAAAATGCTTATCTAAATTAGTCCAATTTCACGAGAATTCCATTTAAATATCTAACATGAAATATGAGCCCTTTGCGACTGCAAAGTCATAAATCCCATCTTATTCACCCCCTCTCTCTGGGTTTAAAGATAATTCCTTGTGAAGGGAATTTTTCAGTTTTACAATGTGCCAAATGTGCGATTAGTATACAGGAGTACAGAGGGTGCACTGGTAGAGGCCACTCTTTAGTATACTAACTACTGATATGAATGTCTGCAGTGATAAAGGAAGTGTTTGGAGTGAGGGGGCAATGAAGGGATAGATGAACAGAGCAATGGAGGAGAGGGAAGTAATCACACAGTCTTAATGATCCCTTGGAGGCCACATCTATGAACCTACAGAATGTGAAAAATGGCCACACCCGACAGTGGTCAATTATTAATAGTGGTCTACTGCAAATCAATTATGCTATGTTTGGAAAAGTATTTTTCTCTTTATTTTGCATATTCGCTCTTGAATATTTTCTGCTCATCTCTGTAGATGTCATTTAGAGAGTGTAAATCTGGTGGGAAACACACGTCCACAGTGGGTTGTCCTACTTTTTAAAAGGCTTGGTCATCACGCACTCCCCTCCTAGATCTGTGGTGTATGGGGTGGTGCTGTCTTCCCTGGCCTGTGGCAGGTGAGAGGGGAAGGCTGCCTGTTCACTAGTGCTGTTCTCCCCTGGCAACCCATCTAATACATCTAGTTTAGCTGATCACTCTGCACTCTGATCCCGGGCCTGCGAGGATGCCAGTGTGCACACATGGAGAATAGAAGCCAGCTTCTCGAGAAGAGGTGCGCTCTAAGATTTATTGGCAGAAATGATCAGGTGTACCTCATTTCAACCCGCTGCCCAAACGAGGCTTACTAACAATGCGCCTCTTCTCTCTCCTGCCCAATTCTGTCATGAGCCTGGTTTTAAGGACGACCCTCAGAGGCAGGGTGATGATGACGAAAGGAAGGGGCAGGTCATTCCACCACAAAAGCCATCTCATACATTTTCTCACGATTTTACCATCTTGTGCTATGAAATAAATCGTTTACCCAAAAATGTAAATTCTCTCATCATTTACTCACCCTTATGCCATCCCAGATGTGTATGACTTTCTTTCATCTGCTGAACTCAAATTAAGATTTTTCATCTTTAATCTTAGCTCTTTTGGCCCATACAATGCAAGTGGATGGGTGTCAATGTTTTTAAGCTCCAAAATGCTCATAAATCAGCATAAAAGTAATCCATAAGACTCCAGTGGTTAAATCTATATCTTCAGAAGTGCACTTTCACACCACTTTCACATTCTTCTTCTTGTGTTTTTGGTGATTCACATTATTCATGCATATCACCCCCTAATGGGCAGGGAGAGGAATTTCAAGCAAACAGATTTGTTAAATATTGATCTGTTTCTCACCCACACCTATCATACCACTTTTGAAAATATGTATTATAAAACACTGGAGTTGTATGGATTAACTTTATTATGCCTTTGTGTGCTTTTTAGAGCATAAAAATGTTGGCACCCATTCACTTGCATTGTATTGACCTAGCTAAAATATTTGTCTAAAAATCAAAATTGTTTTCTGCAGAAGAAAGTCATACATATCTGGGAATATATGAGGGTGAGTAAATGATGAGAGAATTCTCATTTTGGGATGAACTATTCCTTTAATTATGACTTTGTTCGTTTCTTTCTTAGAGAGAAAGAAACGAACAAATATTGTTATTACAATTTTTTTCTAAGGGAGTAAAATTTGAAAGTTTTTGAATGAGCCATCTCGTACAATTTCCAGCCTAATCTCATAGTGAAATCAGATAGAGTTGGTCGACTTTTCTTTAGCAAAAATCTGTATATGCTTACCGAAATGTAAAACACTGCCCCCAGTGGACAAAAGGTAAGTGTTGTAGTGTGTATAGGAACGTGTGAGTGTCAGGAGAGGCCACCAAAAGCTTGTTGTCAAGTGAGTTCTTTTCAGCTGTACAGGATTTAATACAATTCCACATCTCACTATTAATACAAATAGGTTAGGGTTAAACGTAAGAAAATCTTTAATAACATTGTTCATTGGTTCATTTATTTTTCGCTATGAGACTAAAAGTAGTACATTTTTGTACAAGCCATCTCCTAAGATTTCTTGCAATTTTACCATGTCGTACTTTTTATACAACTCTTTTTGGGGTTTGGGTAAGGGGTTCAGCTTTAGAAAAAACATCTAGGTTACTGTTGTAACCTCCATTCCCTGATGGAGGAAATGAGATGTTGTGTCATGAAGGAAAAGTAGGAAAGTTCTACATGCTCGGACCTGAGAGAACACGGGACGAGACCAACTCAACCCTTAGATTGTAAAATCTTGTAAAGGTATTTGATGTTGCCCAGCCCACTGCTCTGCAAATGTCTGCTAGGGAGGTGCCGTTGGCCAGTGCCCATGAGGATGCCACACTTCTCGTCGAGTGTGCTCGAACCTGCAAGGGGGCACGGCCTGGGTGTGATAGCCAAAGCGATGGTGTCAACGACCCAGTGTGAGTGCCTCTGTTTGGAGACAGCATTCCCTTTCCGCTGTCCACCAAAGCAGACAAAGAGCTGCTCAGAACATCTAAAGCCCTGCATGTGGTCCACATAGGGACTCAAAGCATGCACCGGACACAGCAACAAAAAGGCTGGGTCTGCCTCCTCCCAGGGCAGCACTTGCAGATTCACTACCTGGTCCCTGAAGGGGGTTGTAGGAACCTTGGGCATGTAGCCCGGTCGTGGTCTTAGGACTTAGTTTCTGCCAGACCGAACTCCAGGCAAGTGTCGCTGACAGAGAACGCTTGCAGGTCCCCAGCCCTCTTGATGGAAGTGAGCGCGATCATGAGGGCTGTCTTCAAGAAGAGGGCTTTGAGCTCGACTGATTCTAGCAGCTTGAAGGGGGGTCTCTGAAGGCCTGGAATGACTATGGAGAGATCCCATGAGGGGAACAGGCATTCAGCCTCCAGGTGCCTCTAAGTAACCTAATAATCAGATCGTGCTTCCCTAGGGACTTACCGTCCACTGCGTCGTGGTGAGCCGATATGGCGGCTACATAAACCTTCGAGGTGGAGGGGGACAGCCTTCCTTGCAACCTCTCCTGCAGAAATGAGAGCACTGACCCAACTGCGCATCTCTGCGGGTCTTTAGATCGGGAAGCGCCACTTCAGGGCGTAAAGTTGCCTGGTAGATGGAGCTCTGGCTTGGTTAATTGTGTATATGACAGCAAGTGGAAGACCACCTAGATCTTCCGCATCCCATCCAGGGGCCAGACGTGGAGGTTCCAGAGCTCTGGGCGCGGATGCCAGAGGGTGCCCTGTCCCTGAGAAAAAAGGTGTTCCTCAGGGTAATTTGCCAGGGAGGGACTATCGCAAGGAGCGTGAGATCCGAGAACCAAGTCCATATGGGCCAATAGGGGGCCACTACTGTGACTTGTTCCTCGTCATCCCTGACCTTGCACAGCACCTGTGCAAGTAGACTCACTGGGGGAAATGCGTACTTGAGCAGCCCCCAGGACCAGCTGTATGCCAGTGCGTCTATCTTGAGGGGAGTACCAGACCGGGCATTGGGATGTCTCTTGGGAAGCGAACAGGTCTACCTGTGCTTTGTCGAACCTCTCCCAAATCAGCTGGACCACCTGGGGGTGGAGCCTCCACTCTCCGCTGAGCGTACTGTCACAACAGCGCATCTGCTGCTGTGTTGAGGTTGCCCGGGATATGAGTGGCGCTCAATGAGCTGAGTAGCTCCTGGCACCAAAGGAGGAGATGGCGGGCAAGTTGCGACATGTGACGAGAGCGCATGCCGCCATGGCGATTTATGTACGCTATCATGGTGGTGCTGTCTGAGCGAATCAAGACGTGCTTGCCACGAAGTAGTGGGAGAAACCTCCACAGGGCAAGGATTACAGCCAGCAACTCTAGGCAGTTGATGTGCCATGTCCGTTGAACACGGCGCCCCAACCCTGTTTGGAGGCATCTGTGGTGACCAGAATGCATAGGGACACCTGCTGTAGGGGGACTCCTGTCCGCAGAAAACAGAGGTCTGTCCAGGGGTTGAAAGTCTGGCAGCAGGCAGGGGTGATGAACACACGGTATGTGCTGTGGCACCATGCCATCTCGGGACTCGAGTCTGAAGCCAGTGCTGAAGCGGTCTCATATGCATCAACCCCAGTGTCACGACCGTCGCGGAGGCTGCCATATGCCACAGGAGCCTCTGGAATTGTTTTAGAGGAACCGCTGTGCCTGGCTTAAATAAGGTGTGGTATTTCAGTACCGACTGCGTGTGCTCGTTGGTGAGGCGCGCTGCTATTGAGGCCGAGTCTAACTCCATGCCAAGAAAAGAGATGCTCTGAACCGGGGCGAGCTTGCTCTTTTCCCAGTTGACCTGAAGACCTTGATGGCTGAGGTGCCTGAGCACCTGGTCCCTTTGGGCACACAGTGACTCTCGAGAGTGGACTAAGATGAGACCAGTTGCTGTGAGATGGGGCATTGAGAAAGCGGGCTTTGTCTACCTCCCACATCTCAGTGGCTGTGAGCGGCGCCTGGACCAAAGGAACCAATCGTCTAGCCATGAGGGCTGCCGGGAGGACGGAGGTTTCCAGTCCAACCCCACACTCACGGTGGCCCAGGCAAGCATATCATGGAAAAAATGGAATCGCTGTGTTTTTTACAACAGAGGAGCATAGAGAATAATACATAGATGCCTCATTCGGCTGGTTTGAATACGTCAACTGCAGTGCCATCTTGGACAGGTGAACAAGGAGAGGTGTTTGAATCGGTTTGAATGCAAGAAAGTGACATCATTTGTTTGTTTATTTTTCTCTATTGGAGTAAATGTCTTTTTTTCAGTTACAAAAATGTTCCTGCAGATCACGTCATTTCAATCATCGTGTATCTACAGTCCACTGTGTAAGCAAATAATCAACATTTGAGCGCATGATACATTGTTTCCTGCAATTGGGATCTGGTGTAATCACATTTAAGACACCTCTGTGTGTCATTAAAATGTCTTAAACTCATGGTATATTTGCTACTTTGATACAGCTTTTTATGCTTCAGATAGGTATTTTATCGTAAAATAATTGGCTCATAACGTTGGTATACGGGATGTCCCGTATATCATTGATGATTCCCGAGAACACTATACCTTAAGATAATGAAAATAAATAAACAATTCACGACCAGTAAATATGATATTAGATTTGCCTTTATTGTCTCTCTTACGAGAAATTTGTCTTGATAGTAGTAGTGACAACATCAGAGAAATCAAAAAGCGCTACAGTATGATTTTCAGGCTTGACTCGAGATTTGGAACATTAGAGCTCTCTGGAGTTTTCGTATGTCTGTTCTTATGAGATGGCTCAGATGATTGACATTTTTGACACACACACAACACACACACACACACACACACAATATTTCCCGTCCGTGTCAGAGTCTGAGGTAAGCAGCAGGTTCACCCTCTGTTTCAGTTCCAAGAGAATGTCAATCATACTTCACTACAGATCAACAATCTCTCTCCTTGCCATTTCTCAGCCATCAATCAAGTTGTGTATGTACAGTAATATGACATTGTACAAATCCCCATTTAAACTGTGGTGCAATTTTGCACAAGGCAAACATTAAGTGCCAAGTTATTGGTGAACTTCAGGTGTGCATCCCAAAGGTTTCCCATACAGCTTTGAAAAACATCTTTGAGATCTATCCAGTGATGATTCATATTCAGCAAACATTGAATCTTCTAGACATTGGTTAACCGTCCTCTATTCATCTGTTTTCAATGCAGCCACTGGCCACTGCCAAACACCCCTGTAAAAGACACCCTAAGAAATTATGAGATGGTTAAAAAAGTGGTTCAAAATCCTTCATTTTCAAAAACCCAAGCAAGCTCAGATGTTTTTCTTACCGCCTCAAAAAGCAGAGTAAACACAGACAAAGTTCCAGATGACAACCTTGATTTACCTCAAGTGCTATTTTTTTACTGCATTATAAAAGTGAATTGTAGAGAAACACATTGTCTAAGTTTCTAAACTAAGCGGCGATGTTGGGTGTAGTTCATAAGGCTTAAGTTTCCTAATCAGTCATTTTCGTTTTCTTTTGATGTTTTTATTGCACTTGGCTGCAAAATTATTTTATGTGGATGAAATGTCCAAAGGATGGCACAACAAGCAAGTCAAATTCTCAAAAACTGATTAGGTTTTTAATGTGCTTTATTGAGTTTAAGGGGTCAGGAAATTCAGTCTGTTTTTTTATAATTTTATTTTATTACCTGAGGTCTACTAATATTGTCAGTAAAGTTTTTTTGCACCAAAACTTTCATTGTTTAGTAATAAATTATAATTTTCCACCCTGTCTCTGGCCCTCTGTCTGAAATGCTTGGTTTTGGCCTTTAACGCTCTGGGGTCGACAGACAAGCCAGCTCATCCTGCTAGATCTGTTTCGTCATTACAGCGGAAACAACATAAAATAGTCATTTTGGGGCATACAGATAAGTGTAATACATCATTAAAGACTATAAAGTGTCTACTTTTGTATGTGTACACTCACAATAACAACAAAACCTTGTGCTTTTGTAAATAAAGAAAATAAAAAGGGTGAGCTTGCAGCAGTCTCTGTGTCAGCGAGCATATTTATGAATTTCACTATTCATACGCTAATGTGCTGAGGTGATCAATGTAAATGGTAAATGCCCATCACTGTGCCTTAAAAAAAGCATCAAGTTCATTCAGTTTTCTGCATGTTTGGAAGATGGCACTGTAGGGCCTTGCCCCAATCAAAATGGCAGCGGAGACAGCATGTCTGTTCAGCTCCTTTCTTCGTCTACCCAGACAAGGATGTAGAATTTCACATAAAGGCAAGCTTCTCCCACTCAGCGCCGCCCTGTCACAGATGTATGACAAAGAGAACTGGGAAAATCCCCAAAGCTGCCTACAGACTGTGAAACTGGGACAACAACAGGGCAATGCAGACTTGAGAGTCATGCAGGAACAGAACCAGTGATCAAGACAATCCGGCAGCAGTTGATGGAACCTCAGACACAATAGTTCCTACCACCCTCTTTACAGGACTCAAAAGAGCTTAAAGCGCTCTGGTACAACAACACCTGAAACTTGAGAGAGTCCTTTTGATTTATGTTCCCCATGGTCCAGGTCCACCCTGGTGGGTTGTTCCGACCGACCATAGGGGGTGATGCTGCTACATGCCCACGATGCTCCCATTGGAGGTCACAGGAGCTACAAAGCTACCTACCACACCCTCCAACAGGTTGCATACTGGCCATTTATGCTGTACTGTCCGGAAGACAGTTTTGCAACCACATATACTGCACATCAGTATGTGACCAATGTACACAGACACCACTGTACAAGTGGGTCCATTCAAACCGGATAAAACCCTTTGAACAGTCTGCACTCCAAAGGGGGGTGGACCCACCACAATAGTGTCCACTATAGTTAAGTGTAGCATGCTTTACTCACAACATTAGCATGCACTAACACTAATATCACACAAACGCAAGGTAACAAAACTCCTGTTCCAACAAGAACAATTACAGGGTCTGGGCAAAACCCTTTCTCACTGTAAACATGCATTCTGCTATTCCGAATAACACTTTGCATGCTCTGGATGCCTTGTCAGAAGTTGTGAGATCAGACATAACATATGTGTAAGTGGTTAGAGATCTAATGCATGACCTTGTGAGGGAAATCAGCACTTCAGTTAACAGCCTGAGTGGTGGAAGGATCCCATCCTTCTTGGTTCCCCTAAACATGGCTAAACAAATCCTTAGATCTGCCACTACCACCGTTGTGCAATCTTCTCAGATACATCAGGCATACAGCCTTGGCAGTGACAAAACAAAAATAAATAAATTAGGATTTATCCTTAACTTGCCCAGAAGGAAGGAACAGAAACTAGGGTAGAAGGAGCTGGTAGTCGATGGCTTGTCAACACACCAGCCACCGAAGTCCTACTGTCATACGGCCGCTATGATACAGCCACTAAACTAAGGCTACCAAACTGTGTTCTTAATGGTTCCCCAAGGAGCCACCATGCACATTAACGATATTGTCCTCCATCATCTCAACGTCGACAAACATGATGCAGAAATTGAAATCATGGATGCAATTAGAGGTCACAACCTCACCATGACACCCTTCAACAGCAGCTCCATGCTGAAGGGACACAATTAGTAAAGTTCAGTCTCAAACTGACTAGCTTGACCAGTATATTTCCTAGTCATAAGCAGATCGTCATCGTACCAAGAACACCATATCAGTATAGTTGTACTCCGGCTCCTCCTTTAGTGGTTGGGACATCATGGCAGGTATTGCACACATCCAAACACTACACACTAGACTGGATGCAATGACACTCATTCCACAGCGTTTCAAACAACTGTCTACCCCTCTACCACTAACTGTTCCTAACTCATCCCAAGAACAGCCTTACTAACAGGAACAATCTCTTCCAGTTTCCTTTTCATAATCATTGAAAACTCAGGGATAACAAAGGGTTGTTGCAATGTTTGAAGTGTTACTAACACTTATAGCGAAATGCTATGTTGAGATAAAGTTATGTTAGTTAGCCTAGTTAGAATTCATCTGCCCAGATGTTGTCTACTATGACTGCCCAGATGTCAAAAGCCTTTATGAACTGTTAATACTTCCAGGAACTCTTGCAAGCTCAGGGCACATGGACTGAACAACTTTCGGGTTGTTCTCAGGGACTGAACTGTTCAAACTTCGAGTTGTTTCCAGGGACCTGGGAACTGTTCAACTGTTGGGTTGCTCTCAAGGACTGTGGTATGAACCCCAACCTTAAGTTATCCCCATGTAGAGTGGGTATAATGATCATAATCTTTAATAATCAACAGTAAAAATACAACATCAAAGTGTATAAATTACCCTTTTTAAAGCAAAAGTATCCACTAGCGACATCTGCAGATTGTTACAGGATGCAATGCTTTCATAGTTATAATCACTTAGATCAGTGATTGTTAATAAAAATGACTATCTTTGTGTTGATATTGTATTTACACAGTACCTCCTCAGAATAAATCCAGAAGAACCAAATATAAAAATGTAGTATAGTACATACACACACAAGTTCATATGCAGTATGTATATATAATACACATGAATTTACCTTTACTTAATAAAATTATCCCATGCATTTTCATTCATTTCTGGAATATGTACATACCAGCTTGTGAGCATTTGATCTTTTACCAATCAATAAATCTATAGTTCAACAATCCTGATCTAATAAATCATTATCAGAAAGAGGTTTATTGATATATGCACACAAGGAAATCATACATATATTTGATCAATAGCAGAAGCTTCCAAGTACACACAAATATTGACTATTAAACTGAACACTATAACAATTCAAAGATAGGTGGGGACAAATCCCTCTGTTAAACATGTTTTTTCCTTTTCCAGTTAATTTTAGCTGATGTTTAACTTAATCTCACAACCCTTTTTGTCAAATCATATCAATTGTTGTTTATGTATAGATAAACAAACAAACTAACTTTATATTTATTGTGTTCAACTATTGTGTTTAGATTTCCTGCAGAGTGTGTAGATTTAAAATTTTTTATGCATTTGGCAGACGCTTTTATCCAAAGCGACTTACAGTGCAATTATTACAGGGACAATCCCCCCGGAGCAACCTGGAGTTAAGTGCCTTGCTCAAGGGCCCAACAGTGGCATCTTGGTGGTGCTGGGGCTTGAACCCCCGACCCCTAACCTTCTGGCCAGTAACTCATCATTTACTCACACTCATGCCGTTCCAAACTCGTATGACTTGTTCATCTTCAGAACACAAATGAAGATATATGATTGATAACTATTCACTCTGAAATTAAATCAAAACACTGATTATCAGCTGATCATCATATGAAGTTATCGTATCACCACAGAACACCTGGGATATATGACTCGAGTCCCATGGAGAACTTTTACAATGTCTTCATTTCCTTTTTGGAGCTTGAAAGATTTGGTCACAGTTGAGTTTCATTATATATGGAAAAAAACAGCTGAGAATATTCTTCAGATATCTTCATCTGTGTTCTGAAGATGAACAAAAGTCATATGGGTTTGGAATGACCTGAGAGTGAGTAAATGACAGAATTTTCAGTTTTGGATAAACTATTCCTTTAAGTAAGTCATGGTTTACTTAAAATTACTCCTTTTGGCTTGTAGCATCAGTAATATACTTTAACAAAACATTCTGACAAGCCACCACAAAGTTAACATTTATATTTCTGGTTGAACTATCCGTTTAAGCTATGAATGCATTCAGTGAATTTAAAGTGAATTAATTGTATCAACTACTTACCAGAAATGTAGGGGAAGCCAGCTTGGCCTGTTGGCTGCAACTTTAAGAGGGTGGCCTTTGAATGTTGTGTCCTTAGCATTCTGCACGTTAATTTAAATAATGCCTGCTGCAGAGTACAAAAGAGCAAGCTGATAGTCAGGATAAGTTTTAATACTGACAAGAGACAAACACACATCTTGTATGTTTCAGAAAAAGACCCACAGAAAGGCCCCTACACTAAGAGAAACAGAGACAATGTTTGCCTGCAGTGAAGACTCCCCTCATACCTCAAGTCACACTCCTCTTGATGTCCCCAAAACAGATGAGCACAGCTATCTCTTTGCCAGCCCAAAGACTCTCCCTGGACGGCTGCTTAAAGAAATAAAACAAATTAATAAACACACACAAAATAACAGACAGAACCTTCAAAAAAACAGGAGACAAAAATACTGAATTTCAAACCTTCAGAACATCATTAAGACCCTAAAGGAATCTCAAATGTTAACAGAGAACGGAACATTCACGCTTGAAAATTGCCCTGATGTTCAACTACAAATTCTGAAGAGAGATCAATTTAGTCATGCACAATACCACCCAACCCTAAAGTAATTTGCACTTACATTGCAGTTCTACTCAGCTAACAATTAACTTGGGTTTACCTCACCCATCCACAATAAGAAGATGGTACAGCAGCATTGGAGGAGATCCCGGATTTAGCGACTAAATCCTAACTTCACTCGAAGCAAATGCATCCGCTGCATAGGCTAAGGGACAGGAGACCCTCTGTGCACTAATGATGGATGAAATGTCCATCATGAAGCATATAGAGTGGGATGGGACAAAAATGAATGGATTTGTGGACAAAAAATAACAAATGAAGGCAATCCAATGGCAACAGAGGCACTGGTACTAATGGCTGTATGCATTCATGAGCACTGGAAAGCTCCAGTAGCATATTTTTTAACGCATTCATGACTGGGTCAGAGAGGGCTACACTGATAAGACAATGCATTCTAAAACTGTCTGATGTTGGAGTAAGGGTAGTGTCTCTTACATGTGATGGTCCATCAACACACTTTTCCATGCTTTGGGACCTTGGCACAGACCTGCAGCCCACAAATTTAAACCCCAGTTTCCCAAATCCATCAAACAGTCACCAAAGGGTGCACGTCATCTTGGATGTCTGCCATATGCTGAAGCTGGTACGTAACACCTTGGTGTCCTGTGGCATTATTGTAGATCCCTGTGGAAACAACATAAAATGGGAATACATTAAATCTTTCATGAACTGCAAAAAGATGAAGGGCTACATCTAGGCAACAAAATTAGATCAGCTCATCTGGACTGGCAAAGTTGAAGGACATGAGTATATTATGACAAAATTTACATTTTTGGGTCAACTTTCTATTAATATTAAAAGTTAAAACTATCTGAAACACAGTAATTTTGTAAAAAGTTACACTGCATGTTGTAAAAGTATATTCATTGCAAATAAAATCATATAGTATAATTTTTTTACTTAGCTAATGTTTTCTATTCTCTTACCTGTTAAAACAGCTCTTCAGTGAAGCCAGACATCTGTCTCCTCATACAGCTTTTCCTCCTGTTTCAAACCAATTCCAGTTTGATTTAACATTTAGTGGGATGTTTATTGAAATCCAAACTGCAAACTTACCTTGTTTAACTTCTACAATATCCATGTGCTCCCTGTCAGGGCTGGACTGGGAAGAGAAATCGGCCCTGGATTATACATAGTAAGTGGCCCAAAAGTTGTTGTGTGGGGGTGTTCGCTAACGCGGTGGCTGATTTTAGCTTATCGTGGCCGAAACAGCGGCCCGCTCGGTTCTCCCGATGGCCAGTCCACCCAGATTGGCCACAAAGTGCGTCGGTCCACCGGAAAAATGCCGGGTTTGCCAGATTACCAGTCCAGCCCTCCTCCTCGTCTATTCCAATTGATCACTTTAGAAATGATGCCCGTGAGCTGGGCCGTATTTAGGCCTGCACTGCAAAAAGTATAAATCACACATGGAGAATTAATGCAAGCCCACATTATATTCATCATATGTTACCAGTGTAAATCTGCAAGTAGATATTCAACTTGACCAAAAAAGCTAACTTGGTGAGTTATACGGTTATTCATTGTGGATATTTTCCTAAGTTAACGTTAGCTGCATAGATAATATTTATTTAGCCTAAGAAAATAACCACAATGAATGTTCAACGTAAACAAAAGCTACAAAGCATAATTATGTATTCAGAATACAAACTTTAAAGCCTGCAAAAAATATGTTTGAAATTGTCTACTGATATCTTACCTCAGTTTCTTAAACTTTTTCCTATTGAGGTAACACGTGCGCCGCTGAACGTTATGCTGCTGCAATAAAGAGTAACATAACACGCTCACACTTAGAATAAGCAGGGGGAAAAACTGAGAGTCCAAATAAATAATAAATTACATATTTAGGAAGATTGTATTGTGATGCAGTATATGCAGACTTAAATTTTTTTTTTTAATATGACTGGATAGGTAAAATTTACTCACAAAACAGACGATTTCCCATTGAGACCCATAGGAATACAGAATGTAAGGGAATACCATGATGGCGGCACCATAGCTTTACTGTTGTGACGTCATGAGCAATCCAGTTATATATATAGATCAGTGCACATTTTCCTCAGAAGAAGAGCGGGACTCCGATGAACGTTTGCATTTTGAAGAGAGACTTTATCCAGCCAAGGATACAAATTCGGATGAGTAAGTCATTTAGTTTTAGTTACATATTAGTTAACAAGCTATTTTATATAAACATGTACATATTTTACTAATGGGACTGTTTCCAGATTGCCAGCCAGGATTCAGAGTATTGACATTTTTAATATGTCCTAATAGGCAAGTTTTAGTTACATTTAAATGCTGTTTTGGCTAAAGTAGGCATTTAAATTGTATACTGTATGATATAAATAATATGATATGTTTAGATTATATTTTAACTAGTGTTTATGCTGCCTCATTATCAGCAACAAAGCTTGTGCTTGCATATATGTGTTTGGGTGTAAATGTGTCAAATGTGAAAAAAATTTGCATATTGAATGATTTCTGAAGTATGAGAACTGTGACACTGAAGACTGCAGTAATGATGCTGAAAACTCAGCTTTGATCACAAGTTGCATTTTACAATATATTCAAATAGAAAACTGTTCTTTTAAATTGTAAAAAGAGTTCACAATATCACTGTTTTTACTGTACTATCACTGTATTTTGTATCAAATAAATGCAGCCTTGGTGAGCAGAAGAGACTTCTTATAAATAGTGGTAGTGTAGGTCTAAAATTAATTAAAGTCTTTATGTAAAGAAAATGTATAGTCAGATTACTTCTTTTAACTTAAAACTTGATTTTGATCATTAAGTCTCCTCACATTCATTCAATTTCTGTCACATTCCTAATTAATAGGCCCACGGGAGGGTCTTTGTCTCCTCAGGTGTGAATTACATCAATATTCATGATAATTCACGCTTCCTCGCATATTACCTTTCTAACACTAAAAGTGTCTTACAAAGGTTAAATGACTTAATTGTTTTGTATGAATGAGTGATCAGGATGGTTTTCACATCATTTTGTAGCAAAAACTCTAGGCTGCCTGATCCAGTTTTCAAAAGTCTTGTGGGCAAATGTTTAGTATGTGTTATATGGCTTTATTTCAATTACTTAATTTGTTTAAAAAAAAAAAACAATGCATTAATGTTATTTTCTCAAAAATATAAACATGTACACACATGTTGCTCACATATTATTGTAGCCCAGTTTGTGCTGAATAAAGTGTTATCAGACTTTAGCCATTAGGCTATTATGTTTTTAAGCAACAGAAAAAAACACAAATGTTAAGGCATGTCAAAACTTCTCCAGGGCCCAAAACACCCTCAGAACCCAGAGGGTTAAACTTTAATATAAACACCCACTGTTCTGATTGGTTAACATCATGCAGCAATATTTTAAACTAATTAACAAGCTCTTCACAACATTATAAAACTACATTTCAGGGTTTACACACTGCATATTCAACACATTGCATCTGAATATATTTAAATGTTCACTCAAGCACATTAGCATCATAAACATGACATATGAAATTAATTAAACCGTTTACTCACAGTTTTGTGTTCAAGTTCACAGTTCCTTTGCAAAGATTGAATCTTATTATGACTGGTTCACAAGCAGTCCCCGCTGATATTAGCTGCACATAAACAGTCCATAGCAAATGGGCGCAAGAACAGCAAGCAGAAAAAAGCAAATAGCATTGTGTGAAGAACAAGGTGAAAAGTGTTAATATCGGATAATCAGTGTGTTCAGCCATAAGTGTCTTTTGAAGTGTCGTTTCAATCTTCAATCTTGTTTAACCCGTGAGGTCAGGTCAGTCTCAAATGTGCATTTAGAGCTATGGAGCTTGACTCAAAGACCCAATCAATAGTTCACATGTCTCTCAGGAGGTACATATTAGATTACACAGAAAGAATGTGGTTCAAAAAATTGTGTGGAAATACTTACATTCACAATCAGTAATCTCCGGTAAACTCGATTCTCAGTTCTCACAGAGAGTTTTAATTCATCATTTAGCAAGAGAGCTCATTTTCACTGCTGCTTTTGCAATTATCTTTGGCAGCAGGCAAATATAAATTTGTCTCTTGATTATAGCAACTGCTCCCTCGAGTATTATGATGGATTATTGAAACATACACAAGAATTAGAATCAGCTGCTCATTGATTTACTGTGAGCTTTCGACTTTTTCAGTAATGTTACATTAGTCAATGATGGCCACACTCAAAGGGAATCTCAAAATGCTAAAAACATACACTGGCATTTGCAGGCCACATATTAAATACAGACTCTAGAAGTGTCTCCAAGTGTTCATATAACTATAATTGTGAGAACATAGTTTCTTTTTAACCACATTGTTGTGTGTTGTTTACAATGTTGTCATTTCTTAGATATACTTGACAACAGTGAGTATTTTGAACATTCATGCAAAAGACCTATCTATTGGAAAACTTTACCCATTGCTGTTGAAAGAGACTAACAAAACTTCTAAAGAAATTGTTCACTCAAAAAAAATTGAATTCTCTCATAATTTATTCACTTTTATTCAAACCTGTATGATTTTCTTTCTTCCTTGGAACACAAAAGGTGAATGGCAGAATGTTTGCCTTAGTCACAATTCACTTTCATTGTTTTTTGGCTGTTTGTTTTTGGCGAACATTTACTTTACAAATTTGGCCATCGGGAGAACAGAGCGGGCCAGTGGTTCGGCCGCAAAATTTGCCGAATGTGCCGCAATAAGATAATATGGGCCGCCACGTTATGCAGAACGGACCACAACCACCACAACTTTAGGGCCAGTTGCTATGTACAATGATGGGCCAATTTCTCTTCCCAGTCCAGCCCTGATGGTGATCAATTGTCCTGTGTAATTTAAAGTCTCAAGGTAAATACCCTAAAGGTTGCTTAGTTTAGAGTAACTCCTTTCTTGAGAATAACACTCTTTGGCATTAATAAAAAGCACACAAAAATAAGTCCTTCTACAAACAAAAAACATAACCTAATATCAGTATATATATATATATATATATATATATATATATATATATATATATATATATATATATATATATATAAAAGAATAAACATAAGCAATACACAAACACCCATGAAACAAAGAAAAGAAACAGCATCTTACATTGATTGAGCATGAATCACCAAGGATTCCCAATCTGGACGCAGAGTGGCATGCAATCACCATGAACCATGCTGCTAGCACCAAACACATTTCACTGCTTATACTGAAGCTAACAGTTATAGTGTAAGGTAGTAACATTACATAAAAAATGTGACAGACAAAGACTGTTACATCACCCCCAGAAGAATGTTAGGTATAACCATAACATGGCTTCAGATTTTGTACATGCACAGTTTCTAAATGTTCAGGATCATCAATAAAACTCAAAGAACAATTAACAGGACCATGCACTCAAAGAACCCAAACTAAATCCCCCAACCAGAACTTGACTGGTTTATGGCGTTGATTGTTGTACCATTTCTGTTTGGCTTGGGCTTGTTTTATGTTTTCTTTGACCAGGTTGATGAGCTACTGTTGTCTGTCAATGAGTGAGTAGTTAGGATTAACTGGGTCAGGAGGTTTGTTGATGGCTCTTTCTATGAGTCCTTTCAACTTTTGTCCCAAAATGACTTCTGCAGGTGTGAATCCAGTGCTCTCGTGCCATACTGTGTTAAGAGCATAACGGAACTCTGCAATCCACTTATCCCATAATCGATGCTGGACACCAATGTCAAAATCTTCATTTTGAGGTTGTGGTTAACTCTTTCTGAAAGGTTGGTTGGTGGGTGATAAGCAGATGGCAGTTTCTGAATAACTCCCCACTGCTTGCAGATTGAGCCGAGTAGCTGGGAAATGAATTGTACCCCTCTGTGTGACACCAAGTATGTGGGTGTACCCACGCAATGGAAACATTTCTACCCATTTAGAGCAGTAGTCAACAACAACAAGGAGAAATTTGTTTTGTTTACTGCTCCTAGGAAAAGGTCCCATTTAATCCACTGCTAACATATGCCCAGGTTCGACAACAGGTGTTGATCATAGATCGGACAGATTGGTTATTGATGGTTTGTATTTTTGACAGGCGGTACATTCTTTGCAATACTTCCACACATAATTACTCATGTTGGGCCAAT
Organism: Xyrauchen texanus; assembly: GCF_025860055.1. Classification (NCBI taxonomy): domain Eukaryota; kingdom Metazoa; phylum Chordata; class Actinopteri; order Cypriniformes; family Catostomidae; genus Xyrauchen; species Xyrauchen texanus. The sequence continues at coordinate 7,302,456 of NC_068318.1, read as the reverse complement.
ATGCTATATCAAGCAGTCTTAATAGGGTTTTCAATCTCCCCATGTGTCCACCAAGTGAGTTGTCATTTGCATAATGTAACAAGGCTTCACATTGACTGGATGGAATCATCAGTTGGAGTTTTTGCCCTAGTTGTCCCTTTGGTACACTATGAAACATAAATCCATTCTGCTTCATGTAGTGGATACGAGTGGGATCTGAATCTTCTTCAGACTGTGCCTTTTTTAGTAGCTCTAGTAACTCTGGGTCTTTTTGTTGATCAGTAGCGATTTGTGCTTGATCAACTAACAAGTTGGTGGGTATTGCAGCAGTCTAGGTGGCTTTAATCACAGCAATCATCTCAGGTGAAATATGGTTGTTTATTCTGGACAAGATTTCAGGCACAAAGTTGCATTGGCCTTTACAATACTTTACAGTAAAATTAAATCCTTGTTATCACTGTGTCCAATGGGTGAGGCGTGTTGATGGCTTTGGATGTTGGAAAACCCAGGTCAGTGCTGCGTGGTCTGTTATAACTGTGAATGGATGTCCTTTGAAATATGGTCTCCATTTGTCCACAGCCCGAACTACAGCTAGGCATTCCTTTTACGAAACGCAGTACGCTCTCTCTGCTCCTTGTAGCACACATTAGGCATACACTATGACCCTTTTCCTCTCCTGTTGTTTCTTATGTAAGCACTGCACCTATTGCACTGCAAAATGTTTGCTGAAATCAGGGGGGTGTTGGCACTGGTGCTTGGGTTAAATCCTGTTTTATCGTGCCAAATGCATGTTGACATTGTTTTGACCATAACCAAGTGGATTTTTTTTGTTTCAATGCATGGAGTGGGGTTACAAGTTAAGCATTTAATACAATGTATTTATTATGTAATTTATGTTATGCGCTATATCATGTGTTAGTGCATCTTTCTTGCATTTAAAGTATATGCATTTAATTACACCTGCATTTACACGATTAACCCTATACTTAACATAATCCAATCCTTACCCTAACCCCTAACCTCTAACCCTACCCCTACTCCTAACCTACTCATACCGCAACCTCAGTAGCAACAAATGTTAACCCTGTGAGAATTTTGTAGAATATCATATAGTTACTCATTTAATTGTAGATATTTTAATGTTAGTACATAAAGACACCTTATATAAAGTAGGACTAATATATATGTGTGTGTGTGTGTGTGTGTGTGTGTGTGTGTGTGTGTGTGTGTGTGTGTGTGTGTGATATTGTCTTAATGAGGCTTGCTTTAGCATTTCCTCAATAATTTCACAGAGTGACTCCTTTTGCTCACTTAGTCAAAAATGCTGTTGAAACATTCGTTGTAAAAACCCCTGAGAGAGAGTCCTCCAAGGTGTGTGTGGCACTGGTTTAAATTGCCAAATTGAGTGCCCAATACAACTGTCTCTAAATCACTGCACAGAAAAGCTTTTTTGTCTTGGAAATGAATGATGACCAAGGTTCCTCACTCTAAGCCAGGAATCTCTTTTCAGGATGATAAGGTTGCATGGAGTGCTCTTGGGGGAGCTCTGGTGTCGAGGAAAAGGCAGAATATCTCTTACAACCCTTTTTCTTTGAAGGTATCTGATATTGTGTCAGAACCCTCTTTAGGCAGCACTGGAACATGTCGTATCTGGCGGATTGGAAAGATGAGTTTTAGAGTATTATTTCTTGGGGTGTGCAGAGAAGCCATTATCTGTATCTGTTCATATAACATAATTATCTGTATCTGTCTCTTAATTCAGATAGAACCGGGTGTGGGTGGGGCTTAAACCGGAAGTGTGTCAAAACTAAATGAAACTCCCATTTTTAAGTGTTACTCTTACATTTATAGTTTCTATTAATAAAATATGCCTTGTATATGCCTTTTCATAATGGTAGCCTAATAATAATAAAAATAATAATAAGTATTATTATTATTATTCAATAATTATTTAAAACAATATTATTTTATTCTTTATTTATTTTTCTTACCAGATGAAGCTGAATTTGTAGGCTACATTATCTGTGGAATAGTCATGGTTTCTCCTGGTATTTCTGATATTGTTTATGTCTGTGCATGTATAATATTACTCTAGAGGTGTCAAAAGCAAAATGTGAAATTTCAAGCACACATATTGCAGTGAATAATAAATACAAATTCATTACAAAAACATTAAAATAAATTAAATCACTATCCATTTGCATGTGTGAAATACAGGCTTTTTCTTCAGTTCAAGTTATTTTTATGGTCAGGCTAAAAGGCAGTTTGTAATTTTTCATGATTATGGGGCCAGAAATGTTTTCTTGTCCCTGAGAGCTGCGCTCAAGGCTTATCTGTGGTAACAGTTACTGATTAGTGAGACTTCCCACACAGGTTCATGTGTTTCTGCTCTTCCTCTGTTCTCTCTCCATGTTTGGGCGAGCAATTTTCTTCCCAATGAACTAGGGCTGGCGGAGCACTGTCAGAAAGACTTCCTGCTGAAACATGGAGAGCTTATGCTGGTGCAGTATGCTCAAATGGAGGCAGCAGCACAGGTAATACACCCACATAAGAACAGCTTACAGCAGCTGTCAGCATATTAACTCCATATATAACATAACTGCCAATAGATAGCTTGTAAAGACTCTCCCAACCATAGTGTAAGAATGCATTCGACAATCATTTTCTTACACTCTGTACATTATGCAGTTATTGTACATGGATAATTAAGCTAACATTACAACCTTTCCCTTAACGTTATCTTAATGTTAGCTAATGTTATTGTTGATTAGCTAGAATAAGCTAATTTGCCAAGCTAAAGCTAATGACAAAAGAGCTAACATTAAAAACGTTTCCGTACTGATTAACTTAAGCTAACATTATTATCAATTAGCTACATAAGCGAACAAAGACAAACCAAAGCTTATGATAATATTGCTAACATTAAAAAAAAGTTTTTACTTTCAGATTAACATTAGCTAACATTATCTTATATTAGCCATAAATTAACGTTGCCAAACCAAAGCTCATGAGAATAGATCTTACAATTAAACTTTTCCTTAAAGGTTAGCTTAACATTAGCTTACATTATTGTTGATTATATACAATAAGCAAAAATTGACAAAAAATATTGCTAACATGAAAAACATTCACTTACAGATTAACGTTAGCTTAACATTAACCAACATTATTGTTGATTAGTTACAATAAGCAAACATTGACAAATTAAAGCTAATGATAATATATTGTAGCTAACATTAATACCTTTTTGTAACACTATTGTTAATTAATTACAATAAGCAAATATTGACTAGCCAAAGCTAATGTATCTAACATTAAAACCTTTCCCTTACAGATTAACATTAGTTCAATGTAACCTAATGTTAGCTAATGTTAACTAATGTTATCGCTGATTAGCAACAATAAGCTAACATTGCCAAACCAAAGATAATGTTATAGCTAACATTAAAACCTTTCCCTTATGTATTATTTTGAGCTAATGTTATCATTGTTTAGCTACAATAAGTTAATGATAATACACTGTAGTAGGGTGACTAAACATCCTCTTTTCCCAGGCATAGACTCAAAGCCATTCTACAGAATTCCACAGAAAATGCAAAAAAATAAATAAACAACTCCACAAATTACACCTGGACCTGCTTATCACTATCTATCATAACAAGTCGTCCTGTCTTGTTTGCAACGCCCCCTTGTAAACTGCAATGCCGTCTCACCCTCTGCATCGGTTAAGGGGAAGGCATTAGCATACAAGTCTGAATCTCTGAGATGCTGCTTGCGTCTGGGCAGTATACTGATGGCTTGATGAATTAGCAGGGAAGAGCTGAGCACACACGCCGGATTCCGCTGCCTGTGCAGTTCCACACATTCTGCTATCCAAGCATGGAATATAATGCAAAAACATGCTCACTAGCATAATGAGGCATACATTACTTGGTTATAACACAGGCATTCAAAAAACATAGTGAGAGAAAAGTAAATGCATTGACTTTTAGTGTAAGATGGAATTTGGGAAATATAATTTACTGTGATGTGTTATTTGTAAGTACACATGCTGCTACAATTTGTCACTAACAGTGTTTAAACACTTGAAACTAACCATAATATTTGCCAGGACAGTTCCCAATGTTGTATACTTAATTAAATTAAATTCCCTTATAGCATACGTAAATCACCCAGACATCTATCTAATGTATACTGTATATACATCTGGAAGATGTATTTTCTCAATACGTGTATAAGACGTTTCTTATCGGATGTCATTTCAGATGTTTATGATATAATATGCTTGTAAATCTAATCTTTTTAAGATGTTTAGCATATGTTAATTTAGAATGTGATGCTTTCCAGATGAAACACTCAGACATCTCAAGACATCTCAGAGATGTAGGTTTGCTATCTGGGTTAATAAATATAAAGTATTTATGTTTACTAAGACTTGCAATGAATGTTATTAAAATATTTATATAACATTTTAATCAGAATTAAAGGAATATTCAGAGTTCAATACAAGTTAAACTCAATCAACCATATTTCTGGCACAATGTTGATTACCACAAAAATGTATTTGGACTTTTCCCTCCAATAAAAAAAAAAAAAAAAAAAAAGAACAAAATCGAGATTACATTGAAGCAGTTACAATGAAAGTGATCGGGTCGTTACATTAAAATATTCTCTGTTTCAAAAGTATAGCCACACGGTTAAACAAAATGCATGTTAATATGATTTTAGTGTAATAGAATTGCTACAAATTGTATTATTATTTTTTTTTTATGTCTTTTGATTCTGGGGTGAAATACAACTTTTAAATACAAGGCACATCAAAGAAAATACAGTAAGGGTGTTAAAAAAACAAAAAAGCAAAACATGGTACCTATCCATAAAACCATCAAAAGAGCATGGTAATTTTTCTAGAGAACCAAGTCTGGCATAAATTAATTCAATACATTAATTAATGTAATTCTGTTCAATTTTCATTATTAAACACACTCCCAATGTTTTTTAAAACTCTGGACTGTCATATTCCACAGTGGTTTCCTTTTCATGTTTATTCTGGCTGAGAAATCTAATGTTGTCACAAACGTATCAGCAGAGGTGGTGATGAATCATCTCGTTCACACCACAGGGCTTCCCTCCCCGACCTGGGATTTCCTATTATCATGAAATGGCTCGAGCTGACAGTGCCTCCATTTAGACACTCATGTCTGGGTGGCAGGGGGGTCAGGAAAAATGTGCAGACCAGCTGGAAGCAAAATTCACCATGCTGTTCCTGTGCTTTAGCCCCATGTCCTGAATGACTAATGCTTGCTGGCTCATCTTCTAAAGGCTTATGTGTCATTCTGAAATTGGGACATTTGCCAAATGTAAATATGATTCAGGGTTTGTGAATACAGTGTAATGAGAATTTCAATTAGAGTAAATAAGATTGTGTCTGACTGGAAAATGTATTACCCTGGGCACAGAGCCCTCTGTCTGAAAAGCTCGGTTTTAATTTTTTTTTGCCCTTTAAGACTGCAGTGTAAATGCCCACTGTTATGACTGGCTAACTTCATGCAGCCACTCAAATACAGCCATATTTGAAACTCAGTCGGAAGACAATGAACAAGTGTCACATTATAATTTATAAAACTAAATATTCAGGGTGAACACTTAACGAACCAACACGTTTCATCTGAATGTATCAAAATGTCCACTCAAGCACAGCAACTATCAAACGGTCATGACATTTGAAACATTCGTGAATTAAACTGTTTACTCATGGGTATGTGAGTGTTTAATTGACGTATCTCTCAATAACAGATCCTTTGCAAAGCTTGAATCATATTGTGACTGATTCACAAGCAATACACACTGGTATGAGTTGACATCACATACAATCCACGCTGAAATGTTCTGAAAACGAAAACTTAATACAATCCATGGTGATGTTGGGTGCTTCAACAGGCCAAAGGAGAGACACTAGTCTTCACAGGAGCGACATATCACACATCTTCCATGTTTGTTTACACACAGAACAGCATGTTTCTCCCAGTCAGTGGCAGCAGCAGAATGAGATGCTTTTTTAAAAGTTGCACTTGTACCACTTTTAAAAGGTGGCGCACATTACAGGAATCTTTTTCAACTCCTGGTGAGTTCACAAGCTTGTGACAAGAAGAGGAACCCCACTAGGCAAGGCCAGTTTCCATTTAGATTGTGTTGTTTCTGTTGCTAAAGGATAGCAAGCGCCCAAAACATTTTAGACAGGGCATGGGGAGTGGCGAGGGCTGGAAGAGAGAGTCATGCTGAGACCTTTTACTGTCTATTGTATCTCTATCAGTGTGGGAACTGCCATGATCTGTCACAAGTCATGAAAGAGGGTTGACTGAAAAACAGGCTATACCAAGTCTCTATACCAACTTTAATGTCTTCTTTCTTATTATGTTTTCAAAAGGTTAGTTCACCCCCCCAAAAAATGAGGTCACTATTTACTCACCCCATGTTGTTTCAAACCCATTTAACTTTTTTTCTCCTGTGGAATGAAAAAGGAGATGTTTGGCAAAATAACGGTCTTAGTCGCCATTCATTTCCATTTTATGGAAAGCAGATGCACACATACTGCCTAACTTCTCCTTTTGCGTGCCATGAAAGAAAGTCATACAGGTTTGGGAAAAATGAGTTTGGGCCAGAAAGTTAGTTGAGCCAGGAGTTGACATGTCAGACCACTCAAACAAACATAGCAATGTTTTGAAAGCAGCATAGAGTCACATTGTTATACTTTTAGGAAGTCTACAAATGGCTTACTTAAAGATCTCTCTGCACATTAAAATGGTAAGAGAAATTATTTCATCATCATTTCAACACCAAAAATTACACATCACATTTACATTGACATCTGCTCTGTGTTCTCTGGCTTTGAAATCCATTAATATGTCTGTGGGAGTTTTTCATTTACCTGACTTGATCTCTGAGGGTGTGTACATTTCTTGAAGCTTAGCTACATAATTCCATCATGATTGCATGAAAAGATGGTAGATACCTTTAAACCCATGACATTTTGAGACAGATATATTGGATAACAGCTTATTCTATACTGCAGGATTACCTTTGAAAATATGGGGTGTTTCAGTAATAACCCTTTACAGATTTTATCATCTAAGTAGTTGTTAGAAATGAATGGAAGCAGTTTTGGTTATGCAGGGCTTTATGCAGAGAAGAGGAAGGAAAGTGGAGGGAGAGGGTGGAATTTATTGGATTGGGATGTATTGATAATCGAATTTGTACCTCCATTCCCATCCCTCAAACCTTTGCCATAGCTCCAACTCATTAATTTGTTTTTGTTTGTTTGTCTTATTGCTTCAAACAGACAAGACAATAGATTAACATGAATGTAGATCCTTTCTGTAAAAATAGCTAGTAAAAAACATGAAAAAACAACATACACCAACACCATGAAACAAATTAAACTCAAATTCAGCAAAAGACTCTCTCCCAAAACAAATCAACCAAAAAATGTGATCTCAAATAAATTCAAACAAAAAACAAACATTTTTCCCTCAACAAATCAATCAAACACACAAAAAACAGCTCTCTACCTAAACAAATCTAACAATAACAGCACCCCCCAAAAGAAAAACAACAACAACTATGCAACTATTTTCCAAAGCAAACAGAAACAACTCTCTCTCCCCAAAAAATAAATCAATAAACTCCGCCCCTCCCAAAACAAATAATAAAAACAGCTCTCTCCAAAACAAATAATAATAAAAAAAAACAGTTCATTCATTGATTTAATTCAACCAGTTTACACAGTAACAATAATCCATTTATTATTGACAATAACATCTTAGACAATACATTACTAGCATCTTTTTTTAATAATTTGTGCCGCTTATAGCATATTTCCCTAATTTTACAATATTTACTAAATCTATTCAAAGATGATGTAATGGGAACAATGCAAAGGATGAGGCAAGAACCGGCTTGACAATATAAATATAGTTTTAATATAAAACTAAACAAAAAGACACAAACACACACATGACGGTCAGCTGACCGTAAACAATCTCTCTCTCGTCGCACCACCTTCCGCAGTGGGCCTTTATCCCTCTCGGAGTCTTAATTAGCCTGATAAAGGACAGAGAGTGTATAATCACGACCCAGCCCCGCCCTCCTCCCTGTCACATTCCTCCCTCGTTCTCTCAGCCTGGGGAGCCCCCGGCATGACGTACACCCCCCCCCTTTCCATGGGGAGGGGTGTGCCTTCCGCCCCGTCTGCCGGCAGGTCATACCCGTCTACCTGGATGAGGGAGGGGACAAGGGGAGGGAAACAGAAATAATTAAAATAGCCAACGCGAGCGGCAGTGAGAGAGAGAGAGAGAGAAAAAAAAAAACATTTACTCGCCAGTTCACCGATACGCCATAGCTTGGTTCTCGGCCACTCCTTCACCACCTAACGGACAACAGCCACCCCACCCCGGGTGGATCGGAGGCAGTCCTCGAGCCCCTGGCAGCAAGCGCCTCCCCACTCAAGGTCGGGTTTATCATTTCAGCGGCTGATAGGGGACTCCTCCGCCCCTGACAGCGGCCCTGACCGCTCCAGGCGGTCGGTTAGGAGGCGCTTCTCCCCTCGTGGTCGGCAGCCGTTCCTCTGCTTCCAGGCGGCCGGGCTCCTCTGTCCCCGGCAGATGGCCGCGGCTGCTCCGTTGAGGTGGACGGTAGTAGCGAGAACTCTACTCCCTCCTCCTTCCCAGGTTTCGGCACCAGTGTAAAGGGAAAAATGGAAAGGAGGAGGCGAGAACCGGCTTGACAATATAAATAATAGTTTTAATATATATAATATAACAAAAAGACACAAACACACATATGATTGTCAGCTGACCGTAAACGATCTCTCTCTCGTCGCACCACCTTCCGGAGTCTGCCTTTATCCCTCTTGGAGGCTTAATTAGCCTGAAAAGGGACCAGGTGTGTATAATCATGACCCGCCCTCCGCCCTGTCACAATATATATATATTGTTACGATTGTAGGAGGAGGCAGACGAGGAGTGAGGATCTATATGCTGGTTTTTATTAAAGAAAGTGGAAACAGACAAAACAGGTACAAAGGAAATATCCACGATGGGAAAACAGAAACCAAAAACACGTAAACATCAAGGGTACACGAACTGGGTAAACAAGGCAAAATAACAACTTCTAACATGGGCAAAAACAACAACATCCAGACATCTACAAACAAGCAACGATCGACAAGGGAATGGAAAACAAACAGGGTTTAAATACACAAGGTACTGAGACTAAATGACAAACAGGTTAAAACAATGAGAGAGTGATGAGGGCCGGGAATAATGGGAATTGTAGTGCATGACAATTAACAAGTTAAAAACGGGGCAGACAACAGGGGATCGTGACATAACCCCCCCTCAAAGAAGCGGCTTCCAGACGCTCCTAAGAAAACAAAAAAAAGAATACCCAAAAAAAACAAAAATCGTCCAAGGAGTGAGGGGGGGCCGGCAGACCGAAGAGGGCACAAGGGGCAAACAGACAGTCCAAGGGGGCACAAGTGGCAGACAGACAGTCCAAGGGGGCACAGAGGGCAAGAAGGCAGTCCAAGGGGGCACAGGGGGCAGACAGGAAGTCCAAGGGGGCACAGAGGGCAAGAAGCCAGTCCAAGGGGGCACAGAGGGCAAGCAGGTAGTCCACGGGGAGCACCAGACGGGGACTGGTTCAGGAGGCCTGGGAGGCGGCCACAGGACAGGGACAGGTTCAGGAGGCCTGGGAGGCAGCCACAGGACGGGGACAGGTTCAGGAGGCCTGGGAGGCGGCCACAGGACAGGGACAGGTTCAGGAGGCCTGGGAGTTGGCCTCAGGACCACAGCCATGGGGAACTCCGAGGGCGGAGCCGAGGTAGGCGGAGCCATGGAAGTTCCTGGTAGCGGAGCCATGGACTGCTCAGGAGGCGACGTCGTAGAAGGCTCAGGAGGCGGAGCTGAGGGAGGCAGAGCCGAGGAAGGCTCTAGAGGTGGAGCCCTGGAGGGCTCTGGAGGCGGAGCCGTAGGAGGCTCTGGAGGCGTAGCCGAGGGAGGTGGTGCTGTAGGAGACTCTAGAGGCGGAGCCCTGGAGGGCTCTGGAGGCGGAGCCGAGGGAGGTGGCACCGTGGAAGGCTCTAGAGGCGGAGCCCTGGAAGTTTCTGGAGGTGGAGCTGTAGGAGGCTCTGGAGGTGGAGACCTGGAAGGCTCTGGAGACGGAGCCGAGGGAGGTTCAGGAGGCAGAGCCATGGAAAGCTCTGGGATTGCAGCCGTGGAAGGCTTGAGGGGCAGAGCCGAGGAAGGCTGGAGAGGCGGAGCCCTGGGAGGCTCGAGAGACGAAGCCCTGGGAGGCTCGAGAGACGAAGCCCTGGGAGGCTCGAGAGGCAGAACCAGGGATGCCTCGAGAGGCAGAGCCCGGGATGGCTCGAGAGGCAGAGCCCGGGATGGCTCGAGAGGCAGAGCCCGGGATGGCTCTGGGATTGAAGCAGAGGAAGGCTCGAGGGGCGGAGCCGAGGCAGGCTCGAGAGGCGGAGCTCTGGGAGGCTCAGGATGCGGAGCCCTGGGAGGCTCGAGAGGCAGATCCCTGGGAGGCTCTGGAGGCTCAAAAGGCAAAGCCCTGGGAGGTTCAAGAGGCGGAGCCCTGGGAGGCTCAAGTTGCGGAGCCCTGGGAGGCTCGAGAGGCGGAGCCCTGGGAGGCTCGAGAGGCGGAGCACTGGGTGGCTCGGGAGGCAGAGCCCTGTGAGGCGGAGCCCTGGAAGACTCAAGAGGCGGAGCCCTGGGAGGCTCGAGAGGCGGAGCCCTGGAAGGCACGGGAGGCTCAAGAGGCGGAGCCCTGGAAGGCTCGGGAGGCTCGAGATGCGCTGGCTCTTGGACGGTCATGGCTACTGGCGCTGGCTCTGGGACGGTCGAGGCTACTGGCTCTGGCTCACTGATGTTCGAGGCTGCAGGCACTGGCTCACTGACGTTCGAGGCTACAGGCACTGGCTCACTGACATTCCAGGCTTCAGGCACTGGCTCACTAACGCTTCGGGGCTGCAGGCATTGGCTGGTTGGCCGTGGTATGCGTTGGCTCTGGTTTGTTGGACACAGAGGGCAGAGCCACTCTGTGGAGTTTCTGTGGAGGTTCTGGGGACGGAGCCGTGGAAGGCAGAGGCTGGGGAGCAGAAGCCTTCCCTCTTCTCCTCCTCCTCCGGGCGGGCGAGGCTGACAACGCTGGATCGCTGACCGTGGCTGTTGTGGGCTCTAGCTCGCTGACCGTGGCTGGCGTGGGCTCTGGCTCGCTGACCGTGGCTGGCGTTGGCTCTGGCTCGCTGACCATGGCTGCCGTTGGCTCTGGCTCGCTGACCGTGGCTGGCGTTGGCTCTGGCTTGCTGACCGTGGCTGGCGTGAACTGGGGAGCAGAAGCCTTTCCTCTCCTCCGCCTCCTCCGGGCGGACGAGACTGGCAGCGCTGGCTCGTTGACCAAGGCAGGCATGGGGGTTGGCTCGCTGGCAGACGGGGCAGGCGTGAAGGGACGAGCCATGGACGAATGGGGGGTCACCACTGTGGGAGGAGAGGCAGGGTCCTCCTCGTCGACGAGCTGCAGGCCAGCAAAGTTTCCTCCACGAATTCGCGGAGCCTCCAGCCGCGTGTCGCCGGTGGGAACCACTCCTTGAGCGAACTGTTCAGGTTGGCCCGGAAAAAAACCACCAGGGAGGAGTCTGGGAAGTCCGTGACACTCGCCAGCTCGAGGAAATCACGGATGTGGTCTTCCACAGGACGGTCCTCTTGCATGAGGCTTAGCAGACTACAGTTCGCTTGAAGAACCGCTAGATCCATTATCGGTCGATCGTTCTGTTACGAATGTAGGAGGAGGCAGACAAGGTGTGAGGACCTATTTTTATTAAACAAAGTGGAAACAGACAAAACAGGAACAAAGGAAATATCCACAATGGGAAAACAGAAACCAAAAACACGAAAACATCAAGGGTACACGAACTGGGTAAACAAGGCAAAACAACAACTTCTAACATGGGCAAAAACAACAGCATCCAGACATCTACAAACAAGCAACGATTGACAAGGGAATGGAAAACAAACAGGGTTTAAATACACAAGGTAATGAGACTAAATGACAAACAGGTGAAAACAATGAGAGAGTGATGAGGGCCGGGAATGATGGGAATTGTAGTGAATGACAATTAACAATGAAACATGGGGCAGACAACAGGGGATCGTGACATATATACACTCACCTAAAGGATTATTAGGAACACCTGTTCAGTTTCTCATTAATGCAATTATCTAATCAACCAATCACATGGCAGTTGCTTCAGTGCATTTAGGGGTGTGGTCCTGGTCAAGACAATCTCCTGAACTCCAAACTGAATGTCAGAATGGGAAAGAAAGGTGATTTAAGCAATTTGGAGCGTGGCATGGTTGTTGGTGCCAGACGGGCCGGTCTGAGTATTTCACAATCTGCTCAGTTACTGGGATTTTCACGCACAACCATTTCTAGGGTTTACAAAGAATGGCGTGAAAAGGGAAAAACATCCAGTATGCGGCAGTCCTGTGGGCGAAAATGCCTTGTTGATGCTAGAGGTCAGAGGAGAATGGGCCGACTGATTCAAGCTGATAGAAGAGCAACTTTGCCTGAAATAACCACGCGTTACAACCGAGGTATGCAGCAAAGCATTTGTGAAGCCACAACACGCACAACCTTGAGGCGGATGGGCTACAACAGCAGAAGACCCCACCGGGTACCACTCATCTCCACTACAAATAGGAAAAAGAGGTTACAATTTGCAAGAGCTCACCAAAATTGGACAGTTGAAGACTGGAAAAATGTTGCCTGGTCTGATGAGTCTCGATTTCTGTTGAGACATTCAGATGGTAGAGTCAGAATTTGGCGTAAACAGAATGAGAAAATGGATCCATCATGCCTTGTTACCACTGTGCAGGCTGGTGGTGGTGGTGTAATGGTGTGGGGGATGTTTTCTTGGCACACTTTAGGCCCCTTAGTGCCAATTGGGCATCGTTTAAATGCCACGGCCTACCTGAGCATTGTTTCTGACCATGTCCATCCCTTTATGGCCACCATGTACCCATCCTCTGATGGCTACTTCCAGCAGGATAATGCACCATGTCACAAAGCTCGAATCATTTCAAATTGGTTTCTTGAACATGACAGTGAGTCACTGTACTAAAATGGCCCCCACAGTCACCAGATCTCAACCCAATAGAGCATCTTTGGGATGTGGTGGAACGGGAGCTTCGTGCCCTGGATGTGCATCCCACAAATCTCCATCAACTGCAAGATGCTATCCTATCAATATGGGCCAACATTTCTAAAGAATACTTTCAGCACCTTGTTGAATCAATGCCACGTAGAATTAAGGCAGTTCTGAAGGCGAAAGGGGGTCAAACACAGTATTAGTATGGTGTTCCTAATAATCCTTTAGGTGAGTGTGTATATATATATATATATACATATTTCTTGTTTTCTGAAGTATATGGGTTTTTTAAACAAAGTCAAATATCACATAGTTCGTAGCATATGGTTTGCCATGTGCACTCACTAGACCTAAGCACTGTCTTGGCCATATTGGGTCCTCTGCTTTTTTCTCTGTATATGCTTCCTCTAGGCTTCATCTTTCAGAAGTACAGTGTCGCTTATCATTGTTATGCTGATAACAGTCAATTTTACCTTATTATGGATATCTGAAAACTTCCTCATGCTTAATAGCTTCAGATAGGTCATTGCTTTTGGCTCTTCATTATTTATGACATTGAAAACCAGTTTGGTACTCTGTAATTAACCTGGCACAATAGAGTTAAGAACTTGGGTGTCATCTTTGATTCTGACTTATTATTTGATAAGCAGATAAATGCTGTTTAAAGGAAGCTTTTTTCATCTTATGTCCATTGCTAAATTAAAACAGATTCTCTCACAGAAGGACATGGAAATAGTGATTCAGATATTACTTATTTTTCACATATGCAAGTAGTCCAAAATGCAGCAGCTAGACTTCTAAAGGGTACTAAGAAAAGAGAGCATATCTCTCTGGTTCTCGCTTCCCTACATTGGTTACCTGTTAGTTATAGAGTTCAATTTAAGGTTCTGCTGTATGTTTAAAAGGCCTTGCATGGTCTAACCCCTCATTCCAAACCTAGGTCTCTTCAATCATCAAATCAGTTACTCCTCTCTGTTCCTCGTTTAGGTTTGAAAACCAAAGGTGATTGAGCATTTGTAGTTGCGGCCCCCAGGTTGAGGAATGCACTTCCATTTGCAGTTAGGTCTTCTTCCTTATTGGCCATATTAAAATTTTGAAGAAAAAAGTTTCTCTATAGCCTACGATATTGTTTGAGAATTATAGGGGTTTCAATATGTATATTTTACATGTTTTATTGTTTGTTCTTTTAACACTTTGAAAATTCAATTTAATCCTGGTATTAATGTTTACCAGGATTAAATCCACAAATGCACTTTGGTTAAAAAATGTGTTGTTTCCTATCTGTCACTCACTCGACGTTGTGTCGATGTAGTGACATTAGGGGTCACTCTTGAGAGGCTGAGACACCTCTGATCTTTGATAAAAGGCCAATGGAAATTGGGGAGTGGTATTTGCATGTCCCTCCCCTGGACATACGGGTATAAAGGAGGGGACGTGCATATCGCACATTCAGATTTTCTCTTCGGAGCCGAACGGTCCATAGTTCCATAGCACTGCAGAGATCGCCCCTGGGCACTTCAGCAAATCACTTATAGTGTATTCTAAAAGAGTGTTTTCTATGGGCTGAAATATGTGCCACCAGAAACTGAATTTGAACCATTTATATTTGAATTTGAATGGCTAAACTTGAATAATTGCATTGAAAAACTGAATTTGAATCACATAATTTGAAATTGTATTGTTTAATTAAAATTGAATTTATTCAAAAACTGAATCTGAATTGTATCATTTGAAATTGAATTTATTCGTTTGGAACTGAAGTCCAATAAAATTTGATCCTCACTGAAAATTAAACTCTCTATATATCTTCACATTCACTTCTCACAATTCAGATTCAGTTCTCAAATTCAATTTCAAGTTACTGAGACAGACATCCGGGTAGTTGGAGGATGAAGGAAGAGCAATCGAGCGCAGATCGATAGATAGCGTTCATTGGCGCACAGGACTCCTCTTGGGCCAATCAGCACCAATGTTTTGGAGCACAGTACGTTACCCGCCATGAAACTATGGAATTACGATTGTGTCAATAATAATGAATGTAACTTTATAAAACTGAACGTAACTTTATAAAACTGAACATAACTTTTTCAGAAACTATCAAAAATATTCCATTACAAAAGAAGAAAAACACAATTCAAATGAAAAAAATGAACTCAGTCGCATCTAATTTAACAGGCTCTTCAAATATGCTTCATTTTTTGTTAATGTTTTTCAAAGATTCATTTTCGCAAATCGTGGATTCTGAATACATTGCCACAGATTTCGCTTATGCTTCGCAGTTTTTCGTTTGCTGTTTTGAGACAAACCTCTCGTGGGGGTGGGCTTAACAGTGATCTACTCTGATTGGATAGTGAGCTTTTGATGGACAGGTGCTCTCTGACCCGGATGTACAGACGTCACTCAGTGGCGCGATATTGAAAGCTCTCGCGGTGATTTGTAGTTATGCAATACGTCGTGCTTTGTTGTATTACTTACTAACAATATGTAAATAATATTTGACCTATAATTATATAATTTAATATTATATGAGACCTTCGATCGTCTAATAATCGTCTTCGATCAGTCTGTAAAGATGAGCTCTCAGGAGAGACACGGAGCGGCATCATCTTCCTCCTCTTGTTTTTTATTTATTTTATTTTTTTATTTTGTTTTTTAAAAAATGTTTAATGCAAAGAACAGGAACATACAAAAGAGAAAGCATACGTACATCACATAATATCAACCAAAACAATAAAGAAGACAAAAAAAAAAAATAATAATAAAAAAAAAAAGATAATAATAATAAAGTATATAACAATAAAAGAAGAGGTAGGGCCATTACATCACACAAAAATGTTCACATGAAGAGATCAAATGCAGTGCAGATTCTAACAGTCCTTATGGCTTTCTTATTAGTAGATACTGAAATCAAATTTAGATAATTTTCTATTTCTTTTAAGAAGACAGAGAAGATAGGTTTACAGTTTAAAAATGTGCATTTGTGAATATAGAATTTGCTTAGGAAAATAATTAAATTAATAACAAAACAGACATTTTCGTTTGTGGGGTCTGAATCAAAATACCCAAATATAATGTTTCTCATATGTATTGAGAAGCCTGGCAAAATCTTACACTTGATAAAAACATCAATATCATTCCAGAGCTTCTGAGTGTAATGACACGACCAAAATAAATGAACCACTGTTTCATCAGAATTCACACAAAAAGAGCATGTTAGCTCAATGTCAGATTTAAATCTTTGTATAAATTTCTTAACAGGATAGAACCTGTGTATCAACTTAAAGGACATTTCTTTCACTTTATTTGTGAGAATGAATTTCTGCTGTAAAGACCAGATTTTTTTCCAATTAAGGTTACCAAACAAATTATTCCAAAAGGAAATAACAGGTGGAACAGAAATCAAATCCTAAAGAAATAAAGATCTTATAGTTTTTAGCTTTCGACTCAGAAAAACAGATTTGACCAACAGAAGTATCACAAGGTTTAGGAAAGGATGCAGTAGATACTGGGGTGAAGTAATTACAGTTTTTAAAAAGCATACATAAACCAGAGGGAATAGCACCCATTACTGTAGCAAATTCTTTTGGGGTTACTGGTATTTGGTATTCAGAAAGAAATTCTGAATATCTGAATAAAAGACCTTGCTTATTAAACAAATGCTCCACTCCTCCTCCTCTTGTCCTTCAAGGCAGCTTGAAGTAAGTTCGTGTTACTGAAGTAACCAATAACATCGATACAAGTTTTATTCATGTAACGTTACAGTGTGCAACAGTTCTGGCTTTATTTTGCAAATTTATTGTTTAACCAATTCAGCTCTGCAGGATATTTTGAATTTTTTAGAGAATTAGGCATATCTGAATTTAAAAGAGCGTCCTGCCCACATTGGAGTAAATGGACAGAAATTGTCTAATTTTACAGAAAACACTCTAAATTTCAACACAGTGGTGGAATATTGCATATATTTTATTGTATTTATTCACAATGTTTTGATAAACACATATAAAATATCATATTTTTATATATTTTTTTATTGTCATTCACAAGTTTGCAATGCACTGATGTCATGTCATGATGTTATGTAGTTTGATTGTTTGCTCTTTTGCACAGTTATTATATTCAAGGACGTGTCAATGTAGACAGTGCAGATATCAAACTGGTCTTTATTCTACAGCAAGGCAGAAATCTTGGTGCAGATGCTGCATCTGTACATAACAACCTTGAAATTCTTAACCAGTCGCTCGGGAATACCAGCACAAGGCAGGGTCAGCAGCAGTCCGTTCAGCAGTCGGGGCAGAGTCAAACAGTGGACCAAGATATGGCCAGGTTTCAGTTTTGCAGTCATGACAATGACAAAACAGCAACATTTTATTTAGCATGCATTTACAATACAACAATACATTTGCAAAATAAAGCCAGAACTGTTGCACACTGTAACGTTACATGAATAAAACTTTTATCGATATTATTGGTTACTTCAGTAACACGAACTTACTTCAAGCTGCCTTGAAGGACAAGAGGAGGAGGAAGATGATGCCGCTCCGTGTCTCTCCTGAGAGCTCATCTTTACAGACTGATCGAAGACGATTATTAGACGATCGAAGGTCTCATATAATATTAAATTATATAATTATAGGTCAAATATTATTTACATATTGTTAGTAAGTAATACAACAAAGCACTGACGTATTGCATAACTACAAATCACCGCGAGAGCTTTCCAATATGCGCGCCACTGAGTGACGTCTGTACATCCGGGTCAGAGAGCACCTGTCCATCAAAAGCTCACTATCCAATCAGAGTAGATCACTGTTAAGCCCACCCCCACGAGAGGTTTGTCTCAAAACAGCAAACGAAAAACTGCGAAGCATAAGCGAAATCTGTGGCAATGTATTCAGGTTCCACGATTTGCGAAAACGAATCTTTGAAAAACATTAACAAAAAATGAAGCATATTTAAAGAGCCTGTTAAATTCGTGCGACTGAGTTCATTTTTTTTTCATTTGAATTGTGTTTTTCTTCTTTTGTAATGGAATATTTTTGATAGTTTCTGAAAAAGTTATGTTCAGTTTTATAAAGTTACGTTCAGTTTTATAAAGTTACATTCATTATTATTGACACAATCGTAATTCCATAGTTTCATGGCGGGTAACGTACTGTGCTCCAAAACATTGGTGCTGATTGGCCCAAGAGGAGTCCTGTGCGCCAATGAACGCTATCTATCGATCTGCGCTCGATTGCTCTTCCTTCATCCTCCAACTACCCGGATGTCTGTCTCAGTAACTTGAAATTGAATTTGAGAACTGAATCTGAATTGTGAGAAGTGAATGTGAAGATATATAGAGAGTTTAATTTTCAGTGAGGATCAAATTTTATTGGACTTCAGTTCCAAACGAATAAATTCAATTTCAAATGATACAATTCAGATTCAGTTTTTGAATAAATTCAATTTTAATTAAACAATACAATTTCAAATTATGTGATTCAAATTCAGTTTTTCAATGCAATTATTCAAGTTTAGCCATTCAAATTCAAATATAAATGGTTCAAATTCAGTTTCTGGTGGCACATATTTCAGCCCATAGTTTTCCCTCCTAAAAGTGTATATTCTAAAAGATCGGCACACATTGGAACATCTTTTTAAAGATGCATCTTTCTGTGTTATTCCTTGTTGCGGTTGATATCTCTCGCCTTCCGACAGCCATGATCGCTCTTTTTCGTGGCAGGGCGCTGCGCACGGCGAGACATTTTTTGTGGATGCAACATGTCCTCATTGCGAGGACATAACCATGGCAACGTTGCAGTTGTTGCCATGCCATGGCCACCCCAGCGGCTCCCTGACTTGGTCCTTCTACCTACGGGTATGAGGCCAGTGCGACAAGCACTGGGGGCATTTTGGGGACTACAATGGGCCCACCTCCACCGGGTAAATCCCTGCAGGCCTCCCATTCCCCAGCACGCTCGTTTGCTCCGGTTAGGCACTCGGATGAGTGCGCCAGCTCGTCCCAGGTTGAGTTTGACCTCTTATTCGATGCCCGTGAAGGCGATGAGCTCTCGAGCGCAGCCTCGGAGAACGGGCTCGTCCTGTCTGACGTGGAAACCTCTGCTGCGCTTCCCACCTCAGGTGTGGTCACCCAGTCAAGTCAAGTCAATTTTATTTGTATAGCGCCTTTCACAACACACATCTTTTCAAAGCAGCTTTACAGAAGATCAGCATTAACAGACTATAAAATTGTAATGTCTATAAAGTCGATAAATCATCATTGTGCAATTAGATAAAATACGATTCTTAATTGTGTTTAAAAATAATTAAATAATAATTGTATTAATAACCCCATTGAGCAAGCTGTAGGCGACTGTGGCAAGGAACACAAAACTCCATAAGATGGAGAAAAATTAATGGAGAAAAATAACCTTGGGAGAAACCAGACTCACTGTGAGGGCCAGTTACCCTCTGGCTAACATCATGAATTTAATGTAAATATTACTTATGTATAGTTAAAATCATGGTTTAAAATTATTAAACTAAGTAAGTGTTAAGGGTCAGTGTTTAAACATCGATTGTGTTTGAACTGTAAGACCCAGCCACAGGCAGATGCTGAGATGATGGACATGCTTTCCCAGGTCACGCGAGCATCGGGCTAGAGTGGAACCCTCCGCGATCCCTTGAACCATCGTGGCTCGACGATTGGTATCTGGGCTTGCTGCGCTGCTCACAGCCACAACCCTCCCCAGTGCCTTTCGTACCGGAGGTGCACGAGGAGCTGACTAGTTTGTGGGAGGCGACTCTCACTGCCCGGCCCCGATCTCTTGGCTCCCCTGTTCTCACTACACATGATGGCAGAGCAGCCAGGGGTTACTCGACGATACCCCCAGTGGATAAGGTGCTGCCACCTGGCGCGGGCGCCCAAAGCTCCCGTCCAAGGCCTGTAGGCTTACGTTGTCCCTGATGGCCAGAGCCTACGGTGCCGTCGGACAACCCGCATGTAATTACACCAAGCCAAGGTGCTAAAAGAACTGCACAAGGGTAGATCCCCCCAGGATTGATGCAGGAGCTGAGGTCTCTCGGGTGGACGATGTCCACTTTGTTGGTCCAGGAGTGCCATCTGTGGCTTAACCTGGTCGAGATGCATGAGGCCGACAAGACACGCTTCTTGAACATACCCATCTCCCAGGCTGGCCTATTCGTTGACACCTTCGGGGACTTTGCCCAGTTTTTCTCAGCAGTGAAGCAGCAGACGGAGGCTATTCAGCACATCCGGCTCAAGATCCTGCACCCTGTCTGCTCATCGCCAAGGGTGTCTCCCTGCGGCGGCTGCACCGGCTCTGCCTTGGCCCTCCCCTGCGGCCCCGCAGGAAGCAGACACCACCCATTTCATGGCTGCCCGCTAAGAAGAAACTTTGAAGCGCCCCTGAGAGGGGCGACCCAGGGATGCGAGGATCCACTGCCTTGGAGCTGGTAAGCAGACTACTCCATCCCACAGTGGAGGGCCTGGAGGAGAATCTTTTGTTTCCTTTTAAATTTTCTTTACTGAGCACTAGATATGCTTGTTTTTCTCAACAATAACATGACATGAGATACAATATAAACATGATAACTATTATATGCTGAGTGTTTATACTGCCCTACAAAGACAAAACGCCGTAACATCATGTTTGGTCAAAATTGAGTTATGTCATTTTTGGGGTATTCAAGACCTCCTTTATCATGTGAATAGTGAGTCATGACAAGGGCTATGACAACCGTAACTTAAAAAACCATACGAGAAACCACAGCAGAACGCCGCAACAGTTGTTACGGCTCTTAGCCTTTGTTCCGGCACGCTGAAGTTGAGTTAAGGTGTTCTGACTTTGTTTTGCCTGGCATCAAGAGAGATGTTACGGTGCCGCTGTGATGTTACTGTACTCTGGCTTTGTCATACTGTCAAAGATCGCCGCTCTTTTATTGTCACCAAACCGCGTAACATACACACGACACATCTTTGAAATAAAGTGTAGACTGCCGACTGCTTGTTTGTATTATTACTCTGTGATAGCGTAATGGCCCATTACTCTCGTGGAAAAAGTTGGTGGAGATGGCCTTGAAACGCAGACATCAAGAGCAAGGTAAGAACATACCAAAAAGATTATGAATTTGATTAAAACATTATACATTTTCGATTGTATTCTGCTTAATTCAGCTAGCTTGTGAGAACAACATACCAACACTTAAGTTAGCTGGCCAGACAAACTGCTGCAAGTATGCAATCAGAAACAAAGCAAGGTGAAGGGTTGTCATAAATGTTGTTATTTTCGTTCAGGGCGATGGTTCAGATCTGTCAATGTCAGTGACAGCCCGGAGCTAGCTAAATTTAATCTGTGTCATGTAAATTAGCGCTAACGTTGATGCTGATACTCGCCTCACATCAGATGCCAAAAACCAAATATTAAATACAGAGGCATCCTACATTTCCATACAATCCGATATAATCCATAGAAGATATAATCCATAGCAATGCACGTCATCTGCTGTATCCACAACAATCCATACCTGTTTGAGCCATATTTCCTTCTTGCAGGTGTTCACGTCAGATTTTACAGCTAGTTATCGCTAACATCCGTACAAAGTAGGGTAACCTAAATAGTAAAAGTAATTCCAACTTTTTTTTCGGTATACTCTGTCTATATTATCTCAGAATTAAAAAATAGTAATCCAAGTCGAGTTCGTTGACTGAGCATCTTGAGCAGTTTGGTGGCCCTTAACCCTTTAACTGTCACCCCTCCCCCTTTTTTTTCGCATAGACATGAAAATCACTATCCAAACTTAAATGGTTGTATTTCAAGAATGCTTTGTCATATATACCTATGGACAAGTTGTGTTCCAAATTTTAGGTTGATATCTCAAAAAATGAGCTTTCAGTAAGATTTTATTTGGGCGCAGTAAAAAACTTTTTTACTAGATGGACAGCCGCTTCCTTACTGACCATATAAGGGCGCCTCCATTTTCATATATGTTTTGAGTGATCTGAACCATGTTTTTCCGTATTTCCATAATTTTCATTCAATTTATGAAGTAGACATCCTATTCAGAAGTAGTATGGGTGGTTTGGCCTTATTTGATTTGAATTCAACCTCTAATAAACTTTATAGCTTGCAGCTGCATCACAAATCGAGAATCCATAATATTTTTGTTTATATATATATATATATATATATATATATATATATATATATATATATATATATATATATATATATATATAAAACAAATCAGACTTTTTTTTAAATAAAATTGAATTGGTGTTATTTTTTGAACTCCTGACATACATGTTTATTGCTATTTCAAAATAAAGGCCTAAACACGCCTAATGAATATTAAATATTCTTGTTGCAAATTGATAAATTACTGCTCCTCTGTAAAAAACATCCACCAAATATGAAAACTAGAGATTGTAAGCTTTCACATGATATATAGTTTTTCAATATTACTTTTTTCAATATTACTTTTTATTAGATTTTTACTAAGATACTATTGTTCTAAATATGGGACGGTGACAATTAAAGGGTTAAATTTGATTGACCAGCTTGGTCACAAGGTGCTGCTCTTTTCACAGATAGGTTGTTTGTAAACATGGGCATTTTTTTTTTCTCCAGTATGGAGAGTATGTTTTTGGGATTTGTTAGGTCCCTATATGCAAAATATAAAATGTGTTATGTTGGGCAAAACTATCAACAAAGAAATGTAAATATAAATGAACGTAACTTCTGCCATCCGTGCATTAGAAGGCATATAGTCCATGAGACACAGGGGGTCGTCACTACCACTTGAATTGGCTATTTGTAGACTGTGCGCCCCTCTGGATCATGGCAATTGTTGTTATTAATAGAAGGACTAGTATACCAGTATTAATCATCTCCTTTTTTTCATATAATTTCAGAACCTTGTAGGGACAAGCCTATTCAATGTGGTCCAGAAGCACCAAACACAACAAAAAAGATAATTCTGGACAATGGTATGCCTATTCATTCAAATTAATGTCATAATGTCTTATATTCATATTTTTGAGATTTCCATGTCTCTAATTAGAATTTCTCTAATTATAATTTTCATTTCAGACTCTTTTAAGGATTACTGTGTTCGAGAAGATGATACGAAAACATGGGCAATCCTGGATAGCTGTCTGGACATCAGTTTCCCGCAATTTGGTTCAGAGGACTTGTTTAACAGCACCCCTGATACCTCTTTAAATGCGCTTTTGGATTTCTCCAGTAGTCCAGACACAGCCACTCTGCCTGTCACTCTACCTGCCTCCAACACCACCGGAGCCCTCTCCCCAGCCACTCTGCCTGCCACTCTGCCTGCCTCCAACACCACCGGAGCCCTCTCACCAGACACTCCGCCTGCCTGTCTGCCTGCCTCCAACACCACCGGAGCTCCCTCCCAGCCACTCTGCCTGCCTCCAACACCACCGGAGCCCTCCTCCCAGCCACTCTGCCTTCCTCCAACACCACCGGAGCCCTCCTCCCAGCCACTCTGCCTGCCACTCTGCCTGCCTCCAACACACCGGAGCCCTCTCCCCAGCCACTCTGCCTGCCTCCAACACCACCGGAGCCCTCCTCCCATCCACTCTGGCTGCCTCCAACACCACCGGAGCCCTCCTCCCAGCCACTCTGCCTGCCTCCAACACCACCGGAGCCCTCCTCCCAGCCTCTCCGCCTGCCTGTCTGCCTGCCTCCAACACCACCGGAGCCCTCTCCCCAGCCACTCCGCCTGCCTGTCTGCCTGCCTCCAACACCACTGGAGCTCTCTCCCCAGCCACTCTGCCTGCCTCCAACACCACCGGAGCCCTCCTCCCAGCCACTCTGCCTTCCTCCAACACCGCCGGAGCCCTCCTCCCAGCCACTCTGCCTGCCACTCTGCCTGCCTCCAACACACCGGAGCCCTCTCCCCAGCCACTCTGCCTGCCTCCAACACCACCGGAGCCCTCCTCCCATCCACTCTGCCTGCCTCCAACACCACCGGAGCCCTCCTCCCAGCCACTCTGCCTGCCTCCAACACCACCGGAGCCCTCCTCCCAGCCTCTCCGCCTGCCTGTCTGCCTGCCTCCAACACCACCGGAGCCCTCTCCCCAGCCACTCCGCCTGCCTGTCTGCCTGCCTCCAACACCACTGGAGCTCTCTCCCCAGCCACTCCGCCTGCCTGTCTGCCTGCCTCCAACACCACTGGAGCCCTCCTCCCAGCCACTCTGCCTGCCTCCAACACCACCGGAGCCCTCCTCCCAGCCACTCTGCCTGCCTCCAACACCACCGGAGCCCTCCTCCCAGCCTCTCCGCCTGCCTGTCTGCCTGCCTCCAACGCCACTGGAGCCCTCTCCCCAGCCACTCCGCCTGCTTGTCTGCCTGCCTCCAACACCACCGGAGCCCTCCTCCCAGCCACTCTGCCTGCCTCCAACACCACCGGAGCCCTCCTCCCAGCCACTCTGCCTGCCTCCAACACCACCGGAGCCCTCCTCCCAGCCACTCTGCCTACCTCCAACACCACCGGAGCCCTCTCCCCAGCCACTCTGCCTGCCTGTCTGCCTGCCTCCAACACCACCGGAGCCCTCCTCCCAGCCACTCTGCCTGCCTCCAACACCACCGGAGCCCTCCTCCCAGCCTCTCCGCCTGCCTGTCTGCCTGCCTCCAACACCACTGGAGCCCTCTCCCCAGCCACTCCGCCTGCTTGTCTGCCTGCCTCCAACACCACCGGAGCCCTCCTCCCAGCCAATCTGCCTGCCTCCAACACCACCGGAGCCCTCCTCCCAGCCACTCTGCCTGCCTCCAACACCACCGGAGCCCTCCTCCCAGCCACTCTGCCTGCCTCCAACACCACCGGAGCCCTCCTCCCAGCCACTCTGCCTACCTCCAACACCACCGGAGCCCTCTCCCCAGCCACTCTGCCTGCCTGTCTGCCTGCCTCCAACACCAATACCAACGGCAAGATTGTTTGTCCCCAAAGGAAGGAGTCGGCGCAGCAAGTCTTTTGTTTACAGGCTTAAAAATGAGGATCAGGTTCCACAGCAGGTCTGCAAGAATTTATTTTTGGCCACTTTGGGGTACCACCCAACAAATGATAGCCTGGTCCTGTCGGTTATGAGAAGGGAAATGGGAAATGAGGGGATCCCAAAGGATCAAAGAGGGAGGCACACACCGGGCAACAAACTGGACCTGCAGCCATTGTTGGATCACACTGAGTCTTTTCACCCTTCCGTCAGTCATTATCGGAGGGAACATGCTCCCCATCGCCGCTACCTCCCTTGTGACATTAGCATCAAACTGATGTATGCAGACTGGCTGGAAAAGGACAACAGGTGCTCCTACGAAACATATCGCAAAGCAATGCGGCATAAAAACATCAGCTTCACAAAGCTTGGAGAGGAGGAATGTGAGGAGTGCTTGCTGCATGAACAGCATGAACATGCCTGTGATGACGATGTCATGGACTGCTTGGAATGTGAGCACTGGCGCAAACATAAAAATTCTGCTTTGCAGGGGAGACTCGCATATCAGGCTGATGCAGAGAAGGACTGGCAGGGAGACACATCAGTGAGGAGTGTGGACCTCCAGAAAGTTATTATGTTGCCACGCATGCCTGGAGTTAAAACTGCCATCTTCACCCGGCGTATAGTGGCATACCATGAGACCTTTGCCTCAGTGGGGAAGAAAGGGAATAAAAAACACACCATCTCTGTGGTCTGGCATGAGGGCATGGCGGGCAGAAGTGCTCAAGAAACAGCATCAGCTTATGTGATGGCATTGGAGAAAGAGCGAGATGTCAGACACAGCATCTACTGGGTGGACAATTGTGCATCCCAGAACAAGAACTGGTGTCTGTTGAGTACGTTAGTCTGCACCATCAATGCTGCCACCTCAGAAAGGGAGGATATCACATTGAAGTACTTTGAGAAGGGACATACCTTCATGAGCGCCGACAGTTTTCACCATGGTGTAGAGCTGGAGATGAAGAGGAGGCCTGCGGTGCTGTCTATGACTATGAGGACTTTTTTAGTGTAGTGGCCACTTCCAACTCCGGAAAAGTGGAGGCTTTACACATGAAAAATGCCAATGTACTGAATTGGAGGGATGGCCATTCCACCACGATGGTCAAGACAGCCCACAAGTTGAGTCAAATGGCTGAAATTCAGCTGCGACATGGGTCGAGGAGTTTATTTTACAAGCTCACCCACACAGATGAAAGCTTCATTGAATTGGACTTTCTCCAGAAGAAGTTCAGCATGAATGTACCCTCTCTCCTCATGTCACATGACCGGGGGATTGAAGAGGGCAAGAAGACTGAAATTATTAAAAAAATGTGTCCTCTTATGCCTTCCAGCAGAAGGGCTTTCTGGGTCTCGCTGCCTGTGAACATGGAGGATGAGGAATGAGCAGTCTCTAATCTCTAATGTATTGCTCTAATGTTTCATTAATTATTACGCTATATCTTGCATTTAAATACATATACCTTTGTATTCAATTTTAATTAAATTATCTTTATTGTGAAAATATTTATTGTATTTATTCATACTGTACATACTGTACTGCACAGTAACTTATCTGTCATACTGTTTAAATGTGTTAGTGTTGCCGCACTATCCTGATCATTATAGCACTAAATAGGAACAACCAAAGGTCTTCTATATAATTTAAAACAAATACCATGATGACAAGACCTTGGTTAGGTGTTCTTATAGTGGATGTAAGTATGGTGAACAGCAAGTAAATACTGATTATATGTCAGTTACTGCCTTTTGCCTTTGCATGACTCCTGATTTTTGGCACATGATACAAAGGCAGAGTACAGTAACTGCCAAACAAGGGTCAAAGGTCAATTTGAGCTCAAGATTTTTTGCATACAAATATTTCTTCAGTATAGCAACTAGTTGTGAAATTTTGGGAGTCCTATAGCAACCCACCGCCTTTTTTCGGTACAATGAAGTAGGGGCTATAAAACCCCCTCTTTGTCTCAGCTGGAGGGACAGGCTCTATCGCATGCTTCCACAGAAGGCTGGTGATTTCCGCACGCAAGGTGGCAGATTTCTGGGGCACCTGGCGAACTTAATCGCGTAGCCGAGTCAGATGGTCCTGATCAGCTATTGTGACAGGTTGGAAAGCACGAGCCACGGTCCAAGCTCCGGGCGAGGAAGGCCAGGGGAATAATCTCGTCGGACGTACCGGCGGGTGGGGTTTCGCGGTAGGGCGGAGCCAGGGAGGCCTCACTGACGGGGTTTGAGCCCTGTCGAGAGACATCGAAGCACTTACCTCAGCTAGCATAGTTTTCTCGGATGACATGTTTGTTGTTTACAGATGCGTCACAGGATTACGTTGCTATGGGGATGCTACTTTCTGACGATCTGCACATATATAAGAGTAGAATGTACACCACTTATCACATATAAACAGGAACCAAGCTTTTCACAGTAAGCCACATTCTTGCAAGAACTTGCTTTTTTGGTGGCCATCTGACTGTTCTGACTGAACCGTTTGCTTATCAAATGTGATCAACTTGTGTCCACACAGCAGCGCCACCCAGTGCATTCTGTTATAACTGCCAGTTTTAGTTTGTGTGTTCAGGATTTAACATGCATCTCACTGTATATATGGCCAGCAAAGCAAAGTAGTATTTTTACTATTCAAATAATTATTGCAGAACGAATATTCGAATATTCGTGCACATCCCTAGCACAAGCTGATCACTGTTTCCGGATTTCTGTTGCTCTGTGTTAGCGCTGGTGTCTGCTCGGGTGTGTTTGCTGTGCCGCATAGTGCGGCTGATCGCCGTTTCTACTGCCCCGTGTTAGAACTGGTATCTGCTCGAGTGTTTGCTGTGCCGCATAGTGCGGCTGATCGCTGCTCATTGGAGTCAGATCGTTCTGCAATAACGAATGCTCTCATGCTGTGTGTCATTTGGTAACTGCTGTTCTCCTGCTCGGTAGGTGTATCCTCTATTATTATGGGTGTGTTCAGTATGTTGCGCAGGTTTTGAGGTGCATGATCTGTGTATTAATTTCCTGTTTAGTGAACGTTAAAGTATCTGCTGCTGGATAGATGGTATGGTATCAGCGTGTTGTAATTAAAACCAACTTATGTCTCTACGGCCACCTTTAAAGGTATGTGGATACGTTTAAACTTTGCTTACATTTTAGGTGACTGAATCAGCCCGTTAGCACATCTCTTCCTGCTCTGTCGCTGCATGGCTTGAAGCTTCGACGCTGCTGTTTTGTTTTGCTTTGTTTCAGTGCTTTGTTTTACTGTTTTGTTTCAGGGGTTTTGTTTTGGGGTTTCAGTGCTTTGTCTCCATGTTTTGTTTCAGGGGTTTTGTTTTGGGGTTTCAGTGCTTTGTCTGCATCTTTTGCTTCTGCTGGCTTTTGAGCTTAATTGTGTTTTTATTTATTATTTTTGTCTTTCCAGGAGTTGGGGGTCTGGAGTGGGCAGGCTAGTCATCCTCATGTGGTGGTGTTTCTTCTTTCACTGAGTGCTGTGTGCATATCTTTGCAGTGAATCTCACTGGAATATGTGAGCGTGTGATCTGGTGCACGTGTGGGTATCTATTATTGCGGGCATTATTAAAGCCCTGTATCTAGCCTGCCTTGCTACTGGTAAGCCACAGCTCAGTGTTATTTTGTAAATTTGTGTTGTGACATTCTATTACAGCAGCTTGGTGCTGTTTGCATTTTTATATTGGCACTATATACCTGTTAAATCATATTGAATGCCCTTTTTCTTCTGTGTTTTTAATTATTTTATTGTGATTGAATAAATATATTTTTGGTATAAACTAGCGATGCACTGATACCCTTTTTTAAAGACCGATTACGAGTACCGATATTTTTTTTCTGGTACTCACAGATACGATACCGATACCTGTACTTTTTTGGTGAAGTGGCAATTTTCCGAAATACAACACAGTGAGACTAATGATTTTAGGACAGCTTCTTTATAATTATAAACAACTGTAACTCAAATACATTATGAAAAAAAAATTATTATCTGCTTGTCACAAAGTTGTCAAAGCACAATCAAATTTCAGTGTCCAATAACCTCCTCTACTAAACTAAGGGCATAATAAAAAAATGAAATAAAAACATCATAATTTTTTTTTATCTGTCTGTCACAAAGTTGTCCAAAAGCTCCAAACAAATATCATAGAACAAATGTTTATAACATAACACTGTGTAACAATGTAATCACAACCAAGAATTTAGTAAAGTGAAATACAACAGTGTACTGTTTAATCATGGTGAGCAAGTGAGCAACACTATAACCGTAGGAGTAGTGTTCATAAGAATTAAGCTATATAAGCTTAAAGGATGTTCCTCACAACATATGTACAGTAGGTTTTTGAAGATGAAAATTCTAAAAGACAGTGGTTCAATAACTGACAGTGGTTGATCATCAAAAATTATGAATTGGGTAAGCCAAGAGATAACCCAAGAGCTATAAAAATAACAGAGATCTGTTATTTTTATAGCTCTTGGGTTATCTCTTGGCATTTTCTCTCGTCTCGCTATGGTTTGCTGCAGTGTTTGTTGCCGAGTACTACCGCTAGCGGCAAATTCTCTGTGCTCATTTATGTGTTTCAGTTAAAGATGTTTTATCATATTACTCGTATTTTATGAGCTAGTTTTTGTTCCTCCTCTTGATACTTTTGAAGAACAAAGTTTGGAGTCTGCCACGCGTGGGCTGTCATCATTAATTTTGAAATATTTCCACACTGCTGAGACAGACATTTTCTCTACTGCTGCCACCGGTGTTTCTGTGCACTGAAAGTTGTCAATTACGTCACGAGAGGTATCGGTCTTTGGTATCTGAGTATTTTTATGAGTACGAGTACAAGTACAT
The DNA here is from genome assembly GCF_025860055.1 of Xyrauchen texanus. Lineage (NCBI taxonomy): Eukaryota > Metazoa > Chordata > Actinopteri > Cypriniformes > Catostomidae > Xyrauchen > Xyrauchen texanus. The sequence continues at coordinate 7,272,411 of NC_068318.1, read as the reverse complement.
TGAGCTCAGTATCGGCCTGATACCGATACTGGTATCGGTGCATCCCTAGTATAAACATATCCACGTCTCATTGTCTCTATATGAGAGAAACCGAACCTGTGTGCCCTTATTGGGTATTTCCCTGGGTAATTAGACCAGGGTGGCATAGTTGCTATTTGCTGTAGAGGTAAACCTCCTGAGAGGTGTATCATCTGAGAACTCTCTTTCTTTTTTTACTCCCTTGATCCGCTTGATCGCCACATACAGTATAGCTAAAACAACTCACTTTCTTTCGCCGTTTTCCTTTGCTGTAAAAAAGTGCACTTCCACATTCCTCACTGCTCACTGGAGCTTCCGCTATTCCTACACCATACGCCGGAACTCAACTCTCTTGTGAACGCGTGGACGGCCGTTCATGCAACGATGTCAAATCAGGTCTCTAGTGTGCAAGCCAATGTGAGTGAAAATCATTGTATGTGAATGTGGAACTTTATTTTGTCACACCGATGTCTGACACCTGTCATTAAAGCTTATAATATTATACCATCACAATAAAAAATCCCTATGCATCCAACCTTAAATGCAAATTACGTTTTTTAAACGCAAATGTTACGATTCCCTGTTGTCTGGCCCGCGTTTCACATGTCACTGTCATGCACTACATTTCCCATAGTTCCCTGCCCTCATCACTGCCATCACTATGTCACTGTTCGCACCTGTTTGTCATTTGTATCCTCATGTGTCTGTGCATTTAAACCCTGCTGTTCCTCCATTACCCTGTCGTTCGTTGTTCCCACTGTTTTGATGTTCCCATGTTCCGATGTCTGCTCTGCTGCCTGTCTTGCCCTGGTTATCGTGCCGTGTTAATCCAGTCCGTGTTCCTTCGTTGTTTTCATGTTTTAGTTTCAGTTTGCCCATCGTGGTTGTTTCATTTGTGCATGTCTGTTTATTTCCACCGTTGTTCAATTAAACCGCATTTAGATCCAAACTCTCCGTCTGCCTCTGCCTCCTCTCGCACATCATAACAGCAAAAGATAGGGTTATTTCATTAAATATTTATCTGACCTTTATGATGCTACCATTTCAGTGTTTCTACACTAGAGGGCACAAAATTATTTTTGTCTGTGAGAAATACATGAACTGGGTTTGAATGTTGTTTAGACAGTGATGAAATCAAAAGAACGTTAAATCTCAGAATTTTATTCACATAACCACATTGTCACCTCACGTGCCCTCAGGGTTACGCATACCCCAGTTTGGGAAAAAAACTCTCTAAATCTTTAAATCATGCTTCCAGTGAGCAATGGTATGCATTTGTGATGTAATTGCATTTGCATTTAAAACACTCTGGAACAGATGCAAGTGCATCTGTTCTAGCGTGCTTTAAATGCAAATGCAGCCAGAAAATCAGCGTTGTTTACAAGTGGGAAGGAGGAACACTGTACAGTAGCTTGGTTGGTTTTAGTTTAGATCTGTATTGATCCATTTGTATACTCACAATGGTGCTCTTGTGTGCTTTCCTGGTTGTCTCAACCAAGTAGAGAACATAATATTACATCTGTATCCATGGCAACGAGAATATGTCACATGAGAGATCGCTTGGACTCCACCCTCTTGTGAAGCGTTGGATTATAGTTAAAAAGTACTTAAATATTGATCTTTTTTTCACACCAAAAGCGATCATGTTGCTTTAGAAGACATCAAATTTAACCTGGAATCAGTATGGATGACGTTTATGCTGACTGTCTGTGAGTTTTAAAAGACAAATCATCATACACCATACACCAGACCTACTGAGCTAAGATGTTTTTCTATTTTTCTTGCGTAAATGTATTCTGGTGAAGAATGAAAGAAAGTCATGCACACCTGGAATATCATGAAGGTTTTCATTTTAAGGTGAACTATCCCTTTAAGGACCTTGAATTAAGCAATGGAGGAAAGTTCCAAAAATAGTGCATATATGTTCCCATACCTACTTTCTGAGTGTTTGCCTTTTGCTTAACATCAACCCATTGCCTGCACTGCCTAGGTGTCCTCATCTGAAAAGGAGAGTCGTTTCAGAGGCATTTATTACATTTTGATAAACATATTCTTTCTTTGGAATAAAGTGCACTTAAGTATCCACAATAAGACCAGGAACATGTATTACATAGGTAAATAAGATTTTGATTTAATGACCTGAAATGTGTCCCTGCTGTCTGTGGAGTACAAGAAAGTCTGTGTGCACTGAATATTGTGGTTATGCTGTAGTGGATGACAATGAGAATCATGACAACAGAAAGCAGGAACATTTTACATCACAATACATCAGCCAGTGGCACTGAATTCATATACAGAGATGTCACATATCACGGTTATACTTGACATCTTGAAAAGGAATGCTTTGGCAGCATCACATATAGTTACTGCACAGGTTTCAGCAACCAAACTCACCCCTTGTCAAGTCACTCATTTTACTGGCATTGGTCTAACTTGATGAACTGAACTGATATAGCCCTCTGTCAAACCTATTGTGATTATATAAGATGATATAAGAAAGTTCTGGACAGTATGAAACTATTTTAAAGTTAACCTTTTGCAGAGCAGTTGTGCAGACCATAACTTTGTTTCGAATTGTGCAAATTGTCAAGTCTACTTATAATGGTAGTCAATTGCTTATTGGTATTTAACCCGTTAAACTCTGGTGTTTTTTTGGCTGCGCCCACAATTTTTCACACTCAAATTAAAAAGTCACCTTTAACAAATAACGTGGAATAATTGCAACCCTACAAATAATAAAATAAGAGACTCAAATTATTCATAAATAATATTGTATGTGTTTATAATCTTATAATAAACAGAATAAAAAACAATGTCCTAAATTTCTAGTTCTGTTCATATAGTGGAATAAAAAAGTAATTTTATTCCACTATATGGCATGAAGCTATATCATTTTTTTTTCTCTGTCACATTTTGTCACAATATACAGATCTGTAATGTAGGTGCATTTTAGCCTTCAAAGATGTGCTCATCCACAGATTTCACTCTAATTTTCAGCTCAAGCCTCACCCTCATTGTTTCATTGAATATCTCGGCCTTTGAGTGGACTAGAAGCTCTATCAAGTTGTCAAGCTGAGATCTATCAAGTCTATCAAGCTGAGATCCTCCCATTTGCGATGATATAGAACAGTTTATCATCAATAGTCGAAAACACATTTTTCTGAAGATTTGTTTTGTCTGCTTTTCCTTCTGGATGACATTTTTTTGTTCTGGACATCTAGGATATAACTTTGGATTATTCAGCCAAGCAAGCTCACAGAGAAGTAAACAATGGCTTTTCTTAGAAAACGTCTGGGTAGATCAGCGAGTCACAAGTTCGAATCCAGGGTGTGCTGAGTGACTCCAGCCAGGTCTCCTAATCAACCAAATTGCCCTGGTTGCTAGGGAGGGTAGAGTCACATGGGGTAACCTCCTCATGGTTGCTAAAATGTGGTTCTTGCTCTCGGTGAGGCTCATGGTGAGTTGCGTTTGGATGCCGCAGAGAATAGCATGAGCCTCCACATTCACGCTATGTCGCCGAGGTAAACGGGGCTTTCAAATGGGGCTACTTCAAATGAAAGTTTCCCATGAAAAGCTTTTAAGGATGGATCCAAACAATATTTAGGGACCAGACTATCATATAGCGTATTAGGTGTGCTGTTTTGAATTTGGTACAGTAAGCATCAACATACCAAGCACCCAGAACACCTTAGCAACCACATAACAATGCCCTGGAACCACCTACAACACCCTAGCATCGTGGTGTGCTCATGGTTGTGACTGCGGCAATTTGTGAACCCCCTTAGGCTTAATGATAAATGATCATCGTAAATGATCTAGGTGGACGGGGGTGGGAGTTTGCATTATAAACACCGGAGTATGTCGACATGGTTCATTTAACTATTTATTTCAAAAGAGCAAGACAAATCTTGTTTTACTTGTTGAGACCTTTATAAAACAATGTCTGATTGATTAGGCACTTCATGAAGAGGACTGGGTTATGATAGACCTTTTGTTTCATCAGTTGCTCATTAGGTTTATGAACATTTTAATAACTCTGATTGAAGTGGACACGGATATGAGCTGAGAAAATGAGAAATTCCATCCATTTAATATCAATGTTTGAAATGAAGACCTAGAGAGTTTCACCTCTGCTGTCTACTACAAGGGACTGAAAGACATAAGTAATAATGGCCCGTTTGTTTGTGAGGTTGTACGCCTGTAATTTGCTGCAGGCTCTGGACCCGAGAACGAAAATGGCTTTTTATTGGCCGACTGAGTAATGGAAACAATTCCATTTGGGAAGGCAGTATCTTTGTTCGGTCCTTATTGTGGTGACTTTGTTACGCTCATGTCTTTATTGTGTTTGGAGCTTAATTCTGTAGGGCAATTAAACATTACAAACTCCTCACCTCTGCTATTTGGAGGTTGATTGGAAAGAAGCAGTAGAAAAAAAAAACAACTGAAAGACCTTGACCAGTAGAGAGATCACCTCACTCTATTAATGATGGTGCAACTACAAAAATATATCTGACTTTAGGTGGCAAGCGGAGAGATCAAGGTAAAAATTAGAAATACTACTATTTTTGTTTCTTGTTCATTACAAAGAAGTGAGAAATCAAATAGTAATATTTCATGTTTTAATCTCTTATTACATGCCGATCAGATGTGTTTTTTTTTTTTTTTTTTCAGTCTAAGTGGGCATTTCTTGGACAGAATAAGCTTCAATGAGGACAAGACTTCTGAACTCTGGCTATGCGAGACTTGCCACATGTTAGAAAATGCAGACTCCGCTACTATATAGCACACCAAAAGAGTGTTGTCAATTGAATATCATGTTCAAATTCTTAGTATTTATTAAATTGGTTGAGAGAAATACATGGATAACGTACTGCATTCTGAAAACAATCTGAAGTGTGCATCCATTGAACACATTACTATCCTATAATGTCTCGAGAACTCAGGAGACATCATATTCAAAATTCTGAAAAAAAGAAAAAATAAACATTGAGAAGGTTGGTCATTTCAATTGTAAGTGCAATAAAGGTATCCCTAGGGAAAAAAATTGAAGTTTTGTGTTTGAAGACTAGCTAAATTGATTTTAAATTGTAACCTAATAATATTTGCATTAAACATATATGACACTGTCCTTGCCATGACCAAAAACCTCAACTGAAGCCACAAGTCACAGGTATTAACATGTTCTAGTTTTAATCTGAGGGTGAAATACTTTGTGTTATAGATAATTTTCTAAGACAATATCAAATGAATTTTCTAAAAAGTACTTCAGAAACTTACCAGATAACCACATTCATTCAATTTCTTTACAATATACACTCAATCGCTCTTTGTCTTAAGCCTGATATGCTGAAAACTGCTCTGTTAACGTTTCACATTCAAAATTATTAATGACACATATGTACATGAATCACGTACTGTACATGACATATTTTTTATTAAAAATGGCAAATTTTGCAAAATGGAGAATAATTTGTGCCCTTATAAAAATACTGTTGGTCTGTACAATATTTCATTCATAAATTAATGGGCAAATATTGTATGTTTAGTTATATACTGACATTTTACACGACACAAAAGTTTTCAACCAGAACTGCTGACACTGGTGCGTCGTGCTGCGTGGAGCTGGAATAATCCATGAGGTTCCCACTCAACTTCTTAAATTTGAGTCCCACCTTGATCGATTTGATCTCATATGACATTGATGAGCAGTGTTAGACTACTGTACACACTAAAACATTATAAAAATGGTAAGCCAATCGGCTCACATGGGTTAAGCTGATTGGCCCTTTGACATGTAATCGGGTAGCCAATCAATTTGTGTCTTTTTTTGTTTAACATTTGCATTGCTCAGTTGTACAGATAAGCCATTTCAACTGCAGCACGCTGCAAGAGTTTTTCTCTCACACCCACCTCCACCCCAGCTTCACTGGTCTAAATGTGCTACATGGGGATTTTTGGTATATTTATTTTGTGCAGCAGCATATCTTACATGCTCGATGCAGCATGTATTGCATCTTGTCTATCGTAATTTCCGGACTATAAGCCGCAACTTTTTTCCCACGCTTTGAACCTTGTGGCTTAAACAATGACACGGCTAAAATATGGATTTTTCCTGCTTTCAAATTTTATAAAAAAAAAAAACATTCTGTGACGTGCTCACTTTTTTGGCAGCATGAAGCTTTCATTAGACCAATGAAATTGCCAAACGGATTAAGGTCAAACAACTTTTTTGTTTACTGTTTAGATTAAATCGAGCGCGCTCAAACTTCCCATCATTCTGATTACGGTAGTCATTTTGTCACCCTCATCATGGCAAAGACATGGAGAAATGCATATGATGCAGCTTTCAAGTTGAAGGCGATTGACCTGGCTGTTGGAAAAGGAAATAGAGCTGCTGCACGGGAGCTTGGTCTTAATGAGTCGATGATAAGACGTTGGAAACAGCAGCGTGAGGAATTGAACAAAAAGACAACTGAAGCTGAGGCTATTCTGAGGCTATTCAACTCCAACACCGAAGGAGATGACTTCAGTGGTTTCAGTGCACAGGAGGAGGAAGATAGTGACCAATGACTTTCTTGGTAGGCTACTGTTTACTGCTAATTTTTTATTTTTTGTTACAAGCCGTGTTTCGTTAAAGCCTTTATTTTTGTTACAAGCCGTGTTTCGCTAAAGCCAGTGTAAAGTTCATTTGTTTCAATGTACCGGTAGGCACCTGCGGCTTATAGACATGTGTGGCTTATTTATGTTCAAAATAATATATTTTTTTTAATTCAGTGGGTGCGGCTTATATTCAGGTGCGCTCAATAGTCCGAAAATTACGGTAATTGTGCAGCAGCAGAAGCATGTCCAGATGCATAACTACGTATGTCTGTATTTTTTTTTTTTTTTTTTTTTTTGCAGTAGCAAGGTTCATTGTTGATTTTGATGATGCAACAGATGTTTCTGGTTTATGATGCCAATGTAAAAATACCCTTGTCACCACCATATTTGTTACCCCTCATTAATTTATTCCACATCCAATAGTATCAAATAATGGAAGGCAGGGAATGTAAGATGCCATATTTCATTTAACATGAATGCAAATTAGGCTGTGAAGGATAGATGCATTGTTGTATAAAGTATGCATTTGTCACACTTGAGTAAAAGTAAAGTTACCTTCATGGAAATTGACTCAAGTTAAAGTTAAAATAGCTCACGAGAAAACTGATATAAAATGTACTTAGGTATCAAAAGTACATGTAAATTACATAAACAGAACAGATAATTAAACCCATTGCGCTCATCATTCTCATGCCATCCCAGATGTGTATGACTTTGTTTCATCTGCAGAACAGATATGCTACAAAGCAAATATAACACTTTAGCAACCACCAGAAAACTAAATTTGCTTCAGCAAAGACCAATCACATCTTCATAATATAGCAAAATAAATATTTATGGACATATTCATGAGAAAATATAAAAATAAATATTGTTGGACATATTTATACTCAATAAAGTAGAAAATTGTTAAAACTGTACTTAAGTAGAGTAACAAAGTATTTGTACTTTGATACTATACACCTCTGGATAGATGTACAGTCTGTTGCGAGTTGTAATGTTTGCAACTTTTTGTTGGTCGATCAATGATATGTTTTTCAAAAAGACTTCCACTGGACAAAAAATAATGCACCTTTAAGTAATGATTCCACCTGATAGCAAAGCTTCACTTTATAAGTGTTTTTTTAGCGTGTTCCAAGAATGTCTGTTGAATATGATCTCAGCAATGTAACAAGCCCCAGCTGGAGTTTAACATTATGAGCTTGTTAAGACTGCTAATTTATTTTCTCTTTATGGGACGGTTTTGTTAAATACTAAAGCATTGTGATAATTGATACATGGTGTTTTACAAGAATTTCAACATGGTTCTTGTAGAGATTAACAGGTGAGTAAAATTAAATTAAACTTGCACAAACAAAGACTTAACCTTGGTTGTCTGGCACAATGTACCTTAAGATAAAAAGTAGTCTTTGAAATGTAAGATTTTCCAGATATCTCAAAGCAAAAGTGCAACTGTGTAAATGCATTGTGTTCTGTTCATCTTTAACCTGTAAACTTAATGCACAACATATTTAGATTACAAATCGTTACCATTTGTAACGATTGTTAATGGGCTGAATAATGGTTTTCTGTGTTTATGCATAACTCTTGAGTATATGGTACTTTATGCACAAAACTGTTGGCAACATTTGTGAGACCTAAACAAAGTGACATATTTATCTTTTTTCGACTTGTTAAGCGCTATATGAAACAATTTATGACTTATATAGCAGAAACATAATTAGGGTGGCTGCAACAAACAGAACTGGAATACACGCATCTGTTATGCAGGGACTTCTGGGAACACTCCTGGATGATGACGAGTACAAATGAGTCAGACTTCCCAACACTGGAAATATTTCCCTCATTACTAGGTTATCACTTGACAGTCTAAAAGAAACAATACAAAGCAATTATTTAGATATATTCTGCTGAAAAAAATTCCTTTGGCTTCAAGATTTCATAGACATTTTATAGATAGTTTGAAGTATTTTCCAAGAATTATACTATAAGGCTTGAATGAAGATGACAGAAACACTGCATGATGACGTAATCATTTGTGGTGCTTGCTTACACTGTCCCCTTACCGGCCATGATGAGCGACAGGACATTACAGTGCTATGAAAAAGTATTTGCCCCCTTCCTGATTTCTTCAATTTTTGTGTGTTTTTCTTACTAAATTGTTTTAGAACTTCAAACGATATATAACAAAACAATGGCAACCTAAGTAAAAATAAAATACAGTTTTCAAATATATATATATAGCTCTGTAAAAAATTAAGAGACACAATTATTAGTTTGTCTGGATTTACTTTTTATAGGTATGTGTTTTAGTAAAATGAAAATTTTTGTTTTATTCTATAAAGTACTGAAACCATTTCTTTAAAATTCCAAATAAAAAATATTGTCATTTAGAGCATTTATTTGCAGGAAAGGACAACTGGTCAAAATAACAAAAAAGATGCTGTGTTTTCAGAACTCGAATAATGTAAAGAAAACAAGTTCATATTCATTTTTAAACAACACAATACTAATGTTTTAACTTAGAAAGTGTTCAGAGATCAATATTTGGTGGAACAACCCTTATTTTCAGTCACAGCTTTCATTCGTTTTGGCATGCTCTCTACCAGTCTTTCACATTGCTGTTGGGTGACTTTATGCTACTCCTGGTGTAAAAATACATCTTGGCTTGTGGCCATCAATCTTCCTATTGATCACATTCGAGAGGTTTTCAGGACTGGAGATTGGACTGGCCATGACAGGCTCTTGATCCAGTGGTCCTCCATCCACACCTTGATTGATCTGGCTGTGTGGCATGGAGCATTGTCCTGCTGGAAAAAACAATCCTCAGATTTGGGGAACATTGTCAGAGCAGAAGGAAGCATGTTTTCTTCCAGGATAACCTAGTTCATGGCTTGATTCATGTGTCCTTCACAAAGACAAATCTGCCCAATTCCAACCTGGCTGAAGCACCCCCATATCATCACAGATCTGCCACCAAATTTCACAGTGGGTGCATTACACTGTGGTTTGAAGGCCTCTGCAGGTCTCCGTTTAACCATTAGACGACCAGGTGGAGGATAGGTGATGATCCTACACCTAAAAATATTTATGTATTTATGGTCTAATTTGTAGGATTTAAAGTATTTTTCCACTTGTTGTCATAGAGTGATTTTTAAATCACTGGAAAATGGGCCGGTGGAAGAAGTTGGAGAGAGTAAAATGTTTGGAATTGGTAGGCTATGATTTTTTAGACCACTTTGTTATTTTGATTATATTTTCATTTAGTTTAAAGAGCAATTTAAATTTAGAAATATTTTGGGTTTATTTTTTATTTTTTTGTGTTCCAGTAAATGTAATAAATATGTTCAAAATCAAAATACTAGCCATGATTTGTGTGTCAGTAGATGAAAATTATTATTAATATTTACATTCTCTATAATTAACAGAACCTAAATCCAAATTCTGAGGAGAATAACATTTTCCATGCGTATAAAAGGAGCATGTCACTATCATAGCAATATGCCCGACAATCATCAATTTGCTCAAAAGAACGTAATTTATTCTTCTAATACGTTGCATACAGAAAATTTACTCTACCAACTTCTTATGAATGTGCTGTCTTGGTTTATATCACTGGTGCTTGAGGTAATGAAGTATATAATAGGACAGATGCTGGCATAATAATCAGAGCAAACCTCAGAAATAAATTGCACCATGCTTGCACGAAAATAACAAAACTTCATGGCCATGCCCACTGACTTTATGACATAGCGCTGTGCTTAAAGCAAGCACTCTTAAAATAGGGCCCATAGATTTACACTAAGTTAGGTAGGGCCCATAGATTTACACATAGATGTAGTAAGTCCTGCCGACTCCCTCAGAACACCCTAGCATCCTGGCAAGACATTAGGTTTGAACTTTTTGGTACTTTTGACTAAAAAGTACCAAAAACGAGCATCCAGCCAGAACACCCTAACAACCACATAGAAATTCCAACGCAACCACCCTCAAGCCTCAAGCATCATGGTAGTGTTTTGAAAGGACTATATAAAATAAAAATATTGTTTTTAATCTTTCATATTATGCCACAGAGCTTAAGGTATTTTGACCACTGAAGGTTAATTTTATATTCAATTTAATGAAAAGATCTAGAAACTAATTGTCGTTTTTATTTGCTTCAAAGAATGCCAAAGTCTTGCAAACACCTCCAAACACTTGAATGCTATTTTACAAGCTTATCTGTGCTCAACCAGGAGAAAACAGCTGCGAAACAGCTTTTCACAACTATCTCCCCCCACTGTTGTAAATCAACCTTCTAATGGTGGCGAGAAGAGCCTAGTGAAGACACAGTTAGCGGATGCGCCTGGCGTGGAAATAAAAAGGCTCTTTTTATAGCGCCATGTGATGAGTTAATCATATGCTCTCGGCTGTCCACTGATTCGCTCCTTATGACTCCATCGCTCAAAGTGAATAGAACGGGCTTTCCGCTTGAAAAGGGCACCTGGGATCTTTCTTTTGATGATAATGACAGCAACGCACCCACCGTTTTCTACTTTCTGTCCATGCCAGTTTATCAGGACTCATTTGCATCTTCTCTGCTTGTGGTTTAAGGCGGACTTCTTTTCATTTTGATTTGAGGAAGAAAACCATGGATGTGCCAGCTGGACATGTGAGAAAGTTAGCTGCAACTTTCAAACCAAAGTTGGCAGGGTAACAGTTTGGACAAGTTGAGTATTGAAGGAGGGGCAGTGTCAAGACATTTTGGTGTACTTTGTCTCTTTACCCATAATGAGACTGACATATTTGCCAAGGGTAGAAAACTCTGCAAGCAACAAAGAAACTCAGAAACTGCCAATGGAGTCGTGGTTGTGGTGGTATGGATCAGAGGATCAAGGGTTGATTGATTAGCTTAGACTGTTAGCTCTTGCTAGATGCTGTGGCTACACCATTATGCGGGTAAAAAGCATGTTCCTCCATTGACAGCCATTCAGAAGTAGTCATATATTCTAAATAATATATTGTTTTTCAAGCAACATAAAAATGCAAAATATCCATTACATTATAGTAGATGATTTACCAGTGACAGATGTTTTGTAAAGCTCTTAACAATGATTGTGTTTACACCGATTATGGTTCATACGACAACATGTGTGATTAAGTAAATGCATTAACAGCTTTCCTTTAACGGTTTAAAGGGACAGTTCACCCCAAAATGTAAATTCTCTAATAATTTACTCACCCTCATATCATCCCAAATGTGTATGACTTTCTCACAATGCAAGTGAGTGGTGGTGGCGTAGTGGCTAAAGCACAGGGCTGTTAATCAGAAGGTCGCTGGTTCGAACCCCACGGCCACCACCATTGTGCCCTTGGGCAAGGCACTTAACTCCAGGTTGTTCCGGGGGGATTGTCCCTGTAATAATTGCAATGTAAGTTAGTTTGGATAAAATCCTCTGCAAAAATGCATAAATGTAAGTGAATGGTGATTGCCGGAGCCTTTTGTAGCTCCGGCAACCGAAGTAATCCATATGACTCCAGTGGTAAAATCATATCTTCAATTGCAATATAATACGTGTGGTGGAAAACAGAGTTTTACTCTAAATCTCCACTTTAACTTTCATTTTTTTATCTGAAAGTCATATGTGGTGTTTCACTTTCACATCTGAAAGTACAATTTAAAGTGGAGATTTAGAGTAAAAATTACATAAATATTGTTCTGTTTCTCATCTACATCTATTATATTGTTTCTGAAGATATGGATTTAAACACTGGAGACATATGTATTACTTTTATGTTTCCTTGATGTGATTTTTGTAACTACAAATATCTTATCACCATCCACTTGCATTTTATGGACCTAAAGAGCTGAGATATTCTTCGAAAAATCTTCTTTTGTGTTCTACTTACGAAAGAAAGTTATACACATCTGGGATGGCGTGAGGATGAGCAAATGATGAGAGAGCTTTCGTTTTTGGATGAACTATCCCTTTAAGGTCAAAAACAGCTTAAGAATAAACTGATCGACATGGGAGGATTTTTGCCCATCATGCCAAACACCTTAACTGCCGTTCTGGCTTATCCAATGTGTGCATGTGTTGTTCTGAGCTGTATTTCAATTATATTAAAGTGATAGTTCCCTATCTGTCACTCACTCAAAGTTTTGTCGATGAAGTCAATGGGTGGTGGGCCCAAGGGATGTAGAGGGGAGTGTCATGTCGCTTCTCCGGGCTGTGCCCAGCTGGGCTCCATGGCAAGCCCGGCCACTAGGCACTCACCAGCCTGGCTCCAGATGGGGGCCTAGGGCTTCCTCCAGGCAGGGTAACTCCTCTTCTAGCCGTTATTTCCATGGAGTCTTTTGAACCATTCTTAGTCTGGCCCCTCACCTGAAACCACTTTGCCTTGGGAGATCCTACCATGGCTCAATGGTGGGGCAGCCAAGGGATACTTGGTGATACCCCAGTGGATAAGGCGCTCCCATCAAGGGCCTGTAGGTTTACATTGTCCCTGACAGCCAAGGCCTATGGTGCCGCTGGACAAGCCACCCCCGCCCTGCATGCCATGGCTCTTCTGCAAGTCCACCAAGCCAAGGCGCTAATAGAACTGTACGAGGGTAGTTCTGCCTCAGGATTGATGCAGGAACTGTGTCCGAGTGACGAAGGTCACGGCGCGGTCTCTCGGGCGGGCGATGTCCACCTTGTTGGTCCAGGAGCACCACATTCGACTCAAACTGGTCTAGATGAGAGAGGCCAGGCCATTTCCCAGGTTGGCCTGTTCGGCGACACAGTTGAGGACTTTGCCCAGTACTTCTCGACAGTGAAGCAGTAGACAGATGCTATTTAAAACATCCTGCCCTGGTGCAGCTCTAGATCCCGCACACTGACTGCTCTGCCCAATGCAGGAAGCAGACACCACCCATCTCACGGCCAGCCAGCAAGAACCCAAGGGAGGCTTCCAAGCACCCCTGAGACGGGCGACCCAGGGACGAGGAGACCTGCTGTTCCGGAAGCAGGACCACTCCATCCCATGGTGGAAGGTCAGGAGGAGAATCTTTTGTTCCTTTTTCATTTAATTTCGCTGCATGCTCAAGTAGCTGCGGTACCCAAAAGTTCGACAAAAGAGCGGTTTCCTTATTCCCTGGGTCACATATCTGGTTTGCATGGCCATCATTATGACCACCGTCCACCATTCCATTTTCGCAGGACCGGCACTCCAGCGGCAGACCCCCCACCCCTGCGCGCCCAGCTGTGGCACAAACACGCCCAGACTCAGATGGTTTTAACAGACTGTGGGGATGATGTACCTCCTCCCCCCTCCCCGACCGATCCTCTGGTGGGTATCAGGAGCCAGGTAAGTGTTCTGATGTCCCTCGATTTAGCATGGCCACAGGGCTCAAACCCCTTCAATGTGGCACTTCAGGCTCTGCCCCGCCGCGAGGCCCCTCCAGGATGGGCCCTTGTCTAAGTTGGCACATCAACTGGCTCAAGATGTTGGCAATACTGCTCACCCTGTGGAGGTTCCTGCCATTGATCCAGGGCAAGCACATGTTGGTTCGGACAGACAACACGGCAACGGTGACATATATCGACCATCAAGGCAGTTTATGCTCCCATTGTATGTCACAACTCACCCGCCGTCTCCTCCTCTGGAGTCAGCAGCACCTCAAGTTGCTGTGAGCCACTCACATTATGGGCGACCTCAACACTGCAGCGGATGCACTGCCACGATAGGTTACACACAGGGACATAGTTACTTCAGGTGGTCCAGCTGATTTGGAGTCGACCCGACAGGTAGACCTGTTCACTTCCCCAGATTCCTCCCACTGCCCGCTTTGGTACGCCCTGACCGAGGCACCCCTCGGTTTAGACGCACAGGCACACAACTGGCCCTCTGCACATATGTGTTTTCCCCAGTGAGCCTACGTGCACAGACCCTGTGTGGCACCCATGACCAGACCTCTAGAATCTCCATGTCTGGCCACTGGACAGGACACGGAAGACCTAGGTGACCTATCACCCACCGTGGTAGACACAATCACTCAGACATGGGGTCCCTCTACGAGGCGCCTGTATGCCTTGAAGTGGCGTCTGTTCACTAAGTGGTGATCTTTCCGACGCGAAGACCCCCAGAGATGTGCAGCTGGATCGGTGCTTTCCTTCCTGCAGGAGAGGTTGGAGGGGTGGCTGTCCCTCTCCAACTTAGGTGCAGGTTAGGGTTAGGAGTTAGGGTTAGGGTTAGGTTAGGGCACACCACGACACAGTGGACGGTAAGCACGACCTGATCATCAGGTTCCTGAGAGGCGCCAGGAGGTTGAATCCCTCAAGACCGTGCATCGTTCCCTCATGGGACCTCTCTGTAGTCTACAGGGAGCGCCCTTTGAGTCTTTGGAGTCAGCTCTCTTTAAAAACTGCCCTCCTGACTGTGCTCACTTCCATCAAGATTACATGCAAGCATTCTCTGTCAGCAAAACGTGCCTGGAGTTCGGTCCGGGCTACTCTCACGTGATCTTGAGACCCCGACCAGGCTTTTTTCCCAAGGTCCTGACGATCCCATTTAGAGATCAGGTGGTGAACCTGCAAGCACTGCCCCAGGAGGAGGCAGACCCAGCCTTGACGTTGCTGTGTCCGGTGCACTCTTTACCCATCTATTTTGATCGCACGCAGAGCCTTTGAGAAGCTCTTTGTCTGCTTTGGTGGACAGCGGAAAGGAAGCACTGTCTCCAAGCAGAGGATAACCCACTGGATCATTGAGGCCATAGCTATAGCATATCACGCCCAGCACATGCCACCTCCCGCAGGGCTATGAGCCCATTCTACCAGGAGTGTGGTGGCTTCCTGGGCCCTGAACAGTGGTGCCTCTCTAACAGACAATTGCAGAGCAGCGGGCTGGGCAACAACCAACACTGCGAGGTTCTACAAAGTTGAGCCGGTTTCGTCCCGTGTCTTCACAGGAATGAACAGGTATGTCCAGGGACATTTGGCCAGGTATATCGCTTGTGCATAGCACCTTTCACCTCCCCTGAGCTGAAGACGTGTGCTGTTGACTCCCAGTAGAGTTCCCAAAAATTGGGAACGTCCTGGCTACTTCCATAACCTCCTTTCTCTGATGGAGGGAACGAGACATTGTGTCCCTCCTGCCACAACGCTGGACTACCCGTAGAAATGGCCGGGACCTTCTCTCTCGGCTCCTCAGCATAAAACCTGAATGAGAATTTCGCACGGCAGCTCCTTTATACCCGTATGTATCAGAGGTGTCTCGGGCACCCAAGAGTGACCCCTAGTGTCAATTCATCGACACAACATCTCGTTCCCTCCACCAGGGAACGGAGGTTACGGAAGTAACCAGGAAGTTTACCCAAAAATTTTAATTCTCTCCTCATTTACTCACCCTCTTGCCATCCCAGATGTGTATGGCTTTCTCTTTTCTGCTGAACCCAAACAAAGATTTTTAGAAGAAAATTTCAGCTCTGTAGGGTCATACAATGCAAGTAGGTGTGATTAACACTTTAAAGCTCAAAAAAGCACAGACACTCATAGTAAAAGCAATCCATATTACTCCAGTGGTTAAATGAATGTCTTCTGTAGTGATATGATTGCTTTGCACTTGCTTCACATGAGAGGCGAAAGGAAACGAGTCCCGTTTTGGACAGGCATTGGAGTGCGACCAGAAGTAAACAATTATAGAGAAAATGACAAAAATATGTATCTGTTTCTCACCCAAAGAAGACATTAATTTAACAAGTGGAGTTGTATGGATTGCTTTTACTACGATTGTCTTGCTTTTTTGAGCTCAAAAGTGCTGATCACCTTTCACTGAAGAAGGAAAGTCATACACATCTGGGATGGCAAGAGGGTGAGTAAATTAGATATTTTTTTGCCTGAGTTAAATTACACTAAATTGTAGTTTTATTTGACCAACTAGAGTTTAATGCACCTAATAATATCTTCTAAATGTCATAATATCATATTTTTTGATTTGATGTCTGTTCATCAGGGGTTTATGTAAACTTTAATTTGTCTTTCTGATTTATTTTATGCAGACATATGTAATGCATATAAAAGCCAGCTATTTTGCAGGTGAATTGTTTAGTAAAGAATGCTGAATGTTGTTGATTAAAACAGATCTTATTTGCCTTTGAGGCCTACCAATGCTGATGTAAAAGAATTGCAAGAAATGTCCAATTTAAAAAGTTGAAACTTTTTACTTGGCAACGTTGTGTTGAAACCATTGTGCTTGTCACTATAATTTTTTTATGGTCTCCCATTTCAACAAAACTATTGTAATTCCAGCTGGCATTTCTGGCCAAAGCTAATTCCACTGGTGCACACAAAATAATTATCCATCAAATGGACTGGATGAAATCTTTGTGAAAGGCCTGAAGGACAGGCCCTCCAGAATTGTCCAGAAGGACTGTATGGACATCTGCCACATGAAAGTCTGAGCAAGTGTTTCCAAACTGGAGCAAATTGTTTCTTGTTTATTGTGGACCTGTTTATTTCGGATGGTTTTAATCAGTGAATCCCATGTGTTCATTAGTTGGATGAGTGTGTTTTGACATGCAGACACTAGTTTTGGGACAAATCCAAACATCAATAGTAAAAACAGAGGCATTTGAAATCCAAAAAGCTTGCATTAGCAACATTAGCCAATATTTGGAAAATATCCAGTGAAGGTTTACCAGTTGTACGTTCCTGTTGCATGCAAATTGAAGCTTATGTGGTTATGCAGAATAATTTTAGATAACCTCTGGATTTTGCCATCATACCTCTAAGAATGTATCAATCATATCACATAAATGCTGTGTTTATATCTGCGTATCTCGCTGAATGCGCTTATGTGCCCTTCACGTGGACTTGGAAAAATCGTAATTACGAGTTACGAGCACATGAATGACCTGGCGAAGTCGGAAGTTCAAGTGGGAAACTCAGAATTCTAGATGATACCCGAGTTGCCGAGATGGGAGGAGTCCTAAACTTTCAACATGGTGGAGGAGAGTACAGTTTCTGTAGTGAATGACAGGTTTTAATAATTTTTCCAAATACAGCTGATTGTTAGCACTTGCCATTTTGGTCATATTCATTTATGTATATCACAAACCATTCTATGCATGTTGTACATTTTTACACCATGAAAACAGCTTGTATTTGACCAAAATTCAATTTTCGAACTGAGTAATATGTATTATCATGTCAAAATAAAAGTTCCTCAAGAAATCTGAATGAATGAACCTGCCGTTGTCAATGTTTCCACACATGCACAATAAAGCACATGAACATGACGTACTTACAATTACCTCTTCAGAAGTGGGAAGTTCCGTTAGCACACGAAGGCAGCATTAGATGCGATATACAAAATGGAACAGCCATTCTTATTTAATGTTTTAAGGTGTAAAAATTTCATTTATATATTACTATATGTCCCTGTCCAGTATTTTAATTGTGTCAAACCCCTTGAGGGGTCCCATTAACACAAGTCCAATTATTGTATCACTGATCTATCTAACACACTTATGACATGTCTGGAATGAAGACTTTGAAAATTGTTAAATGTAGTAAAGTGTTTTTTTATTATAATTTTGTATTATTATTCAATAAAGCTGTCAAGCTATTGTACCTTCACATGCTCAGGGAATTATTACCCCCTTGTATTTATGCTTGTATGCCATTTTTCAAAGAGTTAGAAAATAAACAAAAAAAGCAGATCACTTTCAAAAGGTTGAAAAACCAGGTCGAGTAATCTCATTGGCCAACCATGCTACGGCTTGATGTTTGAAACACAAGAGACATGTTTATATACGCTTTGTTCTTTATGCTAATCAGTGTTCCAGCTTATTTGGTGGATGGGGTCGCCTCTCTGGAGAGTTGTCTTTTTACAAATGACGTTCAACTCTTGGCAGAATGCCCCTGCCTTCCTATTTATGGTGTTGTTTGCAATTTGTTAAAATATTAATGTCGCTGTATTCTAAAGAAATCAAATTTAACAAAGGCGGAATATGACAGTAAATGCTGATCGTCGTTTTATCATCCAATCAATAATAATTAGTATTGTTTCTGTGTGGAACGCTTCATTTTATGGAGAATGATTGTTGTGTCCATCTTTTATTTTTCTAATGGACTGAACAAAAAACCTCATTAAGCTATTTTTAATGCCACAGCACACATTTCCTCACCCTGAGGAGAACATTGAGAAGCTTTTGTTGAAATGATGTTGGACAAACAAACTTTCTTGCCATCATTCCGAGTTCAGAAACGTGAAGTCCCTTGTAATCCCACTCACGAAATTCAGAGTGAACTGGACCAAACTGGACAGGAGCATAAAGGAATTCTTTTTTTTTTTTTTTTTTTTTATGTTGCAGCCTTATGCTAAGATGCTTTAAATTATAATTTTTTTCATATCAATCTACATCCATACCCCATAATGACAATGGAAAAACCAGATTTTTGAAAACTAACTCGAGAGCTTGTAGATTTGAATTTGAGAACTTGAACAATAAATATGTGTCTTTAGAAGCTAAATAATGTACACTCACAGCACCAATGTTTATTAAAAATAAAAAATCTGAAGTTGAATGTTGCAGTCTGCATAGACAATAATCAAAAATGTCTCAGTTACTGTCAAAACCTCTGTTCCCTGACGGAGGGAACGAGATGTTGTGTCGATGTAGTGACACTAGGAGTCGCTCTTGGGAGCCCCAAAACACCTTCAAATCTTTAAGAAAAGCCCAATGGGAATTGGCAAGTGCAATGTGCATGCCACTCCCCCGGACATACGGGTATAAAAGGAGAAGAAATACCCACTCTAGGTTTTGTACTGAGGAGCAGAGACAAGGTACCGACCATTTCAGCGGCTAGTACAGCGGTATTGCAAGAGGGATATCATGGAATGGAGGTTACAACAGTTACCGAGACGTTCCCCTTCTGTCACTCACTCGACATTGTGTTGATGTAGTGAAATTAGGGGTCCCTATAGAAAATCGCCACAACAGCTGAACCGCGTTACGTGATCCAAGTAAATGAGCAAATCACGCACCGAAAACAGCAACGATAAGGCTGGGTCTGCCTCCTCCCGGGGCAAATGCCATATGCCCCAAGAGCCTCTGGAAGTGTTTCAGTGGAACCGCTGTCCTCTGCCTGAAAGAGTTTTCTGCATTTGCGGGGCACTGACTGCGAGTGCTCGGTGTCATCCAGCTGACCTGCTGGACGACCTGAGTGTAGGTGCTGCGCTCGACGAGCAAGTTTTTTCTGAGCTTCGTCGAGCCACAGATCTTTCCGCACGACAAAGCAAACAGCCCGTACTATTGGCCGGTCTATGTCTATGTCAGCACGGCAAGGCACCTTTGGATCAACCTTTCGGGCATCAAGAACAAGGATAATGATTTCCTCCTTGATGCCCCGGTTTCACCTACTGGCCTATTCAGAGACGCCATGAGCACAGTTATCTCCAGGTTCCAAGAAGCGAAAAGCCACGAGGAGGCCTTCGGGCAGTTCCTCCCTTGCCACAATCAGGGAGCAGGTCCGTCGGCTACCCAGACCCGCCTCGGTCCTGTTAGAAGGGAGGGTCAAAAGCAAAGCGTGGCGAGTCGTGCTCCTCCTCCCAGGGATTGGGGACAGTCTCGTCGCCCTCAGCAGCCCCCAAAGCAAGACATCTGGACCCTAATTTCTAAAGAAGAAAACCCTGATGGTCTTGCTCTTATGACGCACAACTTCACTTAGAAATTCTGCCACAACACAGGAAGTTCCTGAGGTTCGCTTTCGGGGACGTAGCCTTCCAGTATCAGGTTGTTCCATTCGGCCTAGCCCTCTTAACCCGCACATTCACAAATGCATGATGCAGTGCCAGCTCCTTTGCGACTCCGAGGCATCCGCATTCTGAATTACATCGATGACTGTCTGATCCTAGTGCAGTTCCAGCAACTGGCAGTTCAGCACAGGGATACCGTCTTAGCTCATCTAGTTTCTCTGGGGTTGAGGCTCAACGCCAAGAAAAGCGTCCTCTCTCCCACTCAGAACACTGTCTATCGGGGGACCATATGGAGTTCGATCACTATGCGGGCACAACTGTCTCCCACTAGAATCGAGTCCATTCAGAATACCCTGAGCGATGTCAGGCTAGGTCGAGGTTGTACTAGGTCTCAGGGCGACTACTTCCTCGGTGATCCCTCTGGACCTTCTGCAAATGAGACCATCTTTGTTGTGGCTCAAAGCCAGGGGATTTCTTCCAAGGGCCAAATCCCCTAGGCTAATAAGGGTTATGCGCCGTGGGCTTCGTTCCCTTTCTATGTGGTTCAGACCCCGGTTTCTTACCTTGGGTCCCACTCTAGGTGCCTCTCATTGTTGCAGGCTGCTAACGACAGACGCCTCCCTGACGGGCTGATTAGCGGCCTTAAGTGGTCGTCCAGCTTAAAAGGAATAGGAGGGTCGTCAGCTTGGTTGTCACAGTAACTGTCTCGAGTTGATGGCTGTATTTCTGGCCCTGAAATACTTACTCCAGAGGCTGCCATGTCTTGGTGCGGATGGGCAATACAGTGGTAGTCTCTTACATAAACCATTAGGGAGATCCACGTTCATGTCAGCTGAATTTCTGGCACGTCGGATTCTCCTTGGGGCCCAGGGTAGCTCCTGTCACTCAGGGCAGTTTATATCCCTGGATGCCCGTGTATGTGAATAGATTTACTGTCCAGACAGAAAATACCGATGGGGGAGTGGAAACTCATACATGGCCCAGAATGCGCCTGTATGCATTTCCCTCTACTAAAAGTTCATATGGCAGAACCAGCTAACTGCCAGATCTCTTCAGTTCTGGACTTTCTGTAGGAAGAACTGTCAGCAGGCACATGCCCCGCCACTCTCAGGTTCTATGTGGCCGCCATTTCGGCTTGCCACGCCTTGATGGACGGGGTGCCCTTTGAGAGGCATCCCCTGCTAGGACTCTGACCTCTTCATAGGACTTAGCAATAGTCCTTGAGTGTCTGACACCCCCTTTGAACCTCTAGAGTCAGCGTCTGACAGATTTCTGACTCTCAAGATGGTTTTTCTTATGGCGATTACCTCTCTAAAGAGAATTGGGGACCTACAGGCTCTGTCTTTTTTGCAGGGATAGTTGTATGTAATCGGTCCTACCGGTTACCCGGACACAAAAAACAGGCAGTACGAGAAGAATTAAAAGCAATGCTTGATATGGGGGTAATAGAAGAATTCCACAGTGATTGGGCCAGCCCGGTGGTTCTGGTACCTTAGAGCGATGCCTCGGTCCGGTTCTGTGTGGATTATAGGAAACTCAACGTGGTATCAAAGTTTGACGCATATTTAATGCCTCGTATTGACAAACTGCTCGATCGGTTGGGCACTGCTCACTTTTATTGGACATTGGATTTAACAAAAGGTTATTGGCAGATCCCCTTAACGCCGATGTACCGTGAGAAAACTGCCTTCTCCATTCTGTTCAGTTTGTTTGGGGCCCTGGCTACGTTTCAACATCTTATGGACAGAGTCCTCAGACCGCACGCTGCGCATGCCGCTGCTTATTTGGATGATATCTTTATTTACAGTTGTGATTGGCAGCGGAACATGCAGCATCTGGGGATGAGCAGGGCTCACAGCAAATCCGAAGAAGTGTGCAGTTGGGTTGATGGAGGTATAGTATCTGGGGTTCCACTTGGGGCATGGGCAGGAGCGACCTCAAATTGATAAAACTGCAGCAATTGCAACCTGCCTGAGACCCAAGATCAAAAAGAAGGTGAGACAGAGCCTGGGACTGGCTGGCTATTTTATGTTTGTGCCTAATTATTCAGACATCACCAGCCCACTGACTCGGTCCAGTAGATGGAGCCATGCCAACATTCTTTCATGCAAGTAAAAGATACACTTTGTGGTAGGCTGCTTCTGCACTCCTCTGATTTCTCTCTCCCTTTTTTTTTACAGACGGACACATCGGACAGGAGCCTGAGTGCTCTACTGTCCCAGGTGGTAGAGGGGGTGCATCACCTGGTGCTGTACATTAGTCGGAAGCTCTCTATGAGAAACGAATTACAGCACAATAGAGAGTGAGTGTTTGGCCATCAAGTGGGTGGTCTTTACTCTCCACGACTATTTGTTGGGACAGACATTCACCCTCTGTTTGGACCATCCCCACTCCAATGGCTCCACGGCATGAAGGATGCCAACGCCTGGATCACCCGTTGGTATCTGACACTCATCCCATTTAAGTTTGAGGTGGGGACCGGGGGTGCAGATGGCTGTCACAGTCTTCCTCTCCAGAAAGGGGGGCCAATGGGCAGACCAGACAGTTCCCCTGGCCTGAGTCAGGCGGTGGGTGTATGTGGAGGTGAGGATGTGGTCGAACGCCCATCTGAGGAGGTAGGAAGCGGGAAGGAGTTTCACCTGAGATGAATTTGCTGGTAATTTCTGTTTCTGTGTTTGCAGTGAGAGATGTGTGAGATAAAAATAGCCAAGTGCACAGAGAAAGGGAGAGGGGCACACAAGAGACTGCGTGCATGCTACTGAGTGTTTTGTGTATGCTGAAAAGCATATACACTCACCTAAAGGATTATTAGGAACACCGTACTAATACTGTGTTTGACCCCCTTTTGCCTTCAGAACTGCCTCAATTCTACGTGGCATTGATTCAACAAGGTGCTGAAAGCATTCTTTAGAAATGTTGGCCCATATTGATAGGATAGCATCTTGCAGTTGATGGAGATTTGTGGGATGCACATCCAGGGCACGAAGCTCCCGTTCCACCACATCCCAAAGATGCTCTATTGGGTTGAGATCTGGTGACTGTGGGGGCCATTTTAGTACAGTGAACTCATTGTCATGTTCAAGAAACCAATTTGAAATGATTCGAGCTTTGTGACATGGTGCATTATCCTGCTGGAAGTAGCCATCAGAGGATGGGTACATGGTGGCCATAAAGGGATGGACATGGTCAGAAACAATGCTCAGGTAGGCCGTGGCATTTAAACGATGCCCAATTGGCACTAAGGGGCCTAAAGTGTGCCAAGAAAACATCCCCCACACCATTACACCACCACCACCAGCCTGCACATATATATAAAATATACACTGCATGCCCAATAATTAGGCAAATTGTATTCCTCAGGATTAATTTCATTGTTGAACAAACACAATGCTCTCAGTCAATCCAAAATGTTATTGAACCTCAAACCTGAATGTTTAACAAAGAAAAAGTGAGTTTTGTCTTTCTCAGGGGAATATATAAGTGTGCAAAATTATTAGGCAACTATTAGTGTGCACAATTATTAGGCAACTAAATTACAAAAATAATTTCTACCAACTCAATAGTTTATTCTCAATTTTTAGAGTAGGTTCAACAAATAATTAACACAAAATGACCCTTCTTTTCAATAATATAGCTACCCTTCTTTTCATTAACTGCCATGAGCCTTCCATCCATGGAGTCTGTCAGTTTGTTGATCTGTTCATGATTAACTTTTGCTGAAGCAGCAACCACAGCCTCCCAAATGCTGTTTAAAGAGGTGTATTGTCTTCCCTCACTGTAAATCTCACGTTTGAGAAGGGCCCACAAGATCTCAGTAGGATTTAAGTCAGGTGAGGAAGGGGATCAAGTCATTATTTGGGCATCTTTGAAGCCCTTGCTGGCTAGCTAAGCAGTGGAATACTTGGATGCATGTGATGGAGCATTGTGCTGCATAAAGATCATGGCCTTCTTGAATGCTGAGGTCTTCTTCCTATACCACTGCTCAAAGAAAGTACTTTCCAGAAACTGGCAGTAGGTTTTATAGTTGAGTTTAATCTTCAACTCAAAAAGGTCCAACTACATAAATCAAATTTTTGGCCCATTTTACCTGAGGTAATGAAGCTGCCTAATAATTATGCACACCTTGATATAAGGTGTTAGCCACTTTCGCCACACCCTCCCTCATTAAACAAATGCATACGACCTGAAACTGATTGAATCCAATAAGCATTCAAGTTTATATGGTTTGGAGTTGGAAAATGTGCATGGAAATAATGATAAGTTCAGAATATTCACTTGCCTAATAATAATAATAATAATATATATATATATATATATATATATATATATATATATATATATATATATATATATATATATATATATATTATTATTATTATATATATATATATATATATATATATATATATATATATATATATATATATATACAGTCATTTAATCAAAGGTGACGGAATACAGTTCCAGGTCATTCCGGTCCAGTTTAGCCTCTGCTTGCAGCTTGTGATGTCCTCACTGCAGATTATTGCTGAATGTTTTTGAATAACACTGAATCGGACCAGCCGCTTTTACCCAAAGATTTATTCACTGTCTAAGGGGAGGCTGCTAATGCTATTGTTTACAGAACATATAGATTCTTCCAGCAAAGCTAAATGTTCTTTGATGAGACAGTTGGAGAAGAAGAAATTAGAGTCAAGTGGCAGACAGATTGCAAGATTAGATGCATAGCTCTGCACACATCATTGGATCAGCTCTGCTCTGTTCAAAGAGAACTGGGCTGCCTCTGTGCATCAGTGTTTGCCTCTGGCATCCAGCTAGGCCACACTTAACAGCATGATGTAGTGTATATGTGTATATGAAGACTGTTCACCCCATTTTACTGAGATACTTGTCTTACTGTTTTTTAATTGCACCTGATTGGGTTCTGATTGAATGATGTTTCTCTAACTCATAGTCTCACTCAAATATAGTCACGAACAGCCAGATTTTGGACTATTGGCATAAAGTCTGGTCAAATTTCTGGCAGTTAAAGTGACCAAGCATAGTTCCAGACACCAACACCACCATCGGCTCTCAGCCACTGTAACAAAAACACACAATTAACAAAGATTCACAAAAAAATAAATAAGGAAAACCAATATATAATCTTTAAATGAAAAGAACAAACAAACATCACGAAATAAACAATATAAACTGCCAAAACCAGCAATGGTTATAAAGAGGCAGTATAACAAAAGGAAATATATATATGTAGATATATATAAATTCAATAATCAGCAACAACAGAAATCAAACAAGGGAAAAATACAACTTTAATCTAATTTGAAATCAAAACAAAAAGAACAAAACAAACTTCTTAATCAGCAAAATTATAATATAAAGCCCAACCCCTTGAGCTACGTTCAACCTTTATAAAAACACTAAATCACATAAAACAAACAACCCATACTTCCGTCCATATAGCTGTATTTGCCCCGTGGTTATAATGGCAACACGAACGCTCAGCAATCCACTCCAATTGCTGGTCAAATGTTCAATGCATGTGCACGAAACAAACAGCCATTCAGCAAACCCACGGTACAGGCAAAACAGCAGTCCCACCAACGTAGGCAGACAGCAATTCAACCACTGCAGGCAAAACAGCAGCTAGCGACTCACACTGCGTAACTGGCAACGATCTCCCACTAAACCGGCCTCCGTCCAATCAAACAGCATTCACGCATACCCAAGAGGAACAGCAAGTCCGTTTGTAGACTGCGCAGCATAACGAGAGAGATCTCCAGTTGGAGAGCCAGTGTTCAATCAAACAGCATGGCACACAGAAAAGCGACCCGGAACCGCAACACACGTTCCGTCATTGAC
The DNA here is from genome assembly GCF_025860055.1 of Xyrauchen texanus. NCBI lineage: Eukaryota > Metazoa > Chordata > Actinopteri > Cypriniformes > Catostomidae > Xyrauchen > Xyrauchen texanus. The sequence continues at coordinate 7,246,212 of NC_068318.1, read as the reverse complement.
GAGCAAGAGAGGATGTTAGACTTCTCTACTTGCTACATATTTATAGGATGGCGCCTCACACGGCAATTGGCCACAGGCGCACCAGCTCATTACGCGTTAACGAGACACCAGCTCATTACGCGTTAACTCATACTGCTACACATGTAAACTTCTTGACAAAATGAAAGATATATATCGAATGAATTTTATAGAAGACCGTTTTATAGAAGCAATGTTAAATTATGTCCACACAGCAAACTAGTAAGGAACTATGCTTCTAGCCACAGATTTATTTCCAACCTCACAACTTTTCAGTGCAATTTGCAAATATTCATTGCTGTCCTTTTCTGCATATTGCGGCACCATTTTGTGGTCTGTTCTGCATAACGCGGCGGCTCATTTTAGCTTATCGCGGCCCATTCGGCCCGCTCGGTTCTCCCGATGGCCAATCTGCCCTGGAACGGCCCCAAAGTGTGTTGGACCACTGGGAAAATGGCCGGTATACCAGATTACCAGTCCATCCCTGGTTGGAAAATGATGGAACTTGCGACCATAGTTGGCTAACGATGCTTTTGGGAAGCTCACTCATGTAATGCCTGATTTCTTAACAAATGACTCCATGACTGCTATGTTGCTCGGAACTGCACCCAAGACTTTTGCCCACTGTTGCACTTTTGTATATGGTTGAGTGACAATAAAGTGATTTGATTTGATTTTGGCTCTACAGTGCAAAACATACAGTGCGACCAGTATAGTTTTGTTCCCGAACAAATTACTCGGGATTCGGTTGTTTTGAATCAAATGAAATTAAACAGCATGACCAGTGTAGGTGGATTAGAGAGCGAATGACAGTTATGGGCCAGTTCTTTTGAGTATACACCACAAAACATAAAGCGCTGCCTTTCCAAATGAATGACACTTATTGGCCTGTTCTTTTTAATGAATTAAAAACATACTAAAAATCATTCAAGTCATTCATTTTGTCATGTTCAACTCAAAATGAACCAAGAATTGTTACTGTTATGTGTACAGACTCGGTCTCAAGGCCATATTTGTATGGTCTTGGTCTTGTCAAGGACTTTGGATCATTTGGACTCTGTTTTGACTCTGACTCGAGCAAGTGTGGACTCTTTATCCCGAGACCTCAAAAGATATGTCATGAGCGCTGCGACTTATCTGACAAAAATCTCTATCACTGACAATCAGCGATCTTGACATGCTTCACATATTTCTGTTGGCTGTGTAGAATCAGAACTAGTGATGACTGATTCATGAATTAATCATTCTTTTGAGTCAATGCTTGTCAGTGAATTAGCTAAACAGGTTAGAAAAATCAATTTGTGATTCAGTCCTATTAGTTCGGTAACTATCTCAATTAATCATTAAGTGGTTTCTGACTCAGTATCAGGATATTAAAGAAAACTCTGCTGGATGAAGTGGATATTTACGTACAATCATTTGAAACAAAATGTTACTTTTGGGCTGTGTCATGTGAATACGGGGCGTTCAAACCTGTTTTTGCATCTGCCCATGCTGTTTTTAGTTGTTGTCCTATATAAACATGTGCTAGACAGAAATCTTTGACCATTACACTCAGATTGATGTGTTTTCAGCTTCAAATATTTATATTGTCAAGTTAAAAAGAACTTCAACTGTTAAAAACGCTTCTTGAAACTCCAGTGTTCTGCTCTATTCAGTGTGCTACATCTTGTTTTTGTTTTTGTTTTTTGTTTTTATGCAAGAATGTGTCCAGTCTGAAAAACCTCCAAGTCTTTTTGGCTAAAATGCTTTAGCCAAAAGTTACTTGAATGCTACACATGCTAAACAAAATGTAGAAAAATTCCTTTGTAGGATTATCCATGAACAAAGCATCAAATGAACACAACATCACATTTCACAGATCAGAGAGATCCCCCACTGAACCATTAGAGAGTCATAAAAACAAATATTTGGCCCCTAAATTGCTGAAGGAGACCGTCTCTTCCATGCCTGTTTAATTTAAATCTAGGGTTTGAAATGACAGAGCTGACCAATAAAAAAGATCCTTCTCTGACCAAATGGCCAAGTAGCACCTTGTGACCTTAAATGCATAAATCAGTGGCCATATCAGGAAATGGAGACTTGTGAAGGCAGTCCCTAGGCCTGAAATCAACATGGACCTAAAACAGGGACATCTGTTTTTCCCCCTCTGCACATTCCAAGGACATTCTATCTTAGCTCAGCAGAGACCGCATGGATGCACAGAATATACACCATATCTAGCTTTGCTAGATAATTCTGAAAATGACTCTATGGCCTGTGATCACTTTTACAACTGACAAATGATTATAAATAATGATTATAGCCTGATGTACCTTTTTAAAATATGTGTAGTGATTTGTAATCACTTCTAACTAACAAATCGATGATTATAATATTTAATCTTGTATGGTAACTTCAAGGTTCAACTGGATATTATACCCCGACAATCAGGTTGCTCATAACGTTTAATATATTATCCATATTGTAAAACTTATGAATTAACCAGAATGATTTGTGACCAGGGATTTTCATGTTTTGTTACTTCATGTAAGTATGTCATATTTAGTATGTAATTGCTTGCTTGTTTATGTAGAGAATGTTGATAACAACGAATGTCATGTCTCTTGTACCGTTTTCAAGATGTAAAAGTTTATGATTAAACATGCACTATTTTTGAGCAGGAGATTGTAAGAAACCTCCACAAAGGATCATGAATCAACTTTTGAAAAGGTCAGCCCAGTCGACCATGTGACTTTGGAAAGTCACTTCTGATTGGCTCAGGAAACCTTTGGGGTGCGGTCAATTTCAGTACCAAACTGTCCTACCCAAGGAAGACTCTCTCTCTTCTCTTCTGCTGAACTATGCTGCTCTTGCAATGGCATCTTGGTCTCCTCTCTTCAGCTCTCTTGCTTCTTCCAGATCCTCCATGCCATGTAGAGTCCAAAGAAAACTCAAGACATCAAAATTCCCGAAAGCCTCTCACTCTCTGCTCTATGTTTCACACACCCAACGGGAGTTGTGATTCCTCACTGCAGAAGGCCTCGCTTCAACCAGACAATAATGATCTGGGATCATAACAGATTACAAAACATTGATGGAAAAAGAGTCAAAGAACATAGGAACACGAGAAAATGCAAGGACACACAAATACATCTCCACACTTTTGCTTAAACTGCTGGTGTTGCTCAAAGTTGAATACTTTGGGTAATCTGCTTGATTTAGACTCAAAGAAGGATAAATGGTTCTTAAGGCATTGTCAACAGACTCTGTAAAGTAAATTTTCTCTGTGTTGATAATTTATTTCACATTCTGTCAATACTCTAAAAATACCTAAAATAAAGTGTCTATATTCAAAGATAATTTGACTGGTATATTTTGATAATTAATCTCATTCCTTTTTTTAAAAGATTTCACATCAAAGCTATACCTAAATAAGTGTAATATTATTTTCAATAAGCCATGAGTATAATATTACTCCAATAAGTGAATTAATCATAATTCCCTTAATAAAGCAAATTCCTTACAATAGAAATTGTGAGTGGATTCAATGAGACATTGTATTACGAATTAAATGGTGGAGAATTTTATTTAGACAAATAATCTAGTTATTTGTCATTTATATAATTTATAATGGTTGTCGAAAGCGACTAAATCCAGTATTTTCCTTACATAATAATGTAGAAAAATGACAGTTTAATTTAATTCCTAGCTCACACATACTGTTCCTACATATTATGGTGGAGAATTGTGGCACTTTGATTCATACCGTGTACATCTACAGTAAACAAATTTCCTACATATAATGGTGGAGGTAAGCAGGCAATTTAAGCCATCCCATGTACATTTATATTACCAAATTTCCTAGACCTTCCAGAGAAACAAGGAGAATGCTATAATTAATGCTAAAAAAGTGAGATTATAGTATCCTTTGGCGCGAGATCCATCCTACAGTTTAGATTCTTGCTCGAAACTTCAGATCCTGCTGGAAGATTATGATGGCAGGGGAAAAGAGTTTAGCCCCTACAGCAGGATGGGACCTAAACTGGTGTTGATGGGGTGGTGCAGGCTATAGGCTGGATATGGTTTATGAGATGCCTAAGTTGAATGAATGATGTTATGTTTACTACAAGTCTTCCTGATAGAACTATCAATTAGGCTTCCATTTCTCTCAGTGTGATCAGAACTGAATGAATTGGTGTTTTTCCAAAAATAAATAAAATGTTGTTTTTTGTGCGTTTTGTGCCCGAGATGAAATCTTTCAGGAAGAAGTAAGCAGAAATGCTTTCTTGACTTACAATAAATGTAATATATTAGTGTAACTGAGGAAATCATAGACAAATTGAAACCAAAGGTTTAGTTTAATTTACAGAGTATACAGTATGTCAGTTTTTTATGTTCATTTAAGTTGTAGTACATTAATAATGTATTTTATATAGCTGAAATGTTTAGCTGTGAACCTGGTTTATTACAATTTTTTGTAATACAATTTTGTTCACTTAAAATAGGATTTGGCTGTAAAGGGATTAATGGAAATGAGAAGGTGAGAACCGGCTTGACAATATAAATAATAGTTTAATAATAAACTAAACTAAAAAGACACAAACACACACAGGTGTCGGGCAGACACATTCATTAAGATTGCGTAGGCATAAATGAGTCTTGTCTCAGACTCAATATCTCGACCCTCTCTGGTCTCTGCCTTGACACAGATGAGCTGGTCTCGACTACAATACTGGCTTGAACACTGGCTTGAACAGTATCTGCAACCTAATAAACCTTTCATGTTTTTTGTGGAAAGTGTGATTGTGCTATCTTTATTTTATTTAAATAAATGCCTCTTGGTTTGCTAATTTGTAATCTAATGCAATGAAATTCATGATTTTTTAAAGTGTGGCTTAAGTCTCCAAATACTTTTCTGGGGCCACTGCTTATCCACACATACGCAATCAATCACAACCTAAAAAAAAAATGTCTCAATGCATAATTTACTGTACTTGCAAGAGTTGCACACTGTGGCGCTCAGTTGCAATTACTTAGTGTCAATGGATTTGGCTATTTCAATACATTACAATTGCATATTCCTCAGTGTGCCATGCACAAAATAATCTCAAAATTTAATAACTAACTTACCTCTGAGCACATGTTGAAATTGCAAGCAGAATATGAAACTAAGTCAAGATGATGGAAGTGTGTTTGGTGCAAGGATAATGACTCTTCCTAGCAGCTCATAAAAATGTCATGGAAGGAGAGTCTGAACATTAAACAAAAGAACCAGAGTTCCCGCCTGCCAAACACTCCCAAAAGTTGCCACAAATGCTCTCGAAAATGTTGTCTTTATGGAAACTGCTACTGTTCCCACTTAAGAAATTGTTAAATAATATTCTCGTAAATAGGACCTAATTGCCGATTTAATAACCCACCATTGTGTAGTCGTATCCTGTTACAAAGCTGCTGCTTTTAAAAGTTTAGTCACTTGAGCTGCGTCTCTCTTATGTGACTCGCTAGGATTTCTGCTCACCTATAAATGTCGACTTTATTGACAAGCCTGAGATATCAAACTAAGAAATAATGTGAGGAAACAGGTGGCTATTTCAAAATATTCTCAAGCAAATTTTCGCTTATTTTCACATTGATAGTTGGGTTTTGGAAAAGCTTGAGCTCAATGATTGCATATCAGTAAAATTTTGGAGAAGGGTGGAAATGTATCCGTATCCGTATTTGAGCATGACAAAAGCAACTATGCGTGCGCCAGATGCATCCATGATGTTTTTGTGAACATTACTGTACACAACGAGCCAGTTTAAGTAGATTGCTTACATATTGTTGCCATGGTGCCATGCAGAACACTTTGTATCAAGAGGCAGTTTATTTGCAGGCGCTGGTTTGCCAGTCATTTAGTTTAATTTAGTTTAGTTTAGTTGAGGAAAAACATGTCCTTGTGTCATAAGATATTCATGAACAGTTCGAGGATGTATAAGACTTTAAACTCAAACTACACAAATACAACGGCAATGGCATATGCTGAATAATTGAGATGTTAAATCCATTTGGTTCACTGAGAAATACATTTGTTTATTCTTGAGACATGGGATAAAACAGTCTACAATAGACAAGTCTATGTACTCTGTAACTATTATGGATTAATCTGACATAAATATATTCAGAGATATTCACCATATTATAGAATATATGATGGTTTTAAGATGTGTTCACACTGTACGATTTTTGCCATGATTTTGTCGTCTGGGACAAATTTGGGGTATCTTTAAAAATGTCTCTTGTCATAGGGCAAAATGGGCCATCTTTGATCACTTTATGACCGATTAATTGCCTTTGTGAAGAATGATAGCCTCAGACAACATTTTGGCAGTGTCAGAAATTTTACGTCGCTCTCTTGCAGTATGACTGCTCTCTATAACAGCCAGATGAGATAAAACACACAGTCCGCACTCACTTAGTTTAGTCCATCAGTTTTAACGACTGGGACTAAAGTCTTGTTTACGAAGTCTTTTTACAGTCTGAAAAACTGCAGTCGTAATGACCATAAAAATTATACAGTGTGAACTTGGCTTTAGTGTCAATACCATCAAATACAATAAAAAGTGTGGTGCCATGTTTAAAATAAAATAACAAAAAAATGTACCAATGTAGAATTAATTTCGATTAAGAATGAATCCAGAATAGAAGTCAGCTGTTGAATTGTAACCACTGTCAAGGCCAGTTCACACTGCACTGTCCGACACCGACCAACGCAAACATCCACCAACATTATAAAGTATTTAGAATGTTGGAATCATAACAGTTATGTTCACACTGCACCAACAGACAGCAACAGACTTCATTACGGAGAGTCAGAGTGGTTAAAATAATTTATGATCCTTTTACCACAATCCAAATGTTACTTTTACTTATGTCTTTACATGTCGTTCTTCACCTGAAAAGACAACGAATGAAACAAAAGGGGTTGTGGGTGAAGCCTTGGTTGTTGAAACATGAGAGATGGGGTGCTTACTTAAATTTATGCAGAGAACTGCAAACAGACCATGTTCTGAGCTTTAAAGATTTTGCTCGGTTTGCCCCAACCAGTTTCAAGAATCACTTCAGATGGTGACACCAATATTGCAGAGGCAAACAAAAAATTTTAGAGATGCCATTTCACCTGGTGACTGCCTAATGATTACACTTCGTTTCCTTGCAACAGGTAATAGTCTTGTATTTTATCCTTTGAAATGTCAATTTAACCTACTAACAGTATTTGTTAGGGTAATTAAACAAGACAAATTAAGCTATTTAAATGGAAATTATATAAATTACTATTTCTAACAGCTATGTTGTACCTATTGAATTGTTTTAGGGGAATCTTTTCGTAACCTGCACTACTTGTTTCCAATTTGATGCTCAACTTTAACTGAGCTTATTCCCGAAACATGTAGAGCCATCTACCATGTTCTCCAAGAAAGACATCTTAAGAGGTTATGTGATAAGATAAGATCATTGTTAGTTCATACGTTGTGAACAAGAGTTCCCCGTCTGTCGCTCACTTCGACGTTGTGTCGAAGAAGCGACACTAGGGGTCTCTCTTGAGAGCCTTTTGCAACTCTGATCTACAAGAAAAGGCCAATGAGAAACAGAATTTGCATGTCCCACCCCCGGACATAGGGGTATAAAGGGAGGGAAATGCGTCTGGCTCATTCAGAACTTTACTTCGGAGCCGACCGGTTGGATATGCAGCGAGCTGCGAGTCACACACTGTTCCTCCCATCTCTGAGTGTGATTGCTGTTGGATCTTCGGCGCATATCAGCGACTTTCTCCTTCTCTGCACGGCATTGCAGCTTTGCCCCTTGGCGCTTCAACAGCGCAGTTAAAAGATTTATTTCTCTAAAAGTGATATTTTCTCTAAAAGAGCAAATACATAGCGGCTTTATAAAGATGCCCTTCCGCCCCAGTGTAGTTCCTGGATGCGGTAGAGTGCTCTCTGCTCCTGATGGCCACAGGTGCTGTCTCGTGTGTCTGGGCAGCGATCACACCGAGGCAGCATTTGTGGATGGCTCATGTTCTCACTGCGAGAACATGTCCATGGCAACGTTGCGGTCATGGCTTTCCTTCCTCAGAAGGAATGCCACTCCAGCCGCCCCTGCATTGCTTCTTCCCACGGGATTGAAGACGACCCAGCTGGCGATGGAGGCGATTTGGGGATGGCAGCGGACGCGGTTTTGCCGGGTACGTCAACACGAACCACCCGCCCCCGGCGCGCTCGTGGACTTCCGTCCGGGCTCGAGGCAACAGCGGCTCGCCTCACGGGCAGCTCGCTGCTGCATCGGAGAGTGGTCCGGCGTCTGACGCGGATGACTTGACTATGCTGCTACCTTCGGGCCAGCACGCCCAGTCTAAGGCTGACGCCCAGATGTCTGACATGCTTGCCTGGGCTGCCGTTAGCGTGGGGCTGGACTGGAACCCTCCGTCCTCCCCACAGCCTTCATGGCTGGATGATTGGTTCCTCGGGTCTGTGCACCATTCACAGCCCACGGATATGCGACGGTCCCCCAGGTGGACAGAGTGGTTGCGATCCACCTGTGCCCCGAGAATGCTGCACTGTGCTCCCCTCCAAGGCCTGTAGGATGACGTCTTCACTGACCTCCAAAGCCTACAGCGCCACCGGACAGGCCGCTTCTTCCCTGCATGACATGGCCCTCCTGCAAGTCCACCAGGCCAAGGCTCTTAAAGATCTGAACTTGCGTAGTCCTGATCCCGACGTGCTGCAGCAACTGCGCTCAGCTTCCTTGATGCACCTGTCTCCCAGTTCGGCCTTTTCGGCGACATTGTAGAGGACTTCGCCCAGCAGTTCTCAGCAGTGAAAAAGCAGACAGAGGCCACATTGGACGCAGACCTCTCGCCTCCAGCCCCACGACTGTTGTCCCCCAGCCGGCCGGTTCTGACAAGTCTAGAGGACGCCTCCGTAGGACCTCCTCCTCAGTCACTAACCCACCCCCCGCCGGGTGTGCGGAGGGAGGTAAGTGCTTCGAGTTTTCTCTCAGCACCAGAGCCTCGGGACGCATTTTTGCCGCATCCCGGCAGCCCTTCCCCCGCTTCGGGAAGCAGGCATCTGCATTCTCAACTACCTCGATGACTGGCTCATTCTGGCCAACTCCCGAGAGTTACTATGTGCCCACAGGGACCAGGTGCTCAGGCACCTCAGCCGTTTAGGGCTTCAGGTCAACAGGGAAAAGAGCAAGCTCACCCCGGTTCAGAGCATCTCTTTTCTCGACATGGCCCGCGGGGTTGCGCAAGTACGCATTCCCCCCAGTGAGCCTACATGCACAGGTGCTATACAAGATCAGAGAGGATGGGGAACAAGTCATTCTAGTGGCCCTGCAAGCGTTCTCTGTCAGCGACACCTGCCTGGAGTTCGGTCCTGCAGACACTCACGTGATCCTAAGATCACGACCGGGCTACGTGCCCAAAGTTCCCAACACTCGCTTCAGGGACCAGGTACTGAACCTGCAAGTGCTGTCCCGGGAGGATTTAGGCCCAGCCCCTTTTTTGCTGTGTCCGGTACGTGCTTTGATTATCTACTTGGACCGCACGCAGAGCTTTAGATGATCTGAGCAGCTCTTTGTCTGATTTGGTGGACAGCGGAAAGGGAACGCTGTCTCCAAACAGAGGCTCGCCCACTGGGTAGTTGACGCCATTACGTTGGCCTATCGCACCCAAGCTGTGCCCCCACTTGCGGATCCGAGCACACTCAACAAGAACTGATGCATCCTCATGGGCACTGGCCAGGGGCACCTCCCTAGCAGACATATGCAGAGCAGCGGGTTGGGCAGCACCCAATACCTTTGCAAGATTTTACAATCTCAGGGTTCAGTCGGTTTCGTCCCATGTTTTCTCAGGTCCAAGCCAGTAGAACTCGGTACACGCTGACAAACTGACTGGGTGGACTGCTTGCACATGACGTCCTATCCCTCCACTGAGGCCTTTACCCCAGGAGATCCCACAAACTCAGCTCCCTGGATGACTCCTCCCTAGCCCTCTGGTCTGTGAATTCAGCGGAGGACTCCAATGCGGGTACTCAATTTACCCTGTACTGGAATAGGTGCTCCACAGGACGGGCTCCCACGTGGACTTTTTCCCCTGTGCATATTTTCCGAGGTACGGTCCCCTTGTGAGCGGACCCACATCTCTCTTGGGCAGTCCTCATGGACCCCCAGTCGCCGTGTTTCCCAATGAGGGTAGGATCTACCACCGCGCCATTCTCCGCATATGACCTAAAAGCCAATGTGATGTATTTCACCACTCTTTACCTCCCCCAGTCTGGGCAGGTGTGGTCTCCGCAGGGTCTTTCACCCCTGAAAGAATAGAAAAACTGGGAAAGATTGCCTTCCCCGAGTGCGTATGATAGTGTTAAGTTTTAACTCTATGCGAGAAACATAGAGAGAGAAAAGGCACGGCTGGCATGGCCTGCTCCCATGCTTGGCACGTCGTCTTGTTCCCCCCTGTCGGGGTAAAGAACCAGAAGGCTTTGAAGATTTGATGGGGCATTAGGGAAGGGTACGTGCAGCCTGGCACAGCTGGTCACTTTGGCACATAAAATACCTGCCCGCTCATGTGTCAGCAGTACACGTACACGGCTCAGCGCATGGCGTGATTTAAATTGGACCCCTAGTGTCGTTTCTTCGACACAACGTCTCGTTCCCTCCATCAAGGAACGGAGGTTATATCCGCAACCTAGACATTTTACTCAAATGTACGTTACAAACATTTAACACTTGCAATCTTACTTCATACAAAAGAATAGCCTAATAAAAATGGCATACGTTTAAGTTGATATTGATACCAAAACACAAGGGTAGATGATCTTCACCAAGTACCAAAATAAACACATTTATTGATACATAATTACCTTTTCTCAAATAATATGTTGGTGTCCTCTGTTGTGCTTTAATTTAAGTGTGCGCATCGTTATGGTGCTGAACAAGGTCAAAGCTTTCAGCACTATATAGTTTAATAATAGTGTTAGAGCTATTCTATGCACAGAGATTAATGATGCGTGCTATATAAATGCATGTTATGTGATTACACATGATGTCATCATAAGGACTTCATGAGAATGAAATGTCAGCTGCACACTTGGCGAGAAAGGGTACCATCGTTCCAAATGCTGTAACCAAATGCTTCATTCCTTTGTGCTATTAACAGAATATTACAGTTCATATTTGTTTGGGAACAAAACAAATAATTTCACATCTAGAAATCTGCCATTTTTATATTCAAAACAGCGATTTAGCATGCCTGCTGCAAGCACCTAGCTCATACACTTTTGTTTCCATGAAGTTTGAAGGGACACTTCCCTCATTGTCATGGCAATGGTTCGTGACCCTGTCAGATTACGTCAGAGTTTGTTGGAAAATAATACCACACTGCTCAGTTCAATTGGCGAAAAGAGATGCCAACAACCGCCGACAGATGCTGACAGGGTTAACACACTGTTCCGACAAAACCTGACAGATGTATCTGTCAGTGTTGGTCGGTGTCTGTCAGTGCAGTGTGAACTTCTCTTCAGACAGAAAATCTAAAAGGTCAGGGCAGTGTCATGGTGAAGACATCGCCGTATTGACTTTTTGCCTGAATCATAAAATTTCATTGTCATTCTATTCTCAACTCAGTTCGGAAGAATCCGTCACAAGCTCAGCAAAAATTATTTTTGCAATATGTTTTATTATACTAAGAAAACATTGTTTTATTTATAGTGCTGTGAAAAATATTTGCCCCCTTCCTGATTTCTTCTGTTTTTGTGTATTTTTCATACTAAATTGTTTTAGATCTTCAAATAAGATATAACATAAAACAATGGCAACCTTTGTAAACACAAATTACAGTTTTCAAATGTACATGTATATATATATATATATATATATATATATTAGGGCTGTCGATTAACGCGTTAATAACGTGCGATTAATTTTACAAAATATAATGCGTTAAAAAAATTAACGCATTTTATCGCAATGCTTTCCTGAGATTTTCAAGCTTGTAGTACCACCTGGCTTGTTTCTAAAAAAAAAAAAAAAGGCTGATGCAGGTGTACATTGATGGGTCCTTAAACAAGCCCTCATAATAAATCTCCAACTTGATTGACAAATTCACTTGTGAAATTGATTGCTGTGAACTGTATGTCAATGATTGACTTCAATGATCCAATGATCAATAATATGGTAGTAAACAATACATTGTATTCTAAAGCTGCTTTTTGAATGGTCTTATCAATGATTAACTCTTCTACAACAAGAATGTAATGCATTTTATTTATCTGAATATTTTTTTATTTTATATATTTATATACATTATATTATATACTTCGTGAAGATGCGAGGGGACAGGGACAGGCCGAAAGGGAGGACCTTGTACTGGTACTTCCGACCCTTGAATGCAAACCGCAGGAAGGGTCTGTTCTGAGGTGGAATCGAGTCATGGAAGTATGTGTCCTTCATGTCTACCACCGCGAACCAATCTTAATGTCGGACGCTCGCTAGAATGAGTTTTTGGTACAGCATCTTGAACAGGAGTCTGTGTAAAGCCCGGTTCAGTACTCCCAGGTCCAAGATTGGCCACCACCCACGATTTTCTTCGGTACAATGAAGTAGGGGCTGTTTTTGTGTATTTTTCATACTAAACTGTTTTAGATCTTCAAATGAGATAACAAAAAACAAAGGCAACCTTTGTAAACACAAATTACAGTTTTCAAATGTACATGTGTGTATATATATATATATATATATATGTGTGTGTAAGGGGTTGAAGGGAAAGGAGGAGGCGAGAGCCGACTTGACAAAATAAATAATGTTTAATGATAAACAATCAAAAACACACAAACATAAAGAAATACAGGGCAGCTGCCTGTAATTCTCTCTCTCTCGAACTGTCGTCACAGGCCGCCTATATCCCTCATGCGCCTATATAGCCTCCTTCTGTTGCATCACTGACGAGAACTGCTGGGAAAAGTCCTCGATGGTGTTGCCGAACAGGCCAACCTGGGAAATGGGGGCGTCAAGGAACCGTAGCTTGTCGGCCTTTCTCATCTCGACCAGGCTAAGCCAAAGGTGGTGCTCCTGGACCACTAAGCTGGACATCGCCGCCAAGAGACCGCGCCGTGACACAACGTTGAGTGAGTGACAGATAGGAATCTACAATCCCATGAAGCAATGAGAATGACATTAAAATATCTAAAAATAAAAAACATAAAACTATTGATTTAGCAAATTAGTGTAGTATATAATATGCTGAGTATATCAGTATATAAGCTAAATATTCAGATATTTCCAAATATATAAGTATCGTGAGAGGTTCACAGTGCTTTATGGGAGCTGGTCATCACTGCATAGCTTTTTTGGTTTGCCACAATTCTCTGCTTTATTGTATAATAAACTTTTCATAATCTTTTAGATATATTTGTACTTGAAGTGTTGACTTTCAAGGCACCGACTCCATCCATATGGTACACACATCCAAAAAATCCATAAAACGGAGGAATGAAACAAACATAAATTTCTGAAAATCACATTCCAAGTCTGTCTGTCCCTTTTGTTCTTCCTGACACCTTGCCCAGACTGTCAGCCCCAGCTGCTTTTTCTCCATATCTCTGTCTCGCTCGAACTCTATCTCATGTCGGCGCTCAAGGCCTGCATTCCGACTCTCCTCCCTGCAGTCAGTTTGGGTGAAGATCAGTCTGAAACGAGGATTCTAATCAGTCGCCATCACTCACTGCCAAACAGCACTGCGCTTTGTCAAACGGCACCTCCTCAACAGCACCCACCACACGTCAACTTAAGGCATTTTGTAATCCATCACTGGATGTCATGTTCCATATCAGCCTTCCATTCCCATCCCTGGGTTCCTATGGTTTCCTCGTCATCGCGTTAGGATTTACTTTCATTTTTTTTTCATACGTCGATCACGTTTTATGAGGGTGACATTTTTTACATGGCCCCTCAGACTCATATAAGTCCATTTTCTTCTTCATGACTTGAGTTTTAAATTCTGTGGTTTGGAGATCGGACTCTGGGGCAGTGCGTGAGGGAATATCTGCCTGATTCTTTAAAAATACAGTGAATAAATTCAGCCGGCACACTGCAATACAAAGCTCATTGGGGTAATTACACTACATATATTAGTATGGGTACACTTTGTTTATTTGGAATACAGTGGTTATCTTTTTTATTGTACCATAAACATAACTGACACAGTGAGTTCTCACAATTAAAACAGCAGATACGGTCAGTTCTGCTATCATGAGGTCTCACAATTAAAACAGCAGATATGATCAATTCTGCTATCATGAAGCCTAAAGAGCATATAGGAAGAAAACACTGGGGAAGTTTGGCAACACATTAAACCTAAGGAACCTGAGGAACTCTCTAAAGCCATTTGTAACAAATACATGGCACAAGCCAGTCACTATAGAGATCAGACTGTCCTATACCAAATTGAGCAACTTGACAAGTGGGGCAATTGTAGGAGAAGTGGCCAAGAGTCCAGTTTTAACAGTGTAAGTTTCAAAGCTATTTGTTTGAAATGAGAAAAAGTGGCTAGACATATCATCTGCACTTTTAACCTCTTAATGAGCATCTACAAGAAAGCAACTTTTGAGGCCAACATTAAATAAATAATTCAACCAAAAAAAAAAGCTAAATATTTGAGCTAAAAATTATCCATGGAAATTTGCATTGGAAAATGGGCAAAAATTACACAAATATGCAAAGTTCATACAGCAGAAGACTTAATGCCCCTACACGATATAGAAGAATGAAAGGGTGTGACATAATTTAGAACAAAATATGGCCTAAACGAAGGTGTTTTTGAGGTTATTTCAGGAAAATTTCATACCGGCTGCTAAACACCTTCTTATTACCATTGGTCTACATTATCGGTAGGTGTGACCTGCAGCTCCACCAACTTTGAGGCTGACAATTAATTTCCATTCAGTCAGATAAGATCAGTCAACATGTACACACCTGCATGCAGAGTTATTAGTAAGCTGGTGCAAACTTACCTATATCTGTTCGATGGTTAATTCAGTCTGTTTGATATACTGTTTCACTCATGTGCCATCTGCAGCAGAAATCCATACACACATCGGTCCGAATTTCATTATTCTTTTGTCTGTATTCTACCCATTTACACTATTTTTAAACCCGTCTGTACAATATTATTGGTGTCATCATAACTTACAAAAACACAGGGTAATCGATGCTTAAAATGGCAGAATATTTTGTGTTAACAGATAAGTGCCGTGAATGCAAAAGGTAAACATTATCAACACCATAAATATTACTTTAAATCTTCATTGAGTAGTTAAAACAACTTATTTTACTGATCTAATGTGTATTCTACTCATAGAATGAGGCATTAATTCATTGATAACACATTTTAATGTCATATTTTAATGTCATATCCATCGGTCTTGCCTTCATCTGCCTTCACCTGCTCCTACTCACAAACCTTCTAATAATCTTTTCAGCACCACCTGTCACCAATCACCCCTAATCAAGGATTATATTTATTCTACCGCTTTCCCTTTAGTCTTTGTCTAGTCTTGTCTTGTAGCCCAGACCTGCTCTCACCTGCTAAGTGTTAAGTGTTAGCCTTATCCTTGCCATTGTTCCCTGTTGGATTAATTATGTTGTTTACCTCCTATATATTCTTTGACATCATCATTAAAGATTCTGGACTTGGGATTTAAATGTATCTCTAAACGCCTCAAGGTCTCCCAGTTCTCGGCCCCAACGTAGAGCCACCCGCAGGAAGCGGACACCCAATGCATCACGGCCTGGTAGTCAACATGGAAACATAAAGTACCTGACACATAAACTTGAGTAAAATCATAATCTTGAGGTTTAAATTGCTGGGGTCAAATTGACAGGAGTCAATATTTATATTTTTAGAGTGTATATTTATAGCCAGAATTTTGGGACACAATAATGCAATGAAGATAACACAGAAAAAATGTATGCAACAGTCCTCTTTGAATACTTAAACAAATGAGTGCATATTTAATAACTAATTAAGTATTCACAATGAATTTTGTTTTATCAAAGTACTAATCATATCTTAAAGGAATAATTCCCCAAAAATGAAAGTTTTCACTTCTCAGTCAATTTGTTCTAAATATATAAATATATATAATTTCAGTCTGTTGCTCGCACAAAAAGCTATTGTGTGAGTTTAAGGAATGTTCCAGGTCCAATAGAAGTTAATCTAAACCAGCAGCATTTGTGGCATAATGCTGTTTACCACAAACATTATTTCAACCTGTATTATTATTATTATTATTATTAATATAAAAAAAATAAAAAATACAAATTACAATTACCCCATTACTATAGAATTGAATGGGGCCAGTATATAAATATAAAAAAATGCACCGCTTCAAAAGTATAGCCACAAGACGTAAACATCATACATGTTAACATGATTTTGGAGTGATCAAATCAGGGATTTGCTGGCGACATGATGTTTTATAGATTATAGAGTTTACTGGTGTTATGTTGTCATGACAACACAGTTGTAATATTGGATATAACTTTAAGCAGATAAGGTTAGTAAGTGATTTTAGCACACTAAAATCCAATTAACATGTATAATCATTACATCTTGTGTCTCTACTTTTGAAACGGTGTGCATTTTAATATTTATGGACAGGCCCCATTAACTTCCATTGTAAGTGTCTCACTGTAACTGTGTTTTTTTGTTCAGGAATGAGTTAAAACATTTTTTTGGATAATCAATATTATAACACAAATGCTGTATATTGAGCTTAACTTGTATTGAACCCACAACATTGCTTTGGAATATACTGTAGTGCAGGGCTACTCAATTTCGGAAAGATCAGGGGTCGCAAAGCTGGGTCCCTATACCCTTGATGGCCACACACATAATTTTTATGATATGTGTGTGTATATATATATATATATATATATATATATATATATATATATACCTGTATATACACACACACACACACACAAACACAGGGTTGGGGAGCAAGGGAATACATGTAACGGGATTACGTATTTTAAATACACTCTATAAGTAACTGTATTCCACTACAGTTACAATTGGTAATTAGAATACAGTTATATTCAAAATGTATTTTGATTACTGAAGAGATTTCTTTGCATTTTATTGTTATTTTTTTTATTTAATATTTAGTCCTTTCAGATGGAAAACATATAACTGATGCAATCCAAAGTGCATTAGCGGTGAAACACTTTCTTATGATGTGTTACATTCATACGAGCAGACAGAGAAGTAAGTTTGTTGCAAAAGAAATAGAAATAAACCTTGTGTAAATTGTCAGCTTTACGCTAAGCTAAAATGCTATTTCTAGCCATTGTTACCAGGCATGATCATATTGTTTTATCAAGAAAATTCACGTTGGATCATAATTTCTTTTTTCTAGTAAGACCGTTGATGTTAGGGCAAAAATCTTTTTCTTGATAATAATTTTTGTATTGTTTTCCTGTAAAAATATCTAAATATTCTTATATATGATATATATCAGTTCTGTTTTAACTGTGATTGTCACTTCAGCAGTTCAGGAGAGAGAGAGAGCCACATGCAGCTGCCATGTATGTGCTTTTGTTATCTGTATTTTTGTTTAAATTAAATATTATTTTGACTGTTCAGCTGGTTCACACCGCCTCCTTTCCCATTTAAACCTTGATATTACAATATGTTTTTGAAAGTGTGCATGTGCATCAAGTGCTTCAGGGGAACAACATTAGTCTAATGTAGAAGGATACCCATGCCGCTTTCATGTTTTCAGCAGGTTCCTAGCATTAAAGAGCTTTCTGGTGTACGTGTTAATGAGGTATTATAATTTGATATCTGCAGAAGTTATTCCTCCACCGCCTGCTTAACGACAGCTCTATATTGTTGAACCAACATGGTTTGAATGATAGTTGTGGCACAGTTACTAGTGTTTTAGGGAACAGTCATGACTAGCTAGCTGATTTCTCCAATGATCCATCATAGTATGGTGGCTAAACAATGAGTTATGTTGTTGTACAGGAAACGCAGCCCTATTTGATTCCCGACCAGCCTGACACAACACTGGCTCTACCAATGGCATGAGTTTGGGGCAGACTATCTGTTTTATCACTTACTAATGGCAGAAAGGAGGAGTATTTGGGAAAACCCATTCAAAACAATAATTATTTTCGGAAATTCCTTTGATGGTGCTAGTGATGGAGTCTTGTTTTATTGAACTTTAAAATAAAAAACTTGATCTCAACAGCACAGGTAGAGCAACAAACACTACAGTTTCAGCAAAATGTATGATGTTCACAAACCTTTGGCCGTGACTATGTTTTCATTCCATTTTGACTGAATTATGAACCTGTAGATGTAATCCCGTTCAATCAAGAGAGAGAGATTTATAAACTCTCTTTGGTTTGCCGTGTGAACATTTCTGTCTAAACCATCAAAGACACCTTGCCATATATCTTCCTCAAGTCTCTTACAAACGACCTTCTGAAATTTCACGACTCCTTGTCACATCACCGAGTACCCTTTTCCTGTGTTGGACTTGACATGGAAACACATATACACTCACACACACCTACACACTTCTCTCTAGTTATTTAAACTGCCCTGTCAGTGTCTCGAAATGTAAAGGGGAGGCTTTTCAAGAGAAGCTGTGACTACCAATAAATATTCACCACCCGGATACGGGTCTCTCACGCTGGCAGGCTTAGTCTTGACGGCTTTAATCCGTATGTAAATAAACATCATGGAAATTACAGAGCAGGTCAACTTGTCAGAGAGAGCAGAGAATCACAGTAGATCAAAATCCAGCTTTGAGACTGCCAATTACAGAGGCCGTCATTCATTCGACACGCTGACAGCTTTGAGTCTCGTGGGGCGTTGTTTGTTTCCGTCATAAAGTGTTGACATATGTTGATGCCATTGTGGTATCTTTGTGTTTCATATAGAGATTTGAATTATTTTATGTTTGTGCAGATGAAGAGATAACAAACCAAACAGTAATCAAATTCCATAAATTAAATTTAAATAATTCAATATAAATGCAGTTTTAAACAGGGATCCACAGAAGTTGTTTGCAATTATTGGCCAGTTAGCATTTGCTTTTATCCAAAGTGACTTGCAACACATGTAAATGTATCGCTTGGTCACCATTTTACATGGGGATAGTTCACACAAAAATGAAAATTGTGTCACGATTTACTCTTCTTCGGGTCTTTCCAAATAACTTCCATATGACTTCATTTCTTTTGCAGAAAACAAAAGGAAATATTTGAAAGAATTTCACATTCACTGATATCCATTAAAAAGCAGTTGATAGTGATTCACTTTAAAGGTTATAAAAGCACCCAATGTGTCATAAAAGTAGTCCATGTGACTCATGTATCACAATCCAAGACCTCTGAAGGCATGCAATCACTTTCAATGATGAACAGACCAAAATATAAATTGTTATTCTCTCTCAAAACAAATCATTGATCAACTGATATACTGTACAAAGTCAAAAATGGCCAGGACTACTTTTACATGTGTATAGCATCAAACCTCAATGGTCCTTGCAAATATAATGACCAAATTTTATGATGTCATGGCACTTAATTTGTGCTTTGTTCATGATTTTATTGATTTGAGATTAAATAGCATGGTGCCCCTTTGACCAGGGAGGGACTTTATTTTCTGAAATGGTTTACATTCCCTCACAACAAGTTTTTTCATTCCCATGCAATATTTTGTGTTCCCTCTCAAGACGTTTTGCTTTCCCTCGCCACAATTTTTTCGCTCCCTCGTGATAAGTTCTGCATTCTATAGCAATAATTTTCAGTTCTCTTGCAATAAAGTGGACTCAAGATGGCACCAAGTATGGCTGCTGCATTGCAAGCTCCATCACAACACTGCAGTTTTTTGTTTGTTTTTTTTTTGTCTTGGATGATGTCTGCCTTATTGTATATGACAGACAAAGGCTTTTCGACATTGGTTCTGCAATTACACACCGAAAACCAGACTTCAAATTCCTCAAAGCCGACCCAGTTTTTACAAACACGCCAGCGGAGCCCTTTGTCTTGGCTGCCCTGCTGCGGAAACGCAGAAGGAAAAGGGGAAAAAGAGCCGCCGTTCTAAAAAGAGTAAGACCCTCGCTACCCAGTATTCTACTGGCAACCATTCAATATCTGGACAACAAGTTCTGCGATCTGAGAGCGCGGATCTCTTTCCAACGAGAGACGAGGGACTGCAGCATGATCTGCCTTACAGAAACTTGGTTGTCTGAGGAGATTCCAGACTCAGCCATTGAACCCCCCAGGGCTCTCCGTGCACCGAACGGACAGAGTGAAAGACCTCTCAGGTAAAAGCAGAGCTGGCGGTGTATGTTTTTTGATCAACAAATCCTGGTGTGATCAGAGGAACGTACATTTTATCAAGTCTTTCTTCTCTCCTGATCTGGAATTTCTCATGCTTCTGTGTCGACCATTCTGGCTACCAAGGGAATTAACAGCAGTCATTATCACAGCTGTGTACATCCCCCCACAAGCCGACACAGACCGAGCATTCAAGGAACTATATGGGAGTATAAGTGAGCAGGAAACCGCACCCTGAGGCCACACTCATTGTAACCGTTGTAAACTTTAACAAAGCCAATTTGAAAACAATCGCACCAAAATACAACCAACATATCAGCTTCAACACATGAGGTGACCGGGTTTTGAACCATTGCTATTCTCCTTTACGGGATGGCTACAAATCCCGCACCCACCCACCATTTGGCAATCAGACAACTCTTCCATTCTGCCCTTGCCCACTTACAAGCAGAAACTCAAACAGGAAGCACCCACCCTCAGAATGATCAAATGCTGGTTGGACCAATCAGACTCTACGCTACAAGACTGTTTTGATCACGTGGACTGGGAGGTGTTCCGGGCCGCCTCTGATGACGACATCGAGGTTTACGCTGATAGTGTAACTTGTTTCATCGGGAAGTGCGTAGAGGACATTGTTCTGACCAAAACAATACGGATCTACCCCAACCAGAAACCATGGGTTAACAACGATGTTCGCGTGGCACTTAATGCGCGGACCCCCGCTTTTAATTCTGGGAACGCGGAGGACCATAAACAAGCCAGTTATACTCAGAGCAGCCAAACGCCAGTAGGACAGTTCAACACCACCGACTCTAGAAGCATGTGGCAGAGAATTAACAACATCACAGACTACAAAATAAAAATAGAATAAAAGCTCCGCCGTTAACAGCGCTGCCTCCCTCCCGGATGAGCTAAATAAATTTTATGCCCGTTTCGAGGGAAATAACACTGCCTTTGCGGAGAGAGCACTCGCGGCTGACGCTACAGAGGATGAACATCCATAAAGCCGCAGGTCCAGATGGCATTCCGGGCCGCGTCATCAGAGCGCGCGCAAACCAACTGGCTGGTGTTTTTTTACGGACATTTTTAACCTGTCTCTCTCCTTGTCTGTAGTCCCCACATGCTTGAAAACATCCACCATTGTGCCTGTACCAAAGCAATCCAAAATGACTTGTTTAAATGACTGGCGTCCTGTTGCTCTGACCCCATCATCAGCAAACTGGTTGCCTACTACAACAACCGCTCCACTGATGATGCCATTGCATCTATACTACACACTGCTCTCTGCCACCTGGAAAAAAAGGAACACATATGTGAGAATGCTGTTTGTAGACTACAGCTCAACATTCAATGCCATAGTGCCCTCCAAGCTTGATGTGAACCTCCAGGCTCTGGGCTTAAACAGCTCAATGTGCAGCTGGATCCTGGACTTACTGTCAGGCAGACGTCAGGTGGTTAGAATGGGCAGCATCATCTCACCTCATCACTGACCCTCAACACTGGAGCCCCGCAGGGCTGTGTTCTCAGCCCACTCCTGTATTCCCTCTACACACATGACTGTGTGGCAACACATAGCTCCAATGCAATCATTACATTTGCTGATGATCACTGGGTCTGATCACTGACAATGATGAAACAGCCTACAGAGAGGAGGTGCACACACTAACACGCTGGTGTCAGGAGCACAACCTCTCCCTCAACGTCAGTAAGACCAAGGAGCTTGTAGTGGACTTCAGGAGGAAAGACAGAGAACTCAGACCCATTACAATTAATGGAGCACCGGTGGAGAGAGTCAGCAGCTTCAAATTCCTTGGTGTCCACCTCTGGTCCGTCCACACTGAGGCCATTGTGAAGAATGCTCACCAGCGCCTCTTCTTACTGAGATGACTGAGGAAGTTTGGAATGAACCACCACATCCACATATGGTTCTACAACAGCACTTTAGAGAGCATCCTTAGAGGATGCATCACAGCCTGGTACGGCAATAGCACCGCCCACAACCGCAAAGACCTGCAAAGGGTGGTGCGAACTGCCAGACACATCATCGGAGGTGAGCGTCCCTCACTCCAGGACATATACTCTATACCTGGAGGTGTGTGAAAAAAGCTCGGAGGATCATCAGAGACTCCAGCCACCCGAGCCATGGGCTGCTCTCACTGCTACCATCAGACAGGCGGTATCACAGCATTAGGACCCGCACCAGCCGACTACATGACAGCTTCTTCCTGACCCATATCTGCATGATTTTCTCAAAATGGTGCCAAAAACAAAAAAACATCCAGTGAGCGGCAGTTCTGTGGACAGAATTGTCTTGTTAATGAGAGTGGTCAACAGAGAATGGCCAGAGTGGTTCAAACTGACAAAGTCTATGGTAACTCAGATAACCACTCTGTACAATTGTGGTGAGAATAACAGCATCTCAGAATAGCATTCTGGGTTGGCAGTGTTTTGGTGGCACTGTTAGGGTTACCTTGTCTTGTTTCACTGTTGCCCTTTTGTTTGCCATTTTTGTCACTTTTGCATTCCTTAGTTTTCACTTTTGTCCTTTGTTTAGCTCCACAGTCTCCCTGTTAGCGTTCTTGTTCTCTGTCATTGTTTTCACCTGTCCTCATTAGTTTACCATTGGTTTCTGTTCATTCACCTAGTTATCTTGTTTGAGTCCTGTTTGTTCATTGGTTCCTGTCTTCCCATGTCCACGTATTTAAACCCTGTCTGTTTGTTTAGTCACTGTCTATCGTTGTATGTTGTTAGCCTGGTATGTATCCTCCTGCCCGAGTTTTCTAGTTTATGTTTTGTTTCCCCATTGTGGGCTTTCCTTTGTGTTTTGCCTGTCTACTAGTCAATAAAGATAACTGCGTTTGGATCCTCAACCTTCGTCTGCCTTCGCTGCCTCATTCATAACAGAACAATAGACCAAAACAATGGATCCAGCAGTTCTGCGAGCAAGCTGCCGTCTGCTCAGCCTTAGGCAGGGAAACCGTCCGGTGGAGGACCACATCCGCGATTTCCTCGCGATTGCGAGTGCCACCGAATTCCCTGACTCCTGAATTGTGCGCTCCAGGAGCGGTTACCACCGTCGACGCGCGGCTGGACGCTCCTCGAGTTCATTGAAGAGACTCTGCTGGTCTGCGCGTCACCGTTCACTGTGGGCGTCATCAAGGAGAACCCTGCCACTCCTCCCACAGTGGTAACCCTCCATTTGCCCGTGGTTCGTCCCTTCACGCCTGCCTTGGTCAGCGAGCCAGCGCGGCCCTCTTCATCTGCCCGGAGGAGGGAGAAGACTGGCTTCCGCCTTCCGGCCCACGCCTGCCCGGTCTTTGAGCCTGTGCCCACGCCTGTCCGCGGTGGCGAGCCAGCGCCACGCCTGTCACGGTGAGCGAGCCAGCGCCTACGCATGTCACGGTGGCGAGCCTGCGTCAGCGCATGTCACTGTGAGCGAGCCTGCGCCAACGCATGTCACTGTGAGCGAGCCTGAGTCCTCGTCAGCCACGGTGAGCGAGCCTGAGCCCTCAACCGTCCCCGAGCCAGCACCTGTAGCCTCAAACGTCAATGAGCCAGTGCCGATAGCCTCAAACGTCAATGAGCCAATGCCTGTAGCCTCATATCCGTGTGCCAGCGCCTGTAGCCTCGACCGTCCCCGAGCCAGCGCCTGTAGCCTCGACCGTCCAAGAGCCAGCGCCTGTAGCCTCGACCGTCCAAGAGCCAGCGCCTGTAGCCTCGACCGTCCCTGTGCCAGCACCTGTAGCCTCGACCGTCCCTGTGCCAGCACCTGTAGCCTCGACCGTCCCTGTGCCAGCACCTGTAGCCTCGACCGTCCCTGAGCCAGCGCCTGTAGCCTCGACCGTCCCTGAGCCAGCGCCTGTAGCCTCGACCGTCCCTGAGCCAGCGCCTGTAGCCTCGACCGTCCCTGTGCCAGCGCCTGTAGCCTCGACCGTCCCTGTGCCAGCGCCTGTAGCCTCGACCGTCCCTGTGCCAGCGCCTGTAGCCTCGACCGCCCCAGAGCCAGCATCTGTAGCCATGACCGTCCAAGCGCCAACGCCTCCCGAGCTTTCCAGAGCTCCGCCTCCCGAGCTTTCCAGAGCTCCGCCTCCCAAGCTTTCCAGAGCTCCGCCTCCCGAGCTTTCCAGAGCTCCGCCTTCCGAGCCTCCTACGGCCCCGCCTCTCAAGCCTCTCGGGCCTTCCAGGGCCCCACCTCTCAAGCCTCTCGGGCCTTCCAGGGCTCCGCCTCTCAAGCCTCTCGAGCCTTCCAGGGCTCCGCCTCCAGAGCCTCTCGAGCCTTCCGGGGCTCCTCCTCTCGAGCCTCCCAGGGCTCCGCCTCTCAAGCCTCTCGAGCCTTCCAGGGCTCCTCCTCTCGAGCCTCCCAGGGCTCCGCCTCAAGCCTCTCGAGCCTCCCAGTGCTCCGCCTCTCAAGCCTCTCGAGCCTCCCAGGGCTCCGCCTCTCAAGCCTCTCGGGCCTTCCAGGGCTCCGCCTCTCAAGCCTCCCGAGCCTCCCACGGCTCCGCCTCCTGAGCCTCCTACGGCTCCACCTCCTGCGGCTCCGCCTCCCGAGCCTCCCACGGCTCCGCCTCCCGAGCCTCCCACGGCTCCGCCTCCGGCTCCGCCTCCGGGACCTGTTCCTGTCCGATGGCCTCCTCCCAGGTCCCCTGGGCCGGCCCCTGCTCTGCGGCCATCTCCCAGACCACCTAGACCTGTCCCTGTCCAAAGGCCGCCTCCCAGGACTCCTCGACCTGTCCCCGTCTTGTGGCCGTCTCCCAGGCCTCCTGACCCTGTCCAGTCCTGCGGCCTCTTCCCAGGCCCCCTGACCCAGACCCTGTCCAGTGGCCTCCTCCCAGGTTCACCAAACCGGTCCCTGCCCTGTGGCCAGCTCCCAGGCCTCCTGAACCTACCCTTGCCCTGTGGCCAGCTCCCAGACCACCTGAACCTGTCCTTGCCCTCTGTGCCCCCTTGGACTTCCTGCCTGCCCTTTGTGCCCCCCTGGACTGCCTGTCTGCCCCTTGTTGCCCCCTGGACTGCCTGTCTGCCCCTTGTTGCCCCCTGGACTGCCTGTCTGCCCTTTGTTGCCCCCTGGACTGCCTGTCTGCCCTTCGTTGCTCCCCTTGGTCTGTCTGCCCACCACAAGCAGAAACTCAAACAGGAAGCACCCACCCTCAGAATGATCAAATGCTGGTTGGACCAATCAGACTCTACGCTACAAGACTGTTTTGATCACGTGGACTGGGAGGTGTTCCGGGCGCCTCTGATGACGACATCGAGGTTTACGCTGATAGTGTAACTTGTTTCATCGGGAAGTGCGTAGAGGACATTGTTCCGACCAAAACAATACGGATCTACCCCAACCAGAAACCATGGGTTAACAACGATGTTTGCGTGGCACTTAATGCGCGGACCCCCGCTTTTAATTCTGGGAACGCGGAGGACCATAAACAAGCCAGTTATACTCAGAGCAGCCAAACGCCAGTAGGACAGTTCAACACCACCGACTCTAGAAGCATGTGGCAGAGAATTAACAACATCACAGACTACAAAATAAAAATAGAATAAAAGCTCCGCCGTTAACAGCGCTGCCTCCCTCCCGGATGAGCTAAATAAATTTTATGCCCGTTTGGGAAATAACACTGCCTTTGCGGAGAGAGCACTCGTGCTGACGCTACAGAGGATGAACATCCATAAAGCCGCAGGTCCAGATGGCATTCGGGCCGCGTCATCAGAGCGCAGCGCAAACCAACTGGCTGGTGTTTTTTACGGACATTTTTAACCTGTCTCTCTCCTTGTCTGTAGTCCCCACATGCTTGAAAACATCCACCATTGTGCCTGTACCAAAGCAATCCAAAATGACTTGTTTAAATGACTGGCGTCCTGTTGCTCTGACCCCATCATCAGCAAACTGGTTGCCTACTACAACAACCGCTCCACTGATGATGCCATTGCATCTATACTACACACTGCTCTCTGCCACCTGGAAAAAAGGAACACATATGTGAGAATGCTGTTTGTAGACTACAGCTCAACATTCAATGCCATAGTGCCCTCCAAGCTTGATGTGAACCTCCAGGCTCTGGGCTTAAACAGCTCAATGTGCAGCTGGATCCTGGACTTACTGTCAGGCAGACGTCAGGTGGTTAGAATGGGCAGCATCATCTCACCTCATCACTGACCCTCAACACTGGAGCCCACGAGGGCTGTGTTCTCAGCCCACTCCTGTATTCCCTCTACACACATGACTGTGTGGCAACACATAGCTCCAATGCAATCATTACATTTGCTGATGATCACTGGGTCTGATCACTGACAATGATGAAACAGCCTACAGAGAGGAGGTGCACACACTAACACGCTGGTGTCAGGAGCACAACCTCTCCCTCAACGTCAGTAAGACCAAGGAGCTTGTAGTGGACTTCAGGAGGAAAGACAGAGAACTCAGACCCATTACAATTAATGGAGCACCGGTGGAGAGAGTCAGCAGCTTCAAATTCCTTGGTGTCCACCTCGTGGTCCGTCCACACTGAGGCCATTGTGAAGAAGGCTCACCAGCGCCTCTTCTTACTGAGATGACTGAGGAAGTTTGGAATGAACCACCACATCCACATATGGTTCTACAACAGCACTTTAGAGAGCATCCTTAGAGGATGCATCACAGCCTGGTACGGCAATAGCACCGCCCACAACCGCAAAGACCTGCAAAGGGTGGTGCGAACTGCCAGACACATCATCGGAGGTGAGCGTCCCTCACTCCAGGACATATACTCTATACCTGGAGGTGTGTGAAAAAAGCTCGGAGGATCATCAGAGACTCCAGCCACCCGAGCCATGGGCTGCTCTCACTGCTACCATCAGACAGGCGGTATCACAGCATTAGGACCCGCACCAGCCGACTACACGGCTTTCCTTTGTGTTTTGCCTGTCTACTAGTCAATAAAGATAACTGCGTTTGGATCCTCAACCTTCGTCTGCCTTCGCTGCCTCATTCATAACAGGCACGAGAGGGACCTACACAATATTAGGCAGGTGGTTTTAATGTTGTGGCTGATTGGTGTATATAGTCAGCTGATGGTGGAAGCTGGAAGTGACTCAACCAATGACATGAGTTTGACGTGGGTCTGTTAGTGGCTCAGAAAATACACACTTCATCTTTAAACTTTGGAAATACATTTTTCATTATTGTATTGTATGTCACTGATGATTGGCTCAGGTGTTCTTGTATCGAAGTTTATTAAATCTGAGCCCTGATTTTAGTGCTAATGCTTTGAAATTACAGAGACAGCTGGTTCATTGGTTCCTGTCTTCCCATGTCTACGTATTTAAACCCTGTCTGTTTGTTTAGTCACTGTCTATCGTTGTATGTTGTTAGCCTGGTATGTATCCTCCTGCCCGAGTTTTCTAGTTTGTTTTGTTTCCCCATTGTGGGCTTTCCTTTGTGTTTTGCCTGTCTACTAGTCAATAAAGATAACTGCGTTTGGATCCTCAACCTTCGTCTGCCTTCGCTGCCTCATTCATAACAGGCACGAGAGGGACCTACACAATATTAGGCAGGTGGTTTTAATGTTGTGGCTGATTGGTGTATATAGTCAGCTGATGGTGGAAGCTGGAAGTGACTCAACCAATGACATGAGTTTGACGTGGGTCTGTTAGTGGCTCAGAAAATACACACTTCATCTTTAAACTTTGGAAATACATTTTTCATTATTGTATTGTATGTCACTGATGATTGGCTCAGGTGTTCTTCTATCGAAGTTTATTAAATCTGAGCCCTGATTTTAGTGCTAATGCTTTGAAATTACAGAGACAGCTGTTGTTTTTTTTAGGGAGTAAAACAAGCTTTTATTCACCAGTACATCTTTAAATCATGAAGTACTCTCGAAGAAGGAATGCGTTATATTTACTGGTGTGGTCAAAGGGTTTCTTCCTTCTGAAACAATGCATGTTGTCATTTTATTTAGCAAAGGGAGACAAAGCATCCATCGTTTTGGTGGTTCTGTGAGTAGTTCTGTGTCTAGTTTGTTTGGCTGCAAAACAAAGTGAATGCGCCTTCTGGCCTTGAAAAGTGCCTCGGGTGAAGTGCATGGCATCTGTAATGAAGGCAGGCTGGCAAAAAGCCCAGGCAATATTGGAGTCAATTCTTCCCAGTTCCACCTTTTTTATTTTATTTTTCTCTCTGTTTTCCTCCCCACAGATCTCACATCCATAATGAAAATGCTCCTGACAAAATATGACAACCACTTTGAGGTCTCCTTCCCCTATTCAATGGGATGGCATGGTAAGAGAATGTACCTGGTGTGCCAGTCATATAATAAAATCTGCAATGTGCAACAAACAGTTGAAGAAGGGATGTTAAAATGACTTGTGCGAGCAAGTGAAACTGCCGAGGCTAATTAAAAGTAGGCAAATTGCTTGCAGTTTAAGCTCACTGATGGCACTTTCATCAATACTGCAAACATCATTTAAATATTTTTGCTTTGATTATTGGAAATTCACACATGAAGTATTCATGAGCAATATTACTCACTGGGTGATTACTCTTGTGTGACCTTCAGGTAGTAAATAAGTGCTGTAACCTCAGAGTTATACTGTAATTCATAATAAGGACATTTATTTACATTTTACATTCTGATTACGGGTTAAATACAAGTTAAGTTCAATTGATAGCATTTGTGGCATAAAATTGATTACCAACAAAAAAAAAATCGACATAACATATAACATTTTGTATTTTTTTTAAACAATATTTATATATTAAAGCAATATCACACGAGCGAGAGTGAGATATGGCCCTACATCAGCATGGCCGATTGCCGTAGGTAATCACAGCAGTGCTGATTTAGGGCAATATAGCACTCTCGCTCATGTGATATTGCTTATATACAACAGTTCAATGAACAAGTACATTTTAAAAAATGTACGGTCATAAAAACTCATTTATGCATGGAACTACTTTCTTACGCGACGGATCAGAATCTGTCGTTGCTGGTTCAAACCAAATGATGCATCCAAGCCTCCGTTAGTAATTCTAAAATGTCACTTCAGAAATAGTATCACGACTTGTGCTGTTTCTAACATGCAGATATACTGTCAGATTTCTGAAGATCAGCAAAGGGTAATTCTCCCTATTTTGCGGTAGCCCGTGTGCAAGAGTCTTTCGCTATAGAAACCGTAATGTCCTCTGCCATTTTGAACAGTACTTTTTCTCCAATGTGGAAACTCCAGTAAGAGGTAAGCGCCTTGAGTTGTGTAATGAATCTGTCTGTTGTGTCTCTGCTGTGATGAGCTGTAATGCTGAAGTTGTTTGTTTAAAGCTATTTTCTAGCTTTAGTCATGTAGTAGTAATACGAGTGATCATTTAGCGCTGTTGTAAACAATGACTGACGGATTCACTTCACACACACACACATATATATATATATATATATACTGACAGATATTTATTTATATCTATCTATCTATCTATCTATCTATCTATCTATCTATCTATCTATCAAAAAAATATATCTTTATCAGTTGACCTCTCTCATCAACAAGTAATTTCCATCTGCAGCACTGCCCCTCAACTGAATGTTTTTTGTTTATGGCACCATTCCAAGTAAATTCTAGAGACTGTTGTGTGTGAAAATCCCAGGAGATCAGCAGTTACAGAAATACTCAAACCAGCCTGTCTGGCACCAACAATCACCCTTGCGATTATCTAATCAGCCAATCATGTGGCAGCAGTGCAGTGCATACAATCATTCAGATACGGGTCAGGAGCTTCAGTTATTGGACTGTGGCATGAGTGTTGGTGCCAGATGGGCTGGTTTTAGTATTTCTGTAACTGCTGATTTCCTGGGATTTTCACACACAACAGTCTCTAGAATTTACTCAGAATGGTGCCAAAAACAAAAAACATCCAGTGTGGGGCAGTTCTGTGGATGAAAATGCCTTGTTGATGAGAGAGGTCAACAGAGAATGGCCAGACTGCTTAGAACTGACAAAGTCTACATTAACTCAGATAACCGCTCTGTACAATTGTGGTTAGGAGAAGGATAGCATCTCATAATTCTATTCTGTTCTGTTTGGCGGAACAAGCATGTCTCACACAATATTAGGCAGGTGGTTTTAATGTTGTGGCTGATTGGTGTATATACAGTATACTGTATAAATATTGGGCATTTTTGTGTGAACTATTTCTTTAATATTTAGTTGAATATGGGAGTATTTAGTCATAATATTTATGATTTACATTTATAATTTATCATACAGTCATACAAAAAGGATTCTTATTAATCTTATAAATACTCACACAACATATAATTTATGAGTGACTAATCCAGCTCCCATCATTCCCCTCATGTTTACTGTGAAATGAGGGCTTGCGGTGAAGCATCACTTCATTCCTGCTGTAGTAATGATAGCAGAGAATGACTGACACCTTATACAGTGACCAAGCCCCTGAAAGCCATTTTCAGAACCGTGACCGAGGCTCTTCCATGGAAGGAGACAGTGCAGAGGCTGATTTAATCTTAAATCTTGTTATGGCCTCAGCCAACCAGCCACCACACAGTCAGATGAATCTCAGTGCATGAATGACAGCTTTAGTGTCGGGCCACAAATCTGACACCTGTCACCCGTAAACCTGCAATTTCTGACCTGTTGTTATGCATGACACAAAGCTGAGTGCTTCCTAGCATCTCCTGCATGAATTGACTCAGGATATCTCTGGAATGAAATGATAACTTCTTGCTGAATATCTCGTTGTAAACACTGTGTACGCCTACTATTTTAAATAGTGAGTGAATTGATAAAGCATTGTTTGTCTAAGACTCATGGAATTATCTAAAGAGCTGCATCACTTTTGCATGTTGTATTTCAGCACAAAACATTTGTCTATTCACTAAATACCTGCGTGAAATTTAGACTGTGCTATTACAGCCCGGGGAAAGCAGGCAACGAATATTTTTTTTTTTTAAACAAAATGTTTGTGCACATTTTCAAATGATAATGGCAGTTATAATTAATCAAATAATGATTTTTGATAGAGAAGAGCATTATAACCTTGCATATGTCAAAATGTGTGGTGTAGTCAAGCACACTTTCGGCATGTCTGGATCGCACTGGTTGAGAGATACTGTACAGTCCTGACAGAGTGTGCTATGATTGTCATGTTCTGCGCATTCTATGATATAGAGCGCTCAGTGCCCACTTTTTACTTTGACAATGTAGAGTGGGAATTAGTAATGTTCTCAAGCTATGTACCGATGTAACGAATTCATACCACAAGCCCTTTCAATATTTAATCACATGAGCGATATGAACAATAAATATCTACAATTAAATTTTCACTAGTTAAAATGCTAATTGACATCAGCAATGAGATTACTAGTGAAAGTGCTAATTCAGTAATTACATTTTCACTTGTAAAAATTGTAAATCTTGATATAAAAATTATACCCATTCTTGATATAAAAAGTCGTTCAAATAGAAGTCATTCACTCCTATTCAAAATGCAATTACAGATATCTCGCTTTTCTTACTAAATGAAATTCCAAATACACATGTCAGCTATGTACTTTTAATTAGTAAAAAATATATCTTTTGATATCAATAATTACAGTGTTACTAGTACAAATGTCCATTCCAGAGTAATTAAAAATATCTTAAAAGGCTTTTTTACTAGTTACAATCACATTACACGGATCAAAAATGAACATTGCCATTAGTAAAAACAAAATAAAAATATACAAAAAAATAGCATTTTTACTAGTTGCAGTTCAATTGTTGATATCAGGAACATATATTTTCATTAGTAACACTTTTTGATCAATAAACAATTATTGATCTGAAAAATCTTCTACAAACGTCATCTACAAATAAGAAGTACGTTGCTGATATTTTAAATTTTAGCTAGTAAGTAATTAATTATAGATATCTGTTATTGCATTTTGAATAAGAGCAAATGACTGTTAAATGTGAAATTCAAATGTGGAAATGCAATTACAAATAAAAACAAATATATTTTTTTACTAATAAAAATGCAATTTTATATTTAAAAAAGTAATGGCATAATTTTTATAACAAGAACTGACATTTTTACTAGTGACAATATATTACTAATTTAAAAACTGAGCACTCTCACAAGAAGTAATTCCATTCCTGATATCAATAATTAGCATTTTATCTAGTGACAATTGAATTGTTGATATCTATAATTCATACCCTGCACATGATTAAAGTAAATTCAGCTTGCCATAGTTCAGCACATAATTAAACATTAAAAGGGCTTGCGATAGTTAAAATGGTTAAATTCTTCAAAAGAACATACAGTTAAACATATCATACATTGTAGGTTTTACCAGTGAATATTTAAATTTTGATAACAGAATGGGTATTTCAGCAACTAATGATGTAATTTTTCTTATCAAGAGTTAATGTTTTTACTACTGCATATGTAATTACTGATATACTAAAAAACAGTAGTTTTTTAATATATCATATATTAAAAATAAGCATTTTAACAAGTGAAAATAGTATCATTGATAACTTCAATTCATATCCTGCACTTTATTAAAAGTCTGTGTATTAACCCATGCAATTGAAATCCTTTCTAAATGTAACTATTATAGATTATGCTTTGATAGGATCCTTTCACAGATCAGAAAATAATACAATAAATATGAAAATTTAAATATTAAAATAGCAGGGGGTCTGGGTAGCTCAGCGAGTATTGACGCTGACTACCACCCCTGGAGTCATGAGTTCGAATCCAGGGTGTGCTGAGTGACTCCTAAGGCTAAGCAACCAAATTGGCCCGGTTGCTAGGGATGGTAGAGTCACATGGGGTAACCTCCTTGTGGTAGCAATTAAGTAGTTCTTGCTCTCAATGGGGTGCATGGTAAGTTGTTGTCGCATTTATGTGTTTTGTTCTTGTTTTCATGTCTTTTATTTTATAGTTTAGTTCCTGTTCAGGTCATGTGGTGTCATGTCATGTGAATTCCTGTTCCCTCAGGTGATCTTGTCATGTGTTTCCTCTGTTCATGTGTCTTGTTTTCATTGGTTCATTGTTTCAATACTTTGTTATTAGTCTTGCCTTTTCATTGGTTTAAGTTCCTTTAGTTTTATTATCTTGTTTATAGTTTAGTCTTGTGATTGATTGTCTTGTTTACCTGTTACCCATGTTCTTGTATTTAAGCCCTCATGTTCGCCATTGTCATTGGTCAGGTATTGTTAATGTAATGTTGTTTCCACGTCAAGTCAAGGCAAGGCAAGTCAAGTAAAGTCAAGTTGTTCATGTTTATGTTTTGTTTTGTTCACGTTTATGTTAGGGTTTCTGGTTATCACGATTGGAAATAAACTGCACTTGGGTTTCTTACTTCATCAATGTCTTCGTCTGCCTAGCATTGCCTGCTGAGCTTTGTTACAGAATACCTGACATGAACCCAGCAGGTCAGCTCCTTCGTCTACACCAGGGAAGATGTCCCCTGGAGGATTATGTGTAGGAATTCTGTGCTCTGTCCTGCAGGGTGGATTTTAATGAGGTGGCCCTCAAGGACTGTTTCAATTTTGGGCTGAATGAGCTGGTTTTCTCACTGATGACTGATGGTCAGTGAGTTGGTGTGACGACATCCTTGTTCGGTATATCGACCTTGCCCTAATGATGGATGGTTCACCAGTCAATGTAGGGGAGAGGGCCAAAGATCCAAGACCCATGCCTGCCACAGCCAACGAGCCAACACCCACGCCTGCCACGGTCAACTAGCTGGATGCCTCATCCGTCCAAGAGACAGCGTTGACAGCCTCGTCCGTCCCAGAGCCAGCCTTGCCAGCCTCGTTCGTCTTAGAGCCAACATTGCCAACTTTGGCCATACGGAGGAGAAGAAAGGCTTCTGTTTGCAAGTTTCTGCCCATGTTCACGACCACAGAGGTCGTTCCTGAGTCTCTTCCCGTGTACACGACCACGGAGGTCGTTCCCGAGTCTCTGCCAGTGTTCTCAACCACAGAGGTCATTCCCTAGTCTCTGCCCATGCTAACGATCACAGTTGTTAATGTAATATTGCTTCCATGTTAAGTCAAGTTGTTCATGTTTATGTTTTGTTTTGTTCATGTTTATAGTTAGGGTTTCTGGTTATCAAGATTGGAAATAAACTGCACTTGGGTTTCTCACTTCATCAACTTCTTTGTCTGCCTGTCATTGCCTGCTGAGCTCCATTACAGTTGTGCGTGGATCGCGGAGAGTTGCACAAGCCTCCACATGCTGTGAGTCGCCGCGGTGTCATGCACAGCAAGCCACATGATAAGATGTGTGGATTGACGGTCTGAGAATTAGAGGCAACTGAGACTTGTCCTCCACCACCCGGATTGAGGAGTGTAACCGCACCACTACGAGGACTTTGTAAGTAGTGGGAATTGGGCATTACAAAATTGGGGAGAAAAGGGGTTAAAAAATTATACAAAATATAAATAGCAATTTATGTCTGTGTTTTTCACAATTTGTACAGTGAATAACAAAATATGGGAAACGTTGTGGCTAGTTGGTATTTTAAATGATCTTATTTGATCAAAGGTGGCACTTTGACTGAAAAGTTTGGAAACCACAGTAGAAAGTAATCTCAAAATTCAGTGCATGCAGAACATTTGCTTACTGTGTATGGTACATAAATAGTATAATCGTGTTATGCTATTACGAACATTGCCTTGTCACCATCAGTCTATAGCACACATCAGTGGGGCAGCTTAATGAAACAGATTTTCTCTCTCTTTTTTGCTCGTTAACACTATCTCTCTTGTTCCTTCATGTTTTTTCCTCATACACTTAATGCCCCCAATATTCATTATGTCTTGATGATATTATCACCAGCACTCCTGCTAGATTGATTACATCACTGATGTGCCCAGCTGTTGTTTTACCCAGTGTGCATCAGCGGCAAGTGCATCCATCGTGTAAATGATTCATTCGCTTCATTCACCTCACATTCGCATGGCAGTGGAGCATTCGCACACTTGCAACATCTCGCTGTTACAATGAGCGGTATGCACGTTTTAAAAGGAAGGGAGAGATAATGAGATTCTACTGCCATCAGTGAATATATAAAGGAGTGTGTTAATACAGTCTTAGACCTCATAAAAAGGAGTGTGTTAAAACTGTTCATTTAGGTGTTCAAAAGGGGAGTGTATGGTTTTGAATCGCCTAAGATGCATTTTAGACTTTAATAAGAGAGTTCTTCAAAATTGTGCTACTTCAAGATGTTTTCAATACCAAAAACACATTCCATCATCATTATACTACAAATCCAAATGATGATCTTGTTTTGCATATGGCTTTACATTAAATGCCAAAGTCACTAATACAGTTCCTTAAAGTGAGTGGTTTTAATATTGAACCAATTTACTTTGAGTTGGCTTGGTGAGAACATTGCCTTTATCTCACTGGAAAAAAGTGCAGTCCTTTTTTTCTTTAATATATGTGTGTGAAGGTTTTCATTCATCCAGGCCATTGTCGAGCATCTTTGTGTATTTATTGAAAAGCATCTGGATATTGTTTATTTGAATGGATAAACTGAATCCAGATGCTTTTGACTGAATTTGCCCAGATGTTCGCTAATGTAGGTATTACATAAAAAACACCCATCTTGTCATGCTGTCTCAATTTAGTTTCTATGACCCGTATAATTTTTTTTATGAATAATTAATTTTTAACCTTTTCAGTTGAAGAAACATTGAAAGTTAATCAAACGAATTCCATTCAACATTTGAATTTGCTCTCACCTTAAAAAGATAATGTCTATTAAAGCATCTATGTGTCATACCCTTTTAAGTGCACTTAGAACTTTACTGGGTTTGATGTTTGCTAAGGCAAGCATCACTATTACTGTTGCTCATGCTTAGGGTTAGGAATTTGCCAATCCCTATAATCCATTTAGTACATAACTCATAGGGGTGTCACGATTCTGACATATGGCTGATGATTAATTGCCAAACAAATAATTGTGATAATAGTTAATTTTCTGTTTTAGAGTTTCCACAATTAATTATCATATTAATTGTCATATTTATCAAGGTGCATGTGTACACCTTAAAAATGTCAGGAAATCGTATGAAGAGTATGGACCCATAGAGGTGAGATATTTTTTCAAAAAATTTTTTTGTGTTCTGCTGAAGACAGAAAGTCATAGACATCTGGGATGGCATGAGGGTGAGTAAATGATATGATCATTTTCATTTTTGGGTGAACTAGCTCTTTAACAACCACTCAGAACAACTTACAAACAATCTACCAATGTCCTGCAACCACCAAGCACACCTTAACAAACAACTAGAGACCCCCCATGAACACACAAAGCAAAACACTGACTAACAATCATAAAACACCTTAGCAACCAACTTGCAACATTCTGCACATCCTTGTAACAACCTATCACCCTAGCAACAAACTAACAACCAATCAGAACAGCTTAGATACCACGTTTCAACGTACCGAACAACCACCAAAAACGTCTAGGTTACTATTGAAACCCCCATTCCCTGATGGAGGGAACGAGACGTTGTATCGAAAGAAGCAACTCTAGGGGTCTTTCTTGAAGGCCTCGGTTACCTCTGAACTTGAGAATAGGCCAATGAGAAATTGGCAGATAGAATTTGCATGTCCCTCCCCCAGACATACGGGTATAAAAGGAGGGAATTGTGCATCTGTCCATTCAGGTTTTGCACTGATTTTGCACCATCGGGGAACAGGAGTTACAATAGTAACCTAGACGTTCCCCATCTGCCGCTCACTCGACGTTGTGTCGAATGAAGCGACACTAGGGGTCTCTATTCAATCATGCCATGTGCTGAACGTGTACGGGAACTGCTGACGCAGGTGCGGGCAGTTGCGTGCCAAAGCAGCAGGCTGCGTCAGACTGCCCGTACCCTTCCCCAACGCCCCATAAAAATGTCAAACTTTTTTGGTTCCCGGCATCCCCTAAGGGGGGTAACAAGCGACATGCCAAGCATAGGAGCAGGCCTTTTCTCTCTCTATGTTTAACATGCATCGGGGAAGGCGTTCTTTTCCAACTCCTATTCTTTCAGGGGGAAAAGAGCCTGCTGAGATCACATACTTCCCAGGCTGGGGGGGGAAGTTAAATGTGGTGAATACGTCACGTGGGTTTTCAGGCCACATGTGGAAGTGGAGCGGTGGTAGATCCTACCTATCGAGGGAGGAGTTGCTACAAAAACAGCGACCGGTTGGCAGAGGGGACTGCCCAAGGGAGACGCGGGTCCGCCGGCAGGGGGACCGTACCACGGAAAATACACACAGGGGGATTAATCCGTGATTGCTAAACCCATTCTTTTTTTCTCGATGGGACATTAGAGACTGCAATGCTTTCTGCCTGACAGAGACTTGGCAGACCCCCACAGTGCTGGATCATCCAGCAGAGTAATTATCTGTCCAAAGTAAGAATAGAATGAGGGAGTCCAGAAAATCGAAGGGTGTTGTGATTTTATTTTCTTTTTTTTTCTTTTTTCTTCTTTCTGGTCAATAACAACTGGTGTGACAACAAGAACATTGTCTATTTAGCAGAACATCTTTACCCTTAACCAATGCCTAAACCTAACCAACAATGTCCAAAAATGAAAATGAAAAGCACATTTTCTAAAGCAAATATATTTAGTCTTGTGTCACTTCTATGACAGTTAAGTTTCATGTGCGCGCTTGCATGCTAGACTGGTTTTGAGCCACGTACTTCATAGTCTGAAGTCCAACCCTCTATCTGGTGAGCTACCATGGAAACTGGTCAAAATGTATTTAGTCTGTAAATGTAGGTGATTCTGTAATACAAGCATTAAAATGTATAGTTTTTCAAATGACGTTTTATAGTAAGTGTTTCAATATGATTAAAATAGCAGAGTGTGTGAGAAATAGTGCCATAATCAGCCTTTGTAGCCGTGATTTGTGTGA
Organism: Xyrauchen texanus; assembly: GCF_025860055.1. Classification (NCBI taxonomy): domain Eukaryota; kingdom Metazoa; phylum Chordata; class Actinopteri; order Cypriniformes; family Catostomidae; genus Xyrauchen; species Xyrauchen texanus. Next base: position 7,207,916 of record NC_068318.1, on the reverse strand, counting down.
AAGTGAAAACAAATACACAGTTGTTTTAGCACCTCTAGTTGTAATTTCACCAGGAAGCTGCAATGAAACATGGAATATGGCACGTATAAGTCATTTTTACCAAAAAATTGTTATAGTGGCATTCATTCTGTGAGACTAGCTGCAAGCACAGTTCAAATTATTTTCAGAAAATGTAAAAATCTACTTGCATATATATATTTTTTGATGTCATCAATTTAAATTCTTTATAATTTTAGAACAAGGCACAGTGAGGGATCTTTAAAAAACGTTGACAGGGTTGATCCTTTCTGCTAGCCAGAAGTTTGTGGCTCTGAGGGCAAAGTGCAGTATGACTGTCATGTCCAATATCAACATGTGAAAACTTCATTCTCTCACAGCCAATAAGTCTTGCTGCAGAAACCTTACTTGGCACAGCTGCTACCCAGAGAGAATTACAAAATCAGATTTATAACTGAACAAATAAACCCAGCCAGTTTTAAATTATTCAATCATATATCAAGTAGTCATGTTTGCTTTTTATATGTGTGGGTTAAATTATGGCTGCACAGATAACATTATTTTTTTCTGGATTTTTTGTGCCATACTTTAGAGCTCTGTAAAAATAAATAAATAAAACAGTGTATTTTAATCTTTTAGATGGCTTTTTTTTCTTAATGGCCCATATTTTGAATAAATATGTCTCTAAAGGCACTTTGTGCAATGTCTATAAAATGCCACAATCATTTGAGAAACTTAAAAGGAGATTTATAAAACAAACCATAATTGAATATTAATAAATATTGTTTGTTCAAGTATTTATGAACATTAATCCATTTATAACTATTTATGTGGAAAACTGATCTTAAATCTGACAAATGGAGCCTTAATGTTTTGTAAATGATTGTTAAATGCTGTGTTCTCTGCACGCTACATTGAGCAATGTCATTCTCTCAAACTCCTTTTCCACTTGTTTTCTATTTTAAAGGCCTATACGCACCAGGTTCAAACATTGGCCACCAACTTTTGCTCAATATTTACTATCCACTGTGAGAGTTTTGGAGGGCTGAAAGGTGAGGGGCACAAAAATAACGGTCATTCAGAACTAAAGTTTTAAGTCTATTGTATTGGAAATTTAGTTAGATTCTACTTAATATCATGGCTACCATGATTGTTCTCCCTTCGAAGTCACCTCTGAAGGCATCGTTTGTGATGAATGGTTGCTGAGCTGAGATAGGAAACATAGGATCTATGTGCAGGCTTTAATAAAAATGATGACAGTCAAACAACAAATGGGAACTCAAAAACAACAAACAAGAACTGAAAAAGGAATGCAAAAACTAAAGGGTATTTATACAGTCAAGTCAAGTGGTTTTTATTGTCGTTCAACCATATACAGTTAGTACAGTATACAGTGAAACGAGACAACTTTTGTCCAGGACCGTGCTGCTACATAAAAACAACATAGGACAAACACAGAACCACATGAGACTACACAGACTAAATAACATTTCAACATAAAGTGCACTTGCAAACGTGAGCAAAACATTTCGGGACAGTACAATAAATTACAATAGGCAAAGTAAGAGACAGTGCAGCGCCGACCAGTACACATTTGTAATCTGAGTAGTGCAAAAAGATGACACTTTCTAAAAATGCCAAATGTAAACATAACATACTATGAAATAGTGTTCTATGGACATAGCAGTTACTGAGGTAGCAGCCAGGTATTAGTGACAATGAATTAAAGTGCAACTCTGGACATGTGCAAAAGTTGGATGATGTACAGGTGTGTGTGTGTGTGTGTGTGTGTGTGTGTGTGTGTGTGTGTGTGTGTGTGTGTGTGTGTGTGTGTGTGTGTGTGTGTGTGAGCGTGTATTTATCACTTTTGTGGGGACCAAATGTCCCCATAAGGATAGTAAAACCCGAAAGTTTTGACCTTGTGGGGACATTTTATCGGTCCCCATGAGGACAACAGCTTATAAATCATACTAAATTATGTTTTTTGAAAATGTAAAAATGCAGAAAGTTTTCTGTGAGGGTTAGGTTTAGGGGTAGGGTTAGGTTTAGGGGATAGAATATAAAGTTTGTACAGTATAAAAACCATTATGTCTATGGAAAGTCCCCATAAAACATGGAAACACAACGTGTGTGTGTGTGTGTGTGTGTGTGTCAGTCCAGTCTCTGAGTATTGAGGAGTCTGATGGCTTGAAGGCCCGAATGCTTCAGTACCTCTTTCCAGACGGCAGGAGGGTGAAGAGTTTGTGTGTGGGGTCATCCACAATGCTGGTTGCTTTGTGGATGCAGCGGTTTGTGTAAATGACTTTGATGGAGGGTATAGAGACCCAGATGATCTTCTCAGCTGTCCTCACTATCCTCTGCAGGACTTTGCGGTCCGAAATGGTGCAAGTCCCAAACCAGGCAGTGATACAGCTGCTCAGGATGCTCTAAATAGTCCCTCTATAGAATGTAGTGAGGATGGCGGGTGGGAGATGTACTTTTCTCAGTCTTCGAAAAAAGTAGAGATGCTGCTGGGCTTTCTTGGTAATAGAGCTGGTGTTGAGGGACCAGGTGAGGTTCTCCGATGATGTGGTTCAAGCTGTGCATTGCTGCACAGTCGTGAGTCAGCAGAGTGAACAGCAGTGGACTGAGTACACAGCCCTGGGGGCCCCAGTGCTCAGTGTGGTGGTGGTGGTGGTGGTGGTGGAGATGCTATTGCCGATCCGGACGGTCTCCCAGTCAGGAAGTCCAGGATCCAGTTGCAGAGGGAGGTGTCCAGGCCCATTCCAATTCAGCATTCCAATCAGGTGTTGAGGAATGATTGTGTTGAATGCTGAGCTGAAGTCTATGAACAGCATTCGAACGTATGCTTCTTTTTTATCTAGGTGGGTGAGGGCCAGATGGAGGGTGGTGGCGATGGCGTCATCTGTTGAACTGTTGGGACGATATGCAAACTGCAGTGGGTCTAGTGAGGGGGGCAGCTGGGTCTTAATGTGCCTCATGACGAGCCTCTTGAAGCACTTTGTGATGATGTGTGTGCATGCAACGGGATGGTATTCATTGAGGCAAGACACTGAAGACTACTTTGGCATGGGGAGCACGTTGGAACGACGGCGCTGCTCAGAGAGATGTTGAAGATGTCGGTAAGAACATCTGCCAGCTGGTCTGCACATCCTCTGAGCACTATACCAGGAATGTTGTCTGGTCCAGCAGAGTTCCGTGGGTTGACTCTAAGTAGAGTTTTCCTCACATCAGCCGTGGTAAGACAGAGCACCTGGTCGTTGGGAGGAGGGGTGGTCTTCCTCGCCACCACGTCGTTCCGTGCCTCAAAACGAGTGTAGAAGTCGTTTAGCACATCTGGAAGGGAGCATCTTTGTCATAGGCAAATTATGTTGTCCTGTAGTTGTTATGGTCTGGATGCCCTGCAAAGGGTGGCGCGAACTGCCAGACACATCATCAGAGGTGAGCTTCCCTCCATCCAGGATATATATAACAGGCGGTGTGTGTGTGTAAAAGCTTGGAGGATCATCAGAGTCTCCAGCCACCCGAGTCATGAGCTGCCCTCACTGCTACCATCAGGCAGGCGGTATCGCAGCATCAGATTTTGGGCTCTACTACATTTGACCTTTATTGCAGTCAGATGTAATGTGTGATAATAACACATTGAAGGAGGCCACAAGCTCATTTAAAGAAATTGTCATGCTATCTGAATTTTTACTCTCCAGCTCAGTTATTTCTTACACTACACTTTAACCACCTCCTTGTTCTCACTGCCAGCAGAAATAAAATAAGAATATACCATTTCAGTGCATCTTAAAGGTTCAGCTTCAGTTCACCCAAAAAAGAAAATTCTGTCATTATTTACTAACCCCCTAGGCCATTCCAAACCTGTATATTGTAATGTATGTATTCTACATGTTTCTGATACCTATGTAAGGGGTAGGACACTAGGACCCATTAGATGCCATCTTCGAGCCCTTCATTGCTCAGCCGGCTATTTAGTGTGACGTAGTCACAGAGCAAGATGTCAAGCTAGCGTTTCAGTACAGCGTGTCGGTATAGCGTGGGGAATGAAAGCACCAGGATCATGGGTTCAAACCAGTGCTGTTGTTGTTTGAGGCTGGAGATTGGCCAGTGGACAAATCGATTGTTCTGGGTAAACTGCTGCAGGTACCAAGGTAGATTATGAAATGTTATGTATGTTTTAAATGACCGTAAAGGCTTGGTATACTGATTCTCTATTTTTCTGTCACAGTAACACAGTTTGAGATTGTGGTGAGGATACATCGTGCAAATATTTAGTTTGCTATTCAGGTATGAATAGGTCTATGAATATTGACTGTATGCTACTATGCTAGTATAAAATAAATATCTCATGACATTTTGTTATTGTTATAGGGAACGTGTCCAGTCACTGTTTTTCCTAGTAAATTTAGTTATACAATCTGCCTACCATAATTTATAACGTTGTGTTTGCCGAACGCCCTGTGGGCATGTGAACAAAAAGAGAGAGAGAGAGGGGGTTTGTTTGTTTTATATTGTATTTTTGTTTTGTTTTGAGTCCTTTTGATAAACTTATGTATGCTCCGTGGGGTTCTTTCTCGTTGAAACACTTACTGGGTAATGTGTAGTTTCCAAAGAGACAAACGCCTGCAGTGGTGTGTGTGTGTGGAGGGGGATATTGCTGTGAATCACGTGTACTAGATTTAACTGGGTATTTTTACCTGTTGTATTCTTCTTAACTTTATTTATTAAGAGTGATGTGATTTAAATGCTGACACGTCTTGGGAGGGAAACTTAGTACTTGCTCTTAACCAGTCTGTGTTTTGATTGAGGGAAGTTTCATGAATTACATTTGTCCTTTTTAAAGAAAAGTATTTATATTGTTGAACTACTGTGAAATAAATGTATCTTTTTTTTGACACACCAGCTTCCATCCGCATCCTTTAATTAGGGTGGCTTGCGTGCAACCAGGTAGTTCTTCTGAACTGACCATTTTTCAATCATGGTTTTTTTATCTATTAAGTAGTAGTTTGGAGTGAACTGTAAAAGACCCCTGGTGGCCACACCTACTATACCTGCACTTTTGCAAAATAATTTAATGTGGCTCCTTGTACGCATCACAGCAGTTTCTTGGTAAAATGAACACTAGATGAACTACTGTAATGGAGACCCAGACTTCGATGATGATGATGATGATGATGATGATGATGATGATGATGATGATGAGATATCATTGGAGTGGCACTTTGAAGACTTTGCTTGAGAACAGGTAAGTGGCAGGTAAGTGAGTCTGTATTCCATGGGAGACCAGACATTGACTGTGGAGTGAGTGTGGCTTATATAGGGAGCTGATTAGCATGGTGATGAGAGACAGGTGCAGGTGGTTAGTATTCTGGAGAGAGGGAAGTCTGTGTGTGTGTGGTGAGAGAGCCTGTTGAATCCGTGACAACTACAACAATGACTTTTATTCCCTTTCACACAAATCACAAGTAAAACATTGGACTATAAGTTCATAAACACTTCTTCACCCTTTTCCTCCCAAAATGCTGTCTTATGATATCAAAAGTCTTTTACTACAGTGCAGGACTTGTAAGGCGACACATTTGAACATTTTCATAACATAAACCGCTACATTTAAAATCTTGTTCGAGCATGCTTAATTTGCATGTTTAAGCATCATTTTTGTAACATGTTATATCTGAGAGGCAATGAATCTATTCACAGGCTTTTAACGAAGATGATGATGGTGATACAAATCAATGTGCGGATATGTAAAGAACAAATAAACTATCAACTACAAACTAACATATAAGTTAAATGGACAAGAACTGACAAAGAGTGAACAAAACATGAGGATATATATATACACACTGGAGTCTGATGAAGGAATAGCGAACATGTGATGAAGATGGGGAACAAATGGCAGTGATGAGGGCAGTGCAACATGGGAAACAAAGTTTATGGCAAACTGATGTCATAAGACAAACAAAAATATATAAAAATAGGAGCTACTGTAACATTTTTTTCTCCATGAGATCAGGCCTTATGGTAAATGGTATACATAAGAAGGATTTTTTGAGAGTTTTATGCAGATATACAACATCAGTTCATAGTAACCATGTATGTCAAGCTCCAAAAAGGTTTTCTTAAAATTATTTTCTTAATACATTTTTGAGGCATTCATATATTAACATTAGCTGACATTTAAATTAGAAACTTAATGTGTTTGCTTTTCAGTTCACCGTCAATTGGCCATCTGTTTAACATAGTCTGTCATAATAGCTTTGGGAGACCACAAGGTTGGTGATAAATTTAACTTCATGCCATCCCAGATGCGCATGGCTTTCTTCTGCAGAACACAAATGAAGATTTTTAGAATAATATTTCACCTCGATGTCGTCATCAGAGGCGGACCCGAACATCTCCCAGTCCGCGTGATCAAAACTGTCTTGTAGCGCAGAGTCTGATTGGTCCGACCAGCACTGGATCGTTCTAAGGGTGGGTGCTTCCCGTTTTAGTTTTTACCTGTAAGCGGGCAGAAGCAGAATGGAATAGTGGTCCGATTTGCCAAATGGTTGGCGGGGGAGGGATTTGTAGCTTCAACTGTAGCCTCCTCTTCAGATGAAGCTGATATGTTGATGGTATTTTGTTGCTATTGTTTTAAAATTGGCTTTGTTGAAGTCCCCGGCAACAATGAACGCAGCCTCAGGGTGCGCGGTTTCCTGTTCACTTATACTCCCATACAGTTCCCTGAGTGCCCGGTCTGTGTCGGCTTGTGGGGACCGCTGTGAATTCCCTCGGTAGCCAGAATGGTTGACACAGAAGCATGAGATATTCCAGATCAGGAGAGCAGAAAGACTTGATAAAATGTACGTACCTCTGATCACACCATGATTTTCTCATGGAGCACAGACCTTGTGCTCCTCCACCTTCCGTTTGAGGATGCCTCACAGATGCTCAATAGGGTTTAGGTCTGGAGACATGCTTGGTCAGTCCATCACCTTTACCCTCAACTTCTTTAGCAAGGCAGTGGTCGTCTTGGAGGTGTGTTTGAGGTCGTTATCATGCTGGAATACTGCCCTGCGGCCCAGTCTCCGAAGGGAGGGGATCATTTCTGCTTCAGTATGTCACAGTACATGTTGGCATTCATGGTTCCCTCAATGAACTGTAGCTCCCCAGTACCAGCAGCACTCATGCAGCCCCAGACCATGACACTCCCACCACCATGCTTGACTGTAGGCAGACTTGTCTTTGTACTCCTCACCTGGTTTCCGCCACACACGCTTCACACCATCTGAACCAAATAAGTTTAACTTGGTCTCATCAGACCACAGGACATGGTTCCAGTAATCCATGTCCTTAGTCTGCTTGTCTTCAGCAAACTGTTTGCAGGCTTTCTTGTGCATCATCTTTAGAAGAGGCTTCCTTATAGGACGACACCCATGCTGACCAATTTAATGCAGTGTGCGGCGTATGGTCTGATCACTGACAGGCTGACCCCCCCACCCTTTCAACCTCTGCAGCAATGCTGGCAGCATTCATACAGCTATTTCCTAAAGACAACCTGTCATATCCAGACGTCTTGGCAATCTTTCTTTGCCACAAGGTGCCATGTTGAACTTCCAGTGACCAGTATGAGGGAGTGTGGGAGTGATGACACCAAATTTAAGACACCTGCTCCCCATTCACACCTGAGACCTTGTAACACTAACAAGTCACATGACACCGGGGAGGGAAAATGGCTAATTGGGCCCAATTTGGACATTTTCACTTAGGGGTGTACTCACTTTTGTTGCCAGCGGTTTAGACATGAATGGCTGTGTGTTGAGTTATTTTGAGGGGACAGCAAATTTACACTGTTATGAACACTGTTATGAACAGTGTTGTCACATGAAAAGATATAATCAAATATTTACAAAAATGGGAGGGGTGTACTCACTTTTGTGAGATACTGTGTATATATATAAAAAATTGTGATTCATGCAGAGTTACTACACACGGGAGAACCAGTGTTGTTTTGGCAACAATAATTTGAACAATTTTTTTAATATTTTTGGTGGAAGTAAAGATTATCAGTCATGAATTCCTTAAATGTCCATCTGTTCCCCCACACAAACCTACCTGTATCGTTATGGCTTTAGAAGGCTTGGGATATAGCGCAGAACAATTCTCATGATTGTTCCATTTATATCAGCAATGAGCGCTCATGCACTGGTAATTGCAGGAAGCAGTCATCTGTCAAATACCTCTTATTCTCTTTAACAAAAGCAGTGAGTCTAGTTGAGCTTTCAATTATTTTAGTGGCAGAAATGAAGCCTGTGAAATCGACAGAGCCAGCCCATTAAACAATTGCAGAGCAGAGCAATGTAAGTTTTGAAATATGGACTTTTACAATCTTTACAGTGGAAAGAACATAGAGACTTAAAGATGTGCAAGATGAACAAAAATAACAGATGCGGCTGGTACAGACATTAATGCATGATCTTACCAAAAAAGAGGTGAACTTCTGGGGTGAATTGATTTTTAAGACTCTAGAGACAAACATTCAGCATTTACTGTATAGATTTGCTTTTAAAGTTGATTCAAAATCAAAACAGACATATGAGGTTTAAAGGAGAACATACTATATTATTGTTGAAACTCATGAGAACTCATGAATGCAAAAATGTTACTATAGTTAACACGTGCGAAATGAAGCAATAAATACGTTTTGAGTCTGATTTGAATAACAGCCTTTGGCAACAAAATACATTGGAAGTGTTTTCTCCTCCCTTTTTTAAGTTAATAAGCCTTTTGCTATCTTAACCATGTTCATGTTCATGTAACCAATCATATGGTTAGTTAAATTGTATTATTTGCATTTAGCATTGTTTTTCCCTGCTGTCCATTATGCTATCAGAACAGACCTAAAACCCATTTTTAGGCTGCGAGCCACAAATGTAAACCACGGTGCTAGACCACATGTGGCTGTATTCTTTGGTGAGAAATCTCTGCTCCATAAACTTTTCCCATGGAAATGTGCAGGACACGACTGGTATTGTGCAATATGGTGATTCTGGCAGCAAATACAACAACAATACAAATACAATACTGAGAGCTGATGTCTCAACAGACAAAATTAGCTCTGTCTGAACTTTTTTCCATAACTTTTTTATGAAATATGTCAGAGTAAGACATAAATTGGTTATAAGTGTCTAGAACATTCCAGTTGATTTAAAATGATCACAACCAAAGCATTAGTTTTAACATACTTCAGTTCACAAATTTCAATAATATTATTTTAATATGCTTTAAAGGTGCAGTATATAAGATTCAGAAACCCTTGTTATTAATGACACCTGTGGCCATTAAGTGAACTGCAGCTAGCTACCTGTTGCTCGAGCTCGTACACAAAAATCCATAGGGACGTGAGTGAGCGAGCATCGACCAAAAGAATGATGTTACGTACAAAGAGACTGAACGTGATTCACTGGCATCATTCTGACCGATGAAGTAGCATAATTAAAATTAAACAGTTATGATTGTTTTACTACAAACTTTGAGACTATATATTATATTTGACTCTCCAGTGCTGGAACAGGGCTAAAACAAAGTGTGGATGTAGGTCTGACTATGCAAGACTCTAGATTGAAGTAATCACTTTTCTTTGCATGATACATTGACTGCATTTATACGATAGCCTATGCCGGTGTTAGCTAGCTAGCCAGCTTTATCAATATCTGTTAGCTAAACTTGGTGGACGATGACAGAAGCTGTTTTTAAAATAGAATGTACATTATCAATATGTTGAAACAACTCAGTATTGATGTGATTCCATCACAAATGTCATTTTGATATATTGATGCGCTATTGTTTTATAATAATAGAATGTATATATTTTCTGTATAACCAAGTTACGTTACCGTAATGAATGGGTCTTTATGCATTATCTTGAACATTGTCTACCATTCATTCCTTGTGTTATTATAGTTTAGCTAAAATTACACAGATGAGTCCTTATCGCACTATATTTTACATGCTTTGCAGTAATGTAAGCTTACCTGTCCAATAAGAAGAATGCCAATTCAGGGTCAGTTTTGATCCCCAAAATGGAACGAAGGTCCCTCCAGAAATCGATGTTCAGTCTAGTTTTCGCTTGACTAAGATCACATTTCCGCTTAGCCAGATGGGATTCAGTAGATAAATGTTTGTTTTTTTTGGCTTACTCTGAGTTTGTCTAGGAGTTGGTGTTGTGCTGGGAGCCGGCCGTTTGCTGGATTCCACCTCTAAGATAACTTGTAGTGCTGCAGTTTGTTGATGCAGAAAAGCTGAATTTGTTGAATAGCAGAAAAGAAGCACTGAGGCAAGTCTCTTGGGAGCGTGTATAAATGTCACATCCTATGGATTTTACCGGCAAAAGCGACATGCCCCCTTCACATGAAAATCAGTCTACAGGCTTTAATAGTCAACCTAGGAAGTCCGGGAAGTTGCATTACAAGAAAAAAAAATGGTGTAAGAATAAAACAATCTACATGGATAGATTTTTGCACATTATGGCCATTACTCCGATTATGCGTTAAATGTAAACACCTTAATCGGTGTCCTTACTAGCTTATCAAATGTACGTTGTGGGCATGCCTCTTCATGGTTTGACATCAAAAGCAAAGCATCATTTCAAATGTCATTTAAACACAGATTTCTAGCTTTGTCAGATGTTTTTAATAAGCTGATTTTTGGGAGTAATCATCATATTGTGCATGTAAACGGACACACTGAGGAGTAGCAGAGGAGAAATGGGCAGTGTGGTCTTCATTTGCTCTCTTTATCTGCCTTAGCTTTTCTTAATGTTTGCTCTTTGAGTGGTGTAGAACTCATCTGCAGAAGTTGTCCTTCAATACAATAAAAATAACTAGATGTGTCACTATAGTCACTTTTTTAGAATGAATGATGCTGAGAGTTCAAAAAATTGCTATAGCTACTGCCACTCATTTCAGGGACATTATAGACAGATTTTTTTCTCACTTGATGTTTTTTTTTTTTGGTCAGTTGAACATTTGAGAACGTTTTAAAGCTTGTGAGGAAGCTTTCAATAAACAAATAACTTTTCACTAATCATCATTAGATGTCTGTACGGGCCTTAAAATGTGGTCCGAACCCAACCCGTACCCAAAAATGTGTGACCTGATCCGACCAGTATGTCGCAAACCTCACTCGCTCACTCTCTTTATTATTTCCTCTCAGAATAATAGGATGTATGTTAACATAATAGACTAAATGCCTGCACGGGCCTCAAATCTAGGCCCTAGCCCAGCCCTGGCCCGAGACACTCAGGCCCTAGCCTGGCCCTTGTACGGGTCCGACTGGAGCCCGTGTTTTTCTCCCCATTACACAGCCTACTGTTGTAGCCATTAAAATAGCTCAATTTCTTTATTACGTTTGTTTGGTGCATTTCTTTGTTTGATCAAATAAAGTTTTTGTTTTTTTAAATTGATGACAAAGCGGCCGATAGTGAGTTGATCACATTTGATCAATTTAGCCTCTCAAATCAACACTTGACTTGCCTAGGTTTGCCTAGCCTTGACAGGCTGCTCTGCAGCTCGCAACGGGGTGTGGAAAAACTAATAAACAGGCTATACAATCTTAACAACTAAAATAAATAAAAAAACATGCAGGTTATATTAAACTTGCCTCAAAAATCAAGGCTTCACCACAGAACATGGCCATTCTTATTTCCAATAGTTTCCAACAGTTAGACTAATGAAAATAAAGTCCAATCAAACAAAATACAAGACACCCTCATAGTCTACATAGCTACATCCAGAACAAAAGTCTCTTACAGAGCATTGTGGAGAAAATCCACAGTAGACAGCATCCACAGTGGAAGGTTTCAATCCAGTCCTTCTTTCTTCTATAACTCTTCCAGCTGCGCTGAAGGCAGCTGGAAGAGTTATGCACCTGTGGTCTGCTTGTGTGTGCGTGAGAAGAATGTATCAAATGTGTGTCAGGTTATAAAATATCTTTCTATGTTTGTTTTAGCAACATCAACTTCTCATAGTTCTTTTATTTAATGAATGTCTAAAATATAAAAAGGAGGGTCCTAAAACAGGCCTGATGCCTGGCCCGTTTGTGAACTATGATCTGAAAATTGGCCCTAGGGGCGTAAATAAGTCGGTGCCCATCTGGCTCGAGCTGAAATGCAGGACTCTATTGTAGACAGTATAGGAACAGTAAACACACACAGGCAGTAACCATAACACAAAACTTCTTCAGAATATAAAATTGATGTGGCAAATGGACTAAAAACCAGCTAGAAGCATTGGAACGAATGAAACATAAGCGCAGGTGTCTCGAGATTTTAACTTGAAAGTGACAATGTGTATAAAAACAGGGCTGCATCAGACGTGGTGCAATGGTCAAAGACGTCCATCACATTTGGTGTGAACAGCCCCTAATGGAACGTGTTCACTGGAGCGGAAGAAATACACTACTGGTCAAAAGTTTTGAAACACTTGACTGAAAAGTTTCTCATGATCTTAAAAATCTTTTGATCTGAAGCCGTATGCTTAAATGTTTGAAATGCCACCATATTTATTTCATTATAGAACTAAAATTTAATAAAAAAAGGTTTATGAAATGTATGACTTGGACCAAATAATAAAGAAAAGTGGCCAATAAGTGGCCAATGTTAGGCACCATAGATGGGAACTCCTTCAATATGGTTTAAAAAGCATACCAGGGTGATACCTGTAACAGATGGTTATCTTTTATGTTCACATTTAGGAAGAGCAACTCACACAGACACACAGCACAGTTCTTGAACATATTTGTTTTTTATTCTTCTCCTTCTCCATAACCTACTCACCCTATATCATCACTCCATAGTGCCCTCTATGTCAGGATGGGTTCTACTACCTTTTTTAGCTACAAAATCAAGTTGTTCTATTTTTCCATTATCTTATATATATCAACACAACAACATATTTTCCTTTAACTTACACAGCTCTCAAGCTATTCTTTTCTTTTTCCTTCTTAAGAGAAACACATTACTTTTCCAAACATATTGAACACATTTTATACATTGTATGAATATATATATTTTTTTTCTTTACTAGACTCTAGGCCAGGGTAGACTACCTGAGCCTTTAGACACTGCTGAAGGGATTATTCTGCCCTTTTCTTGACATCAGGTCTTACTAACATCTATTTACTCACAAGTCCAATCTTTTAGGAGGACGGGAAATCCTACCCGACCTAGTCACAGACCCACTGATATCTGGCTGGACTGTTTCTGGGATTACTGTGAGATGAGCTCTGTTCCTTCTCAATGTACCCAAATCAGTCTCTACCTGATATGATCTAGGAGTGGATGCGAAACCTTGAACATTCCCTGTGGTCTTAGATGTCCTGATCCAAACCTTCTGACCAGGAATGAGGGCTGGTAAGTCTTTTACTCTGTGTCTGGATCCATACGTTTCCTGTTGTTTCTCTTTTAGAGACTTATCTTTCCTTCGGGAAGCCTTTAGGTCTGGCCATCTCGCACTGAGAGTTTTTGTTGAAACAGGAACTGTAGATCTTATTCTCCTCCCCATCAGGAGCTCTGCAGGTGAGAATCCATGAGCTAAAGGAGTCGATCTGTAGGCCAGAAGAGCTTTCTGTGGTTCATGATTTTGGCTCAGTATTTGTTTCACTTTACGCACTGCTCTCTCTGCCTCTCCATTGCTCTGAGGAAATCTTGGGCTGCTTGTGACATGTTCAAAGTTGTAGTTTTGAGAAAACTGCGCAAACTCTGAAGAAGCAAATTGAGGTCCATTATCTGTCACAAGTGTCTCTGGAATTCTGAACCTGGCAAAGATAACTTTCAGTCGTTCCACTGTAGTAGAAGTTACAAGCTTAGGCAAGCAAGCAATTTCAATATAACGTGAGAAATAGTCGACCACGACGAGATAATGGCTTTTCTCCCATTGGAAAATGTCAGCTGCCACTCACTGCCAGGGTCTTGCTGGTAACGGCGTCGGCATCAACGGTTCTGTGCGCTGCTGTGAATGTTGACAGCAGATGTCATATCTCTCCACCAGCTCCCTGATGTCATATGTCACTCCTGGCCACCACATAGAATGGTGTGCTTTCGCAATGGACTTTGTCATACCTTGGTGACCATGATGGAGTTTCTCAAGCATCTCGCTCTGCATCAGTCCTGGGATCAAAATTCTTTCTCCTTTGAGCAGGATCCCATCCGCTACATGAATATCGGCTCTGTGTGTCCAATATGGCATGAGATGTTCTGGAACAGTTTTTCGATGCATTGGCCAGCCTTTTAGTGTGTACTCCCTCAGTTGTTTAAACATTAGATCATTTTCCTGCATTTCCTTAATCTGTATTATAATCTGAATAATCTGTATCTGTATGTGTTTGTCGCAAGAAGCTGCTGAACCACAAAATCCACAAAAACTCTGCATTCTTCCTCCAATGTTTCACTCTCAATAGTTTTTTCAGGTCCAGACGGGGCCCTAGATAGAGCATCGGCAGTGACTAGTTGTTTTCCCGGAACATGCACAATGTTATACTTGAACCTCAACATCCTTAACCGGAACCTAAGAATTCTTGGAGGCAAGTCATCAATTGGTCTGTTGCCTAGCAACGAAATTAGAGGTTTGTGGTCAGTATGTACCGAAAACACTCTTTATGCTGCGCATCCCAGATCCAGGTTTTGTCATTTCTCAACAGATCTCTCAATGGCTTTGTAAGAGTCGGAAGCTTGAGAAAACCTTCCAACATAGTTGACCATTCCCATAAAGCGTCTCACCTCCTCAACATTTGTTGGTTCTGGCATATTCAGAATGGCTTTGATCTTGTCTGGGTCTGCTTCAATACCTTTTGCACTGATAGAATGTCCCAGAAATTTAACTCTCTCTACCACAAACTTTTCAAACTTTTTCAGCACGTCACACAGTCTCTCATCATGTTCTCTCTTGTTCTTACCAAACACGAGGATGTCATCTACATGGCAGAGGGTTCCAGCTGTTCCTGCAATAAGCTGTGAAATTCGGAGTTGACAATGCTCAGAGCTGAAGATATCCCAAAAGGAAGGCGTCGAAAGCAGTACCTGCCGAATGGCATGGTACAATGTCAGTGGTTCCGAATCTACATGTAAGGGGATTTGCCAAAACCCTGAGGTGGCATCTAATTAAAAAAAAATCACAGCATCATTTAGCTGTGCTAATGTGTCATCTACTGCTGGAAGTATGTGTCTTTTTCTACGCACATTCTCATTTAGCCTTGTTAGATCGACGCATATTCTGATCTTACCGTTTGGTTTTGGTACTACAACCATTCCTGCACACCATTCGGTAGGCTCTTCGATTCGGCGAATAACTCCCATACTTTCCATTCTGGAAGTTCTGCTTTTACTTTAACTATGAGAGGTAGCGGTACTCGTCTTGGGGCGGACAGTGCATATGGGGTGGCTCCATCACCCAGTTCAATTTTATAGCAGCCCTGTAGTCTCCCTAGACCAGAGAAGACCTTGGGGAACCTGTTTTTGTATTGTTCTCCCGCTTCGTGCACTTCACCCACTTGTCGGAGCAGTTGCAAGCTTTGAATAGCGGGCAGACCTAGCAGGGGCATTGCAAAATCATCTACCACGGATATGTCTTGCTGGGTTTTCTTTTTGCCTTTTTGTATTCTAGCATGGAATGTTACAGTTACCTTCAGAGGTATGCTGTTAGGGCCCAAAATGGTTTTCTTTGCCTCGTTGAGTTCCCCATTTTTTCATACTGAATACACAAATGCTGGAATAGCCGTTACTGCTGCTCCCGTATCCAATTTAAAAGTGATTGGCTCTCCATTCACTCTTTTTTTCTGTTGCCATGTCTTGTTTTTTGTGTTTGAATGGCTCCCATAAAAGCAGACTCCTGCGTATTGTCTACTATAATTTCTAGTCTTTGCACTGACCTGCACACTATGGCGAAATGTCCCTTTTTCCGGCATTTACGACACGGAATGTTGTACCTTGCCGGACACATTTTCCATAAGTGTTGAGGGCTTTTTCCACATTTCTTACAACTTCCCATCTGTCTTTCTTTCTGTGCTGTATTATAAGTGTTGTGCGCTCTCTGGGCTGTCCCCTCTGTTTTATGTGGTACTATTTTCGCTTTTGACATTTTTCTTGTCAGCACTGCATCCACATTCACTTCTTTTGTGTCAGACTTTTCACGTCTTATTATTGGTTGCTGTTTTTTAATTTCTTCATTTTGTCTGACCTGTGTTATGGTTTTATCCAGTGTTAAACTTGGATTCAATTACAGCTTTTCTGAGAGCTTTGCATCTCTTATGCCCACCACAATACGGTCTCTGATCATTTCTTCCCGTAGTTCGCCATATTTACAGTGTTCTGCGAGCTTGTAAACATCAGTGATAAAGCTTACTGCTGACTCACCAGGTTGCTGTTGAATTTCGCTCTCTCGTAGATAACATTATGTCTCCCGACGAAATGCTCATCTAAAGCTTTCTTAACATCCGCATAGCGTTTTTTCTCTTCCTCACTTAGGGGTAATGTATTTAAAATATCATCGCTCTTCTCCCCATTATGTAAAGAAGCAAGTTTACCTGATATGCAGAGTCTTTCTCTGCAAGGCCCGATGCAACACGGAATCGTTCGTAGCGATGCATCCACTGAGGCCAAAGTTGGCATTTTTTGCTCCTCATCTTAATAAACTTGAGCATTTCTCACATTTCTGATGATCTCGAGTGCTCTGAATGTTTGCTCCACGCCACTGCTTTTTCTTTTTTTTTTGCTGACCTGTCATTAAGAATCCACTTTTGCCTGTGTGTGAAACGGAATTTCAGAATTGTATCTACATTCGGGCAGGATAATGGTCTTCCAACTGATACACCTGGTCTGTGGTCGATTAGTTGTGAAAAGTGAGGAGCGACATGTCAGAAAACAAGAAACTGAAGTGTGTAGTGTGTGTGTGTGACAATCTTTTGTCTTGTAGTGTGCACTTGGCCTTAATTGTAACTCTGTTACCAGTGTAGAACTGGCTACAGAAGCTGTCAAAGAATCTCCTTCAATATAAAAAGAGTAACTAGATTTGACACTACAGCTGCTTTAGGAGAATGTATGTCACTGGGAGATTGAAAAAATGGCTAGATCTACTTCTATTTCTGCCTTTAAACTATCCAAAAATTGGTCCCATTCACTTTCATTGTAAGTACCTAACTATAACCTAATTTTGAGCTTTTTCTTAAAGAAAAGCAGGGACAAGTCAAAATAATTATTGTTATAATTTCTTTTGGAAATCAACATTATGCCTCAAATGCGGTTGATTGCACTTAACTGTTATCATACCCGGAATATTCCATTAATTACAAATAACAATAATTGTGACAGGCCCCGTTTACACCTGGTATTAACAATCATTCCGGGCAATCCGTTTGACATGGGACAATGCTAAATACAGATGTCAACATGCTTCAATACGAGATTTGTTTACATTAAACACATTCGAAGGCAGTCGAAAATACATGTGACCACATTGCGTTTGTCAACATAGTCTAATAGAATCTTGTTATGACACCTTTATTTTTTCAGAAAGGATTTGTGTGTTGTGTGTGTGTGTGTGTGTGTGTGACTGGTATGCAGGTACTAAAAACATTAAGAAATGAAAACTGAAAATGAACAAAATATTTAATAGAATGTAATGAAAATGGGAACAAAATCCCTTTAAATTGTTCTGTAGTGAAAACATTATTTTTATATTCTAGTAACTGGTTAATTACCAGTTAATTGGCTACGAGGAATGAAGCCTCGACAAACCCTGAAACATGGGATACTTCATGTGCCACTGCCTTAAACTTAGAATGGACCTCACCGAACCTCACCAAAATGACCTGCCGCTTGAACTGTGATGCACCTTATTGATCTCTGCCTGCATCATCTTAGTCTAACTGTCACGTTATTATTGTGTGTTAGACTCTTATTTTAAAATGTATTGTTATAGTAAATTTTTGGAATTACACCACTTTTTTTTGTAGAACATAAGCATGTGCTTTGGTTCCCTATCTGTCACTCACTTGACGTTGTGTCGATGTAGAGGCCAATGAAAATTGGCCCCGGACATAAGGGTATAAAAGGAGCTGGCAAGCAACCACTCATTCAGATATTTTCTTCGGAGCCGAGCAGTTGATTCACAGACAGCTGAACTTCTCTGTCAGTCCATTCAACTCACTAAGAAGCGTATGCTGTTGGATATACGATGCATTTCAGCGGCTTTCTCTCCCTCTGCGCGATCAGTGCAGAGTACGTCCCTGGGTGTTTCAACAACCTAAAAGAGTATATATTCTGAGCAAAAAGAGTAGATTTTCCTCTAAAAGAGCATGCATTGACGGACAGCGTCGGTCTTTGTGTAATTCCTGGATGCCGTCTTTATCTCTCCACCTCCGACGGCCACAATCACTACCTCACGTGCCTGGGCTGTAATCTCTTTGAGACAGCGTTCGTGGATGATTCATGTTCTCATTGCGAGAACATGACCATGGCAATGTTGTGGTTGCGGCTTTCCTTCCACTCCAGCAGTCCCCCATCTACCTACAGGTATGAGGCCTGGTTGGTTGACGCTGGAGGCGATTTGAGGTATCCAATGGGTACGGCTCCACCAGGTAATCCCCCGCTGACCGCCCATTCCCAAGCACGCTTGGTTGCACCAGTCAAGTTATGGATGAGACAGTCAGCTTTAGTTGCTCTGAACAGCTCTTTGTCTGCTTGCCCACTGGATCATGGATGCCATCGCGTTGCCATATCAGGCCCAGCCCGTGCCTGCCCCTTTGGGAATACGAGCACACTCTACAAGGAGTGTGGCATCCTTTTGGGCACTGGCCAATGGCACCTCTTTAGCAGACATCTGCAGGGCAGCGGTTTGAGCAACATCGAATACCTTAGTGAAGTTTTACAATCTCCGGGCTGAGCCAGTTTCATCCCATGTATTGTCAGGTACGAATAGGTAAGTTTGCGGGAGAGCTGGCGTATAGCGCCTTTCCCCTCCATAAGGCATAGACGTACGCTCTCTTCTCCCATGCAAGTTCACGTGAACCCTGGATATATATCCTCCTAGCACTGTGGCTGGCAAATTTGGTGGAGGAATTCGTAGCTGGACCCAGTATGTATGTTAGCATGCACTTTCCTGGGGTAGGTGGTCCACAGGCACCTACGGTAGCCCCCTGTGATGTATTTTCCACGGTATGGTCTCCCTATAGGTAGCCCACGTCTCTCTTGGGCAGAGCTCTCTCTGCCCCCTGTCGCTGTGTTTGTAGAGCTCCTCCCAATCAGGCAGGATCTACCACCACGCCTCTTCCATGTGCAGCTGGTGAGCCCACATGATGTATTTGCCACATGTTAACCTCCCCTTCGGGCAGGCAGTGATCTCCGAGGTGTATTTTCCTCCTGAATGAATAGGAAAGGAAAAGAACACCTTCCCCGGAGCGAATATTGAGCATTACATTGCCCCAGCTGAAAATCAAAATACTCTGTGGAGAGAAAACATAGATTCTAGCTACGTCTACCCCCCAGTGATATGGGGAACTACATGACATCTTTTGGGGTGTTGGGGGAGGCTACGTGCAGACCGGTTCACCTGCTATTACCCACGCAGCAGCTTGCCTGCACCTGCATCAGCAGTCCACGTAACACAGTTCAGCTAGTTGTGCCATTTTAAATAGCGACCCCTAGTGTCACTGCATCGACACAACGTCGAGTGAGTGACAGATGGAGAATGTCTTGGTTACTGTTGTAGCATCCGTTCCATGATGGAGGGAACAAGACGTTGTGTCCCTCTTCCCCCAAAACTGTACTACCCGCTGAAATGTCCGGGACCCTGTCTTGGATCCTCAGCACGAAACCCGAATGAGTGGTTGCGAGGCAGCTCCTTTTATACCTGTATGTCCAGGGGAGTGGCATGCAAATTCCATTTTCATTGACCTTTTCTCAAAGATCAGAGGTGTTTGGGGCTCCCAAGAGCGACCACTAGTGTCACTACATCGACACAATGTCTCTTTCCCTCCAGTGAACGAAGGTTACAACAGTAACCAAGACATTCTGTGGGAAACAGCTAGTCTAAAAACCATTGTAAAAAAAAAAATAATAATAATAATAATAATAATAATAATAATAATAATAATTTTGTGCCCACAAATTGTAACATTTTGTTATACTCAGGGACTAAAAACTGTTCAAGGAATGAAAACAGAAAACTAACAAAATATTTAACAGAACGTAAACAAAAATGGGAACAAAATTCCTTTCAATTGTTCATGAGTCAGAAACATTATTCTTAAAATCTAGTAACTGGTTAATAACCAGTTCATTTTGTTCCATTTTTTTTTTCATGAAACCAAAGACCAAAGAGTTTATCACAGTACATTTTCAGCATTACACCACTTCACTTTATTCAAAATTAGCATGTGCTTTGGTTCTGAAGAAAACTTACACAGACACAGAGGAGCATGGAAGCAGTATCATTCAAATTCAATAGTTTTCAGTTTCAGATGCTGTAGTAGAATCCAGAGGTGTGGACTCGAGTCGCGTGACTTGGACTTGACTCGGACTCGAGTCACTAATTTGATGACTCGTGACTCGACTCGATAGAATTAAAAAAGACTTGCAACTTGACTTAGACAGCAATGACTTGCAACTTGACTTGGACTTCAGCCGTCTGACTTGGAATTACTTACACTTTTTAAAACCAAAGATAAGAGTTGAATAATTAAAATTGTGCAGTAAATCAACAATTAATTTCCCAAATAAACGATTAATTTGATTTACAAATCTGCATGTCAACACTCCGTATTCAACGAATCAGACAACCAACCAATCAGCTTCCACAAAAGCTGGACCAAGTTTGAAGACCGCGGCACGCATTTAAGGACAAGGACAGAGCAAAAATGATACCAAAGGTGATATAATTGGGATATATTGAATACAGCGTTAAAGGCAACAAAAGGATTCCACAGACAGAGGTAAGTTGTTAACTATTTTACGTCAGCTATGGTTCAGTAACATAAATAAAAATTCTGCATATCGAAATGCAAACTATTTTTTACTGTGGTCAGTAGCATTTAACGTGTTATAGCAATTGGTGTAATGGACAAAATCTACCCGGTGTTTTATTACGCCGTTGTATGACCTCGATAAAGGAACACCATTTATTGTGACCACACACACATTGGTGCTTTTTGAGCATAACTGGTTAGAACGTGCATGTAAACACACTCATTCTTTTGCGGACGTGCTGGTTCTCTGTCATGCGTTTGGCTATATTTATTTAATTGTATTGGTTATGGTTCTAAAAATCACAAAACCGATCATTTACTCTGTTCACAGCCCTTTACAGTATATAACTCGTATATGCAACTTAAATGTCTGCAATTAGCCACTGCCTGGTAATATTTCAGATTTCATTCACCAGTTCAGCACGTTCAGTGTCCTTCCATTGCGTGTTTAGAGGAAAAGTTTGGTTTGCCTTAATGTGTGTCCAAAGATAAGATCCATGTATCATCTTTATTACCCTCTTTGGTCTTTACAGGTAGATATCGATAAAAATAAAACAAAAGATAAAATTAGATTATAAATTAGAAACTTCTAGATAAAATTAGTATAAATTTACTATAGTAATTAATACTCTGACACTAATTTGCGCAAAGTGCACTAATGACTTGTTTAAGACTTGAAGCTAAAAGTTGAGGACTTGGTCTTGCCTGCCTTGACTTGGGACTTGACTTGGGACTTGCCTGCCTTGACTTGGGACTTGACTTGGGACTTGCCTGCCTTGACTTGAGACTTGACTTGGGACTTGCCTGCCTTGACTTGGGACTTGACTTGGGACTTGCCTGCCTTGACTTGAGACTTACTTGTGACTTGGAAAACAATGACTTGGTCCCACCTCTGGTAGAATCAGTCAGACATGACAGTCAGAAAGTGTCTAATAACAGGGTGGTTGCTTAGAATAAGTGATAACTTAAAAAAAGATGCTTTAGAAAAGAACGTTATTAACCATTCTTTTATTTCATTCTAACATTTAACTATTTGGAAAGCAGTCTTTGGAACACTGGAATCAGAACTATTATATATTTTTTTCTCCTCAAACACACAGAAATGAAAAACATTCTGTTTTCAGTTCCTGTTTGTTTGGATCGTGGTAGTTTGTGATGAAAGAAACACCAGAGACGCATCAACAACAATTTTTGTTTTTGTTTTTCACAAATCACGAGTAAAAATCCAGATTACCGTTTCATATACACTTCTCACAGTGCTATCTTGAGACACTTATAACTTATAGAAGTTGATCTGTCTTATAAACACTTTTACAACCTTTTCAGAAAACACATCATGGAACTTCTTCAGAGATGTTGTGTTATGGGGCAGTCTGTAAAAGACCAGTTCAGGTGATTTAAAGTCAGAGTTTGCAGTTCTGGCACAACCACCTCAATCACATGGACACATTTTCTTATTTGAACATCAGATGAAGTAAATATTCAGCCCTTCAAGAAGGTCACTTTAGTTACCCACTCCCTTTCATCCTCCATCATTCCGATCCATAGGCCATTGCATACCCGACAAATTAATTATCCTCATAAAAGTGATGGCATCGTCCCTAATATGCTGCAGTCAGGCTTGTTTGAAAAAGCAGCCAGGCATATTAAATCATTCTTACACAGATATTAAGCATATCAGAGACACATTTAAGGCAACAGGATGGGCAACAATTTTGTCCATAAATGTGTAGTTTTCTTTACTTTTTTATGTTACCCATGATGAGGTCTAAAGCAGAGCATTTAACTATTTATGTCCGATTTGAGACCCTGTTGTTTTATGTTAGTGTGATATTCAATGTGTCCAGCAAACATTTGGGGCAATATTCAATCCCACTACACTTCACTACGTTTTGCTTCATGTCTGTCATGCTTGAATCTTTTTTAACGGACATCCGTAATGTTTCAGCCAACATGAGATCAATAACTCGTAAAGGAATGGTTCACGCAAAATAATTTTCTCACCCTTTTCTTTTTCCAAACCCGTTTAACTTTCTCTCTACTGTGGAATTTACCATTATGGCTTCTCTAAAACTTTCTGTCTCTCACTACTGCTCTAACTACATCAACACCCACAATGAGAGCTGACCGCGAGCTCTTTTGTTTGCCTCACCCTACGTCATATGACGCGTTGATAGCGGGAAAGGCGTATTCCAGAGCCTAGCACATTTTCATCAAAATCTCTACATCAAATGAGATTTCATTAGTAATTTCTACATATGTGTTTTTAAAAGACCTCTGCAGACAATATAAAGTATTAATTCAGTTATAAATTCAACCTGCATGTTGCTCTTTAAACTGTGCTGGGAGTGCAGGGTTTCAGAAAATTTTAAATCATCGGGCTGGGGGGACATTAATAAGCACTTACGATCTCACACATCGGATGCCTCGCAAGATCAGAATGGCTGAGGTCAAGTCGATAGTGGCAGTAGCGAGCTTCATAACATAGGACGGGATATCTTGAACATTTATGCAGCACTATTGAAAATCTCGACTGACATTGATGGCCTCACAGAAATACGTCGAGCGATCATGTCTATGGACGCAAAACATTCCAAACTTATAACAAGAATGGACGATGTTGAAAAAGTGGTCGAGTTTCTGGAGTTGGCCGAAAGACTAGGGTAACCCGCCTGCTACAAGGTTGATGTGGAACAGGTGTGGGAAAAAGAAGATATGGAAAATCAGCACAGACATAATAATGTTCATTTTGTTGAAGTCCCTGAGGGAAAGAAAGTTCAAGATCTGGTGAGGTTTTTGGAGGGGCAAATTTGTTAGACACAGCAGACTGCCAGCTCGAAGTTGAGTGTGCCCACAGAGTTTTCGGTCAGCTTCCCGGGTGGGTGACAGACACCAAATAATCCTGGCAATATTCAAGTCGTCTGACTTTGTTCTATGAGCGGCAAAGAATAATGGCAAGTTGTGCTGGGAGGATTCCAACATTATGGTTTTTCTGGACTTTGCTAGAGCTACACAATTGAAGTGGGCTGGATTGAAAGAGTAAAAAATTACTGCAACAACAGAAGGAAAGATTCACACTGCTTTATCCTGAGAATCATAAGCTGAGAATTGATGCCAAGGATGGGCGCAAGACTTTTGTATGTTCACGACAAGCTATGGCCTTCATTAAATCAATGGTGTGAGTGGGTAATTTGGTTGCACTGAATCAACAATACAGACTTCACATCGTGCATTTTACTGATGCAGCCTGAAAGGGTTTGTTGTTCTGTTGTCTGCCCACTGGCTCCTGCCTGACTCTTTTTTCTGTCCCTTTGTTGACTTGCTGCTGAGCTCATTCTTTCACTTCATGGGTTCGAAGTTATTGCTTTCTGGGGCCTATTTTATTTTTTTATTTTATAGAACACATTCATGTACAGTTTAATGGCTCAGTGCTGTATCTCCAAGGTGCCTTTCAATAAAGAATGTGGAAGATCAATTGAAACTGAGAGCAGATTACAGAATTCTGTGTGAGAGTAGGATATTTCTGAACAGAAGTTTGGCTCAGAGTGCTTCCTATTGCAGAGGCCAGGGAGGAAAATAAAGTAGGAAATGAAAGGTTGAAAGAATTGTGCTTGACATTGTGGGCCTCATTAACTGTGAGTTCATGTTGCTCAACTGGTAGAGCATGCCACTAGCAACATGACAGGTTAAATTCCCAGAGAATACAGATGCTGATAAATTTCGATCAATGTTTATCTGTATACTATGAATGTGTCAATATTAATGCTGGAAGAAAGAGATGAGTGTCTGGATGTTTCTGCAACTTCAGCACTGTCACATAAAAATATTTTCCACACTATTTTTTAATATGTTTAACTTGTTTTAGGGGCCCAGTCCTGAAGTGGCTAGCCCCTCTTGTATCTATTGTATCATTATTATTATTTTGGTTGAGAGTCTATGGCATCCCAATGAACCGTACATAGGGAAATTATTAAATTTGGCACACTAATATGAGTGGAAATTAATAGCCCCCATACCAAATATTGGGTTTCTTGGACAAACTCTATTGTGACACCACCATGTAAAAAAATAACTTTTTGTGGGTATTGTTTGAACCATTTATCCTAGAAATAAAATATTTTTTCATCTGAACACTCTCCTTTTGATGAACATTAAAAATCTGCCCCATTACACTGGCTTCCATATTGGATTAACGTTTACAGTTTAAACTTTTCACATCCTTCAAACTTGATCTGATTTGCCCAAACAATGGCTCAAAATAATCTGTAGACTAAGAAACCATTTTAATTCATGCTAGAAATGATTTGTGCTTTCAGAAATTATGCCAATGCAAAGTTAACAAGATAGATGTAAAACAGAAAGTGAAACTTTACAGTATATCAGCAATACATACTTTGTCCTATCAAAACAAAAAATGTTATGCTTCATCAGGACCATAATCTGAGTGAACATGCAAAGTTTGGTGACAGTGCCACCTATGGGTCACGGAATGTGACAACTTTTGAATCATTTGTCCTAAATAATGAGTTTCCTTGGGTAATGAGGATGTCAACGATACCAATTTTTCCAACATCGGCCATATAACCTCTTCACCATTTTAGATTTTATGAAAAAGTAATGTATATTTTAGAGTTGAAAAAAAAAAAAAACGATCTTGTAACATTGTATCCTTGAATATCCCAATATTGATATTGGAGGACCAGTACATTCTCACACTTGGAAAACCAAGCACTGCCATTGCCATATGTAGATTGACAAGGACTTAAATCTCAGAAGCTGAAGCCTGTTTATACCCCATGACTCTCTTTTGCTCTGCATATAAACTCAGCAAAAAAGAAACATCCTCTCACTTTCAACTGCTTTTATTTTCAGCAAACGTCAAAATCAAAAGGCGGGGGGGTCAAAATCAAAAGTAACAGTCAGTATCTGGTGTGGCCACCAGTGGCAGTACTGCAGTGCATCTCCTCCTCATGGACTGCACCAGCTTTGCCAGTTTTTGCTGTGAGACGTTAACCCACTCTTCCACGAAGGTACTTGCAACTCATGCTCATAATCTTCTCTGCCTTCTTGATCCTGACTTTCCTCTGCCTCAATCTCAATTTCTTCCCCTACCATCGGTAACAGTGGCTCATCTCTGTCCTCCCCTGAAATTATTAGCAAAAACTGTCCTTACAAAACAACTTCATAAAAATGTTATATTTTAATTTAAATATAGAGTACATGGAAAGCAATATAACAGCATTCAATGAGTTGAGGAGCATCTAATTGTATGAAATGTCTTAACTAACTAACTAACTAGCCCTAAAATTCATCCTACACTCACCAACTGTTGGAGATCTAGCATTCTCTGCATCTCCATCTTCCTCATCACTCCCCACAATGTCAACATCAGAGATATTTCCATCAGTTAATTGTTCAAGAACTTCAAGAGCTGTATATTCTGCATATAATATAGATTCTACTTCTTAATAACAATTTATTAGTAATCTGATATATATTATTTATATAAGAAATGTCAATCAGCCTTACTGGAGATTTGATTTCAGTAAAAGCCTTTTCAACTCACTGTACATTGTAATGGACAGAAATATATGAAAAAATCCTGATTCAAAACTTCTACAATAGATTAAGTTTCATTAATAAATTAATTCCTTCTATTTTAAATACAATCTATGAAACATTGGCAAAAATATCAATAAATGTGAATACAATTGTTTAAAATGTTGCTGTATGACATTCGTTCGGACTGCTGTCTAACTGAATCATTTGCAGCATATCTCACTCAGAAAAACAGCATCAGGGTATTTCAGTAAAACTGTGAACAAACCAAAAATTGGAATTAGTGGATATTTACCTACAATCATTTAAAACTTTTTGACAGGTATCTTGGTGCAGTGTCATGTTAAAAAGGGGTATTATTGTGTCCATCCATAAAGTTTTTCAGTTGCTTTTCTATGTAAACGTGCCAAATGAATGTCTTTGGCCATTGAACCATGTATCACTGTTTTTCGGCATCTCATGCAGGAGCGCCACAATTTTCTTTTGTCAAGTTAAAAAGAACATAAACTGCAAAAAACATGTCTCGATACACTTCTGTTCTGTTCTACTCTATTTGTTGCACTGTGTTGGTCAGAACGACCTCTAAGTCTTTTAGAAATGCTTAAGTTGAATGCTACACACACTGAACTCGACCTATTCTGGCCTTGGCCTGGAATTGGACTCGGATGAGCTGGCCTTGAATACAGACGAATACATACGGAACTATTGGAATACACTTGGAACCCAACAGTTCACTTCAGCAGATAATAAACTACAGTAATAAATGTTGTTGCTAATTAAACATTAACCACTGTGGATAAATGTTGCTGGTGCATTATTGTGGTATATTTCATTGTAGACACACCCACACTTTGTGGACTAGATCTTAAGCCATTGGAAAAAAGGTCTGGCCTTGCTATAGACTATAGTGTTTCTTTATTGAAAAAGTAAGTCTAGTTTAATTATGCAAATTGATAAAGTAAATGTATTTGTTGCTTTCAAAATCTGATCACATATTAGTGGAATTGATCCTGAAGTCAAACTTTTTTGCTTAGTGCATCATGTTGCTTGGACCAAACTACTTTAACAGCAAATACTTTCGTCCCTGAGATATTCCAAATGGCTTTGCTTTTCCTTTATAACACCCCATATTGGCCTTTTGAATTCACTTTAGTTTTGATAAGACCATGCCATGCATAGTAAAAGAATGATAAAACCAAGAAAATGGAGACTGGATTATCTCCTAAGCTCTGCATCAATGATAAAAAGCCTTAGATAAAGTTGGGAACAAACTATTTTCATTAGACCTGTTTACACAGCCACAGTCAGAGCAGTTAAGACTAGAAAAGCTGTCTGGATAATTGGCCTTCTGGAAGACTAAAAAGAAAAAAAGTGAGGTTTACAGTTCTTATGAGGTTCATGGACGGACAGTAAATTTATTTTTCAATTAACTGTGGTTTCTAAGGCTAATTGATTTGTAGTTTATAATTAACATAAACACATTTTCTATAATGCTGCTCTATAAAGCACTGTGATTTTTTTTGTATTTAAATTGGTCTGTCTTTTGTTCCTTAATTATCACATTTCCCCCTGTGGGGTAAAATGAAATTCCTTTACACCCCCAAAATCTCATTACAGTAATGCAAATGACAATAACAAATGTAGGCTGCATTACTGTTATGGGGAGAAAAAGAAAAAAAAACGTATTACTTTAGTGTGGGTAAAAATTATGAATAAGCACATCTCCCCCAAAAGTTGTTTACCGTAATGCAAAAAACTAAATAAATAGATAAATAAATAAATAAAATTATATATAATGATATAAAATGAAGTATATTACTAGGGGAAAAACATAATTCTCATTACTGTAGTGAAGAAAACAAAAAATAAATGAGCACATTTATCCCCAAATTATATTTGTTGAAATGCAAAAAATTATAATAATAATAAAATATAATCCTAATAATAAAATTTAAAAAAAACTTGACATTGTGCAAATGTAGTGACACTAGGGGTTGCTATACGAAACACCACAGGCTTTGAGCCATGTCACGATGTACGGAGTAGCGGACACGGGCAAGCTGTTGCGTGCCTATCAGTGAGCGCTCGACCACATTGTGACCTTCCAGCGAGTTAGGTAAGGTATCTTCCTGGTCCCATAAAGGGTGGGAGAAAGCACTTACCTGAGGAGGGAAACCAGTTATATGCGCAGGTTGTAAAACATCGCAAATATATTGGGTGTAGTCCAAACCTCTGCTCTGCATATGTCTGTTAGAGAGGCGCCCCTCACCAGTGCCCAGGAGGACACAACATCTCTAGTGGAGTGCGCCCAGACTCCCAAGGGGCATGGCAGGTCTTGTGTTTGGTAAGCCATAGAAATGGCATCCTCAGTCCTCTGTTTGGAAACAGCTTTCCCCTTCTGCTGCCCTCCAAAACAGACAAAGAGCTGCTCCGATTGTTTAAAGCTCTGCATGCGGTCCAGATAGATGAGCAGGGCATGAACTGGACACAGCAACAACAATGCCGGGCCTTCCACCTCTCAAGGGAGCTCTTGCAGGTTCACCACCTGATCCCGAAAGGGAGTGGTGGGAACTTTGGGCACATAACCGGGCCGGGGTCTCAAGATCACGTGAGAGTGTGCCGGCCCAATCTACAGGCATTTGCTGATGACAGAAAGCTCCTGCAGGTCCCCAACACTCTTGATAGAAGTGAGCACCACCTAGAGGGCCGTCTCCAGTGACATGTGACAAAGATGTCACTGTTCAGTGACAAGTGACAGTGACAAAGTGCTGAGGCCAAAACACCAATTTGCAAAGAGACGCCACTTCAGAGCGTACAGTCCGCCTCATGGAGGGTGCTCTACCTGAGCGATCATGTCTATCACACCTGGCATAAAACCTGCTAGGTCTTCTACATCCCATCCAGGAGCCAGACGTGGAGGTTCCAGAGGTCTGGCCGTGAGTGTCACAACATGCCCTGCCCCTTAGTGAGAAGGTCCTGCCTCAGGGGAATGCCCCAGGGAGGGGCTACTTCCAGGAGCATTGCATTACCTGACGCTTGAATGGATTGCAGAGACTTCAATATCTGCTGACTCCAAAGGAGGAGGTGGCGGGCAAGTTGTGACACACACTGAAAGGTCTATAGCCGCGAAGAAATCCTGATGTCGGGTGCAACCCCCCCTCCTCTTGGGCGTTATAAAATAGGGACTTTAAAAGCCCTTGTGCGACTCGGCTAAGGGGACGTGCTCTATTGCTCCCTTCACCAGAAAGGTGGCGACCTCCACCCGAAGGACCAAGGCATCCTCACCTCACACCGTGGTGGAGAGAACGCCACCTGGAGAGAACGAACCTGGGCGGCCGTCTAGCAAACTGGATCACGTAGCCGAGACGAATCATCCTGATGAGCCATCACAGTGGGCTGGAAAGCGCTAACCAGGCTTCCAGGGGGACGATCAGGCCTGGGATGGGTGGTTCGCAGTGAGGCAGAGCAGACACCCCACCAGGAAGATCAATGGTGTGCGGCGGCTGGGGCGGTTGAGCGGCCTGAAGAACTGCTGCACTTACCTTGACGGTTTACTTTCAACAGAGAACAAGGGAATGTAAGATACTTGTGTCTCTCTCGTTGACCAGAATGACTTTCAGTGCCTGGTCTGTGCTTGCGTCTTGAGCACAACGGCTGGAAGGGATGAGTATTGGAGAATGACCCAGAGAATGAGGAAACTACTTTTATTGACAAATTGGGTGCTGGGGCCAAGAAGGCACCTGGCGATGTTGTACTGGCCCGGGGGGGAAGTGGGGCCCATGCGCTCACCTGGTTCAGGCCAGTCAGTCGCCTCATCTCTGGGTCACCTGTCTCAGGGACACTGTGAAGTCTGTCCAGGGTTCTTTGTGGCCGGCTAATGGGCAGGTGGTGCCGCCTTCCTGCAGAAGGATCTTCTCAGAGGCCGGCATGCAGCCTCCTGTGGTGGGTGAGCTGGGCAGTGCAGCAGGAGGATGGCCCTGGCGAGAAGTAAACAGGGCGCAATGGCATGCAGGACAGAGGCGGCCTGACCCGCAGCATTTTAAGCCTTCACCACTAATGATGAAGAAAACTTACATGCCTTGGAAGGATAAATGCACTGCCACAGCACGCTCTACCTGGGGAAGCTCGACATATCCCTTAGCTGCTCCGATGACGAGGGTTGACTAGCCCTCGAAGCGTCTACGGGCAGAGAAATTTGCCTTCCATGAATTTGGATGGCTGGGTTGGGAAGAAGCTGTGGTGGCTCTCTGCTTCACAAAGAAGGAGGAGAGTCATGACTGCAACGTTTTCATGGGCATGTTCTCACAGTGAGAACATGACCCCTCCACAATGGCCTTCGTGGCCATCCAGTGGGGAGAGATAACTGCCACACCCAGAAGCACAAAGTCGAAAGGACATCTTTAAAAAGACGACAATCATTTGTGCATGCTCTTTTAGAGAAAATAAAAATCTCCGGGATGGAGAGTGGCATGCAAATTCCACTCGCTAAATTTCAATGGCCTTTTCTGAATAAAACAAAGGTGATTGGGGCTCTCAACAGCGAACCCCTAGTGTCACTACATCGACACAACGTTGAGTAAGTGACAGACAGGGAAAGGTAATTCTCAATACTATACAGTATAAAACACACAAAAAAAATCATATGCAGATGAAATTTGAGGAAATTTTTTTATTTTCAGAGCAATAATTTGGAAATTATAAATTAATAAATGCATTTCTCATTTCAAGGGTTGAAATGAGCCACCACCAGTTGAGTCCTGTCCCGCATGGGGGTAGGCTCCTCGCCCCTGCCTCCTATCTCCGGCAGGACATGACGGTTCCGCGTACAACTCCCTCGGACCGCCGGACGAGGCCTATGCCAAAGAGAGAGACATTACTTCCTGTTTTACATTTATCAAGTAAGTGGCATCTTAAACTTCACTCAAGCCTGCATGTCTTCCCGATAGAATTATATTTTCTGTGTAAATAAATAAATAAAAATTGCTTAATTGTCATTAAAGGTCACAATGCAAAAATAAATAAATAAATAAAAATTAATAGCCCTAAAATATTCTTATATTATATATCAAAATATTAAATGAAAATATAATCAATGAACAGTCTTCTTTGATATTTTGTTTACCTAAAAGATTGAAGCACATCAGAAATGCCCTTTCATTTCCATTTGTTTCTCCTTCTTTTCTGAAGCCACAATCATTATGCTTCGATTTCCAGTGTTTAAGTTGTAGAAAACAACAACTTTAATTTAGTGCCTGAAAGAGGGGAAAGTCACATTTAATAAAGGACACAATTACACGTCGCCTCTCTTGAAAATCTTGTTTTTTTCTTGTCCAATGTAGCTCATTAGTTTGAGGAAATAAAATATTTGTTTTTGTCACTGGAGGCACAAAGGCGTCTTGATGAGCCGGGGAGGTAGCGTTAGCTGGCTAATTAGTTTGTGGCTCTGTTGTGTGTTAGCGCTATGGCAGCTTTCACCACTAATGAGCAGCTCTTGCTGATGTTACCTTCTGATTCAGATTTTCTTTGGTTTCTTGAGTATTTATGATCTTTATTTTAACAAAAATAGGTAAAACAAAGAAAACTAGACCAGCTTAACTGGTACAGCAGGTGATTCGCTTAAATTGCCAGTTACAGGGTTAGTTTATCCAAAACTGAAAACTTTAAACTTGGTACAATGTGCCGGCAAATTTTGTTTTATTCTTAACCCAAATGAGATTTTAGTTTTTAGGATGACATGGGGGTGAGTAAATGATGACAGAAATATAATTTTTGAGTTCACTGTACCCTCAAGTTTCTTTGAGTTTATATGGGACGTACTTCAAACCACAGGTATATGCAATCTGAAAATATTTATGTTACTAATTATATTTTATTATATTTTCATCATTTTGGTCACATTTTGGCTTTAAAAAAATAAATAAATCCATAAATTCAATCAATAATCATCCTGCACTTTATGAATCCCATCCTTTCTTTTTCAGCTAGAAATGAAATGCATTTCACAATGAATATTTTAATCAGGATGTCGAGACACGCAGGCCTCTTTTATGGATTCATGCATCTATGTGTAGAAACCGGATAAACAGTCATGGGACATTATGCAGAGTGCAAAGTGAAAATTACCAGCCAATCTCCACTCTCATTGAAGTTGTTTGTTTTATGGCCATTTCTGCAATGTGGGATAAATTGGGAATTAGAAGGTAGCTTCTGCCATTTCCAAACAAGTAAACATGGTGTACCACATTTGATAAGAAATATGAAGACTTTAATCAGATAAAAGATCTAAAGGCACACTTTGAATTCAGCTTGGCTTATTACTTGGCTAATCCTATTCATTGTGGGAAGGACACGTTTTTATTTGCCGCAAGTGTCAACTGAAGATGAACCTCCTTGATATAAGGATCTAGAAGGTAATATATAAGTAACTACAAGATTTGGAGTCAAAACTCCAATTACACTATTGCATTGTTTCTCTTGAATTGGTTGTATATGTTGGTTTCAAACTCCAAGTTCAAATGAGAGGTTTTTTTTTATGAATTCTCTCCTCGAAATTAAAATTTCAATATCATCATATTTTTTAAATATCTATTGGGTAACAAATAAACTAAATAAAACAGCACTGGCATACTATCAGGCAAGTGTCAACGTAATGATCACAGATTTGCTTGTACTGTGTTTTTAAGGCAACAGTATCATAAAGTTGTAACTTGTTTTATATTTTGTAATTTTATGCAGTTTATTAATTACAATGCAAAAAAAAAATGCTTTGATATTTTTGATGTTTTATGTATTGCTTTGTTGTTAATTGTATTGCTGTTTAACAGTGTGAGAATATGCCCAGCTGTCTGGGCATCTTAACATATATTAAACTGTAATATATGTTATGTATGTCCTTTCCCAATCAATAATGGTGGAAAGTTCAGTATATTTTTCTTTACACAAGACTTAAAGGTTTGTGTCAAAAGATAAATTGACTAAAATAAGCCAACTCTGACAAATGAGTAAAAAGTGTGACAACTAGCCCTGAGGCCGGGTTCACAAAATATTGTTAAGAATAAAATTCTTTGCAACTATTATTTAATTATTAAATAGTAATTGAAAAAAAAAAAAGTATATTATTAAATGAATTATTATACTATTTAATATTTAATTTATATACTACAACTTATTATTTCTTTATGTGTTGACTTGATTTCTTAAGAATGTTCTTTCTTTTTTTTTACTGTCATCATTTATAGCTAGATACCCACTTACCTTCTTTTAATTTATTTTGTGGAATTTTTTATTTAATTTCTTCTTATTATTATTATTATTTATTTATTTTAATAATACGATTTTCATCAATATGATCACTGGTCTCCCAAAATACACCTAACCTCTACAGTCATATTTGTTTTTCAGACAATACAACAGAGATTGTTACTATAACAGTTTGTTACTTGTTGATACATATGATCGTCCCTGTGATCCTAGGTGCATACACTTCAGCAACAGTTGGTTGGATATATTAATATCTGGGAATATTTATACAGTACATGCAAATTGTGTATATAGGCTCAAAGAAAAGCCCAAAGAGAGAAAGTCTAATTAGAAAAGTTGACATCACTATAATCATTAAATAGACATGGAATTTATTTTAAAACTCAGATCACCATACTTAGCAATTGTGCCAAGAGTTTTATACAATTAAATAGTTTACAATGCAGTATTAGAGAATCTAAACTTTACAATATTTTTACTGGCACAAACAAAAATGGCCATTTGCCAGCGATCTCTTCATAACTTCCCACAGCATTGAAGTAAACCCGAGACAAGAGTCCCAAATGTAAACCAGGAACGGCAACAAAAATAAGACGAAACCCAAGATGAGCCAAAAGAGGAATGTATTCATTTGAATGCTGGGAAGTAAGACCCCGATCCAATTCCAATAACATCCCAGCTAGCATGAGACAGACAAGAAAATGTCAGCAAAGGAAATTAACAGCCGTTTCATTGGAACAGACAGGATGAAGCTGATTTAACTCGCATGATAAGCTTTTCATTCATTACATGGGGATATGTGAAGGAGATCTGGAATTGGGTGCACAGCCAAACCGCTGGTTCTCACAGCCATTTTATAACTTAATATGGACTGGGAAACCTTACATGAGATGTCTCGCATGCCAGTGGCATCCAGACCTTTGCACGCTTTGCTATGTTGGCTGGGTTTGTTAATTAAAGGAATAGCCACCCTAAACTGAAAATTCTGTCATCATTTTCTTACTAATTGTGACCCTGTCTGTGAAACCCCGGCTAAAGTCGCATAATCTAATAATGAGATTTAGAGCATCAAAGTAGTCATAGCCATAAAAATGACGAAAATAGGTAATGTGTGTTTATTGCTGTAAATTATATACTATACCAAGGGATTTGAGATACAATACTCAAATTTTCATTTATAACATGATAAATACTGAAATTAATGATTTTATTGACTCTACGTTTTATAATTTTGCAGAAACAAATACCGGACGTGGGCTTCCTAAACATTGATTTCAATCGTCTCTGAGTTTATTTTGGCACCTGCTGATTCTTGTATCATTCGGTTCAGGAACTTCTTTTCTACCATTAGAAAGTGTAAATAGACCTTAATATCAATCTGCCTGAGTGACAATTGGGTCAACACCAGTTAAGGCAAATAAATGAGACTTAAGCCGGGTTCCGATGTCTGTGGAGATTTTTTGTCTAAGGACAGATTATTTGTTTGTAGCTCAACATTCTGTCAATAATAAGAAGCTTATTTTAAGGACATTTTAGGCCTGCTACGTGTCAAAATCATTTGTTTTCTGGATGCTGATGTGTCGGGTTGATGAATTAACTATCTGATATGGCACCTATGAAGCACGAGCAGGAACAGAAAATAGCTGATTGCTTAAACAGCTTGTATGATATTAATCTCGGTGGAATTGCCCCAAATTATG
Organism: Xyrauchen texanus; assembly: GCF_025860055.1. Lineage (NCBI taxonomy): Eukaryota > Metazoa > Chordata > Actinopteri > Cypriniformes > Catostomidae > Xyrauchen > Xyrauchen texanus. Next base: position 7,172,397 of record NC_068318.1, on the reverse strand, counting down.
AAATAACCATTTGTTTTTTATTTGAATACTAATTTTAGACTTTTTAATACAAAAATGTACATACTTTTGTGTATAGAATCCCTGAAATTATCAAATATTTTGCTCTGACAATTTTAGAATGTGTGGTTCTGTGTTTACAAAGTTTGAGACTGACCTGTTAAAGGGATAGTTCACCAAAAATGTAAATCCTGTCATCATTTACACACCCTGATGTTGTTCCAAACCTGTACGAGTTTCTTTCTTCTGCTGAACACAAAAGAAGATATTTTGAAGAATGTTGGTAACCAGACAGTTGACGGTAACCATTGTTCCCTTTACAAAACGCTTCACTATGATGCTGCACTGCTAAGCGCTACGGGGAACAACTCTAATTGTGACCGAGCTGAATATTGTGTGCAACACGTCAATGAACATTCACCGGAATTTATAGCCTCGGCTGATGTAATCATTAGACGCACCTGCGGCCAGGCTATAAATGGATACGTCACCAGGTGTCGTCAGAAACTCTTTTTTCAGAGCGATTCTGTTTCTGTGTGTTTTACAAAACCCTGTCAAACCTTTCCTCTGTTAGGAGTTAGATTTGGTTAGACAGTGTGCAGTGAATATTTTTCTCTTCTGTTTAGAAAATATTATATATATATATATATATATATAAAAAAAAAAAAAAAAGAAAAGAAAAAAAAGAGAGAATGACTGAAAGCCGCAAACACTGCTTATGTATTTGCTCTGTTTATTTGGGGGTAAGAGCAAGCTGCTCTCGCGTTGCAGCAGGGCGGGTGCAAGCACTGCGATTTGCTTTAACAGGCAAAGTGCTTCGTGCTCGCCTCGCTTGCTTCCGGGAGTCAGTACTCACGATAAACAAACAAAAAAAAAGATTGTTCGTGGGGCTCTTGCATGGATTTGGCGGAGGAGCAAGAGACGAGTTGACCCCTTTCTCTCACTCTCTCCCCAAACCCAGCTGGGCCTTCACAAGATCTCGAAGCGCGTTCCGACGCTTCTTCGGATCATGAGGAGGATCGCGATTCTCTTCCCGCCGCCCAGCTTTCCATCCGCGATAAAAAAATTTACGGAGGAATTGCTCGATGTTGTTACTCGTGCGGTTGCCAGATTGGACTGGCCACGCGAAAAAGATACCCCAAACCCTCCAAATTAGGGGATAGATTTTTATCTTCCAGTCTAAGAAAGGGAACGCCTCATGAGTCCCTTCCCTTCTTTGATAACCTCCATGAAGAGCTTATTCGCTCATGAAGAATAGAAATATATATATATATTTTTTTCCCGTGTTCACATACCCTCAACGTCATTATATTCGACTATCGTGGGTGCTGAGGTACGGGGGTATTCAGTGATGCCGCCGGTCGAAGAGACGCTTGCGGGCTATCTCTCGCCGGGCTCGGCATCGTCACTTAAGAAGCCCTCTCTCCCCTCAAAGCCTTGTAGGACAACCTCCACTTTAGTGGGAAGGGCTTATCAAGCAGCAGGTCAGGCTGGTGCTGCTCTGCACACTATGCTGTTTTACAGGCGTACCAGGCTGACCTCATGGACGACCTGAGTGTGGGTTCTGCACTTGACGAGCAAGCCTCAGACCCGCCTCGGTCCTGACTGAAGGGAGGCTCAAAAGCAAAGTGTGGCGAGTCGTGCTCTTCCTCCCAGAGATTGGGGACAGTCTTGCCGCCCTCGCCAGCCCCCGAAGCAAGACCTCAGGACTATAATTTCTAGTAAGAGAAAACCCTGACGGTCTTGCGCCTAGATTAGGGGGTAGCTCCCCTCGGGACGGGGCACGTGCTTCACTTCACCCCTCCCGGTACCCCCTCGAAGCCCCTCCATTCCACCAAACTTGGTGTTTCGGGTTGCAGAGGCTTCCGTCAAAATTGGGTGTTTTCGCTGTTCCTGCATTTTATTCAGGACGCGAGACACTCGACAACCCCTCAACAGGAAGTGTTAAAATATAATACCCATCTCAGAGATCCTGGCAGCGTGGAAACTTCTGCCAGATATATTCTTTCTGTGGGTCTTATAAGGGCGTCAGGATTTAATTCACTCGCGCGTTTCCGTGTTTCAACGGCGTGTTCTCACTACCGTAAACCGGATTTCTTTTTTATGTAAAAAAAAAACCTCAATCTACTGGTTAAAGGGGCCATGGTATGTGTTCCCCTTCCAGAGAGAGAGTTAGGTTATTACACTAAATAATTCTGTTTCCCATGGAGGGTGAGGGGTGGCGTCTGGCTTAGATCTTAACGCTCAAACTGCCCATGGGTGTTCAAGTCCATCGATCTTATGACACACTTCTATACTTCATTTAGAAGTTCTGCCACAACATGGAAAGTTCCTGAGGTTCGCTTCCGGGGGCGAAGTCTTCCAGGGTCAGGTTCTTTCACTCGGCCTAGCCCTTTTTACCCGCATATTCACAATGCATGATGTAGCGCTGGCTCCTTGTGACTCCGGGGCATCTGCATTCTGAATTATGTAGACGACTGGCAGTTCAGCACAGGGACATCATCTTAGTTCATCTGTTTCTCTGGGTTTGAGGCTCAACGCCAAGAAAAGCGTCATCTCTGCCACTCAGAACACTGTCTATCGGGGCATCGTATGGAGTTCAATCACAATGCGGGCACAACTGTCTCCCGCTAGGATTGAGTCCATTCAGATCACCCTGAGCAAAGTCAGGCTAGGTTAAGGTTGCACTGTTATCAGTATCAATGATTTCCAGGTTTCAGGGCGACTGCGTCCACGGTGATCCCTCTGGACCTTCTGCTCATGAGACCGTTTTTGTTGTGGCCAAAAGCCAGGGGATTTCTTCCAAGGGCCAAAACCCCTAGGCTAAAAAGGGTTACGCGCCTCAGGCTTCGTTCCCTTTCTATGTGGTTCAGACCCTGGTTTTCTGCCTTGGGTCCCACTCTAGGCGCGTCTTGTTGTCACAGGCTGCTAACGACTGTTGTGGCAAAAACAATAATTAAACAAATATGCATAACAAGATAAGAGACATCAAGATCCATATTATATTTTAAAAGATAGTTTATTCTTTTAAAAGAGGTTTGTTCACAAAAATATCACGACAGCTACCTCGCAATAGGAACAAGACCTAACTCACACATAAAACACATGGCCTATTTATACCCCCCGTCCTCAAAGTCCCTGCTTCCGTAATTTTCCACTCAATCCCAGTAAAACCGGATCTAGCTAGTTTTTAGAAATACCAATGGCTCTTCTAAGCCCCCTGGGTTTTATGGTCTTTACATCTGTGAGGTCATAAAAAGGCCATATAACCGCTATCTTATCCTGAAGACAGTGGTCCTTTGTTGAGCTTCACTGAGTTTCACACCCGTGAAACTCAACAAAAGGCTTTATTTATGGCTAAATAATCCCTCTGTCTTTCCCGTACTCATATTGAGGCGTTCAAAAGGTTTTTTTCCTTGACCATCTGTTTTACTGTGTGTGTGTGTGTGTGTGTGTGTGTCTCTGTTCCTGCCAGGTGAAAAAATAGAAACACGATTGAATCGAAAGAAAATCCACATAATGTCTTAAAGAAAGTAAAATATAAATTTTCCACAACACGACAGACGCCTCCCTGACGGGCGGGGTAGCGGCCTTAAGTGGTCGTCCAGCTTAAGGGGATAGGAGGGTCGTCAGCTCGGTTGTCACACTCACTGTCTCGGATTGATGGCTGTATTTCTGGCACTGAAATACCTCCTCCTGAGGCTGCCATGTCTTGGTGCGGGAGGACAATACAGCGGTAGCCTCTTTCATAAATCATCAAGGAGACCCACGTTCTTGTCAGCTGTATTTCTGACACGTCGGATTCTCCTTAGGGCCCTGACAAGCTCCTGTCACTCAGGTCAGTTATATCCCTGGATGCCCGTATATGGGAGCAGATTTACGGTCCAGACAGAAAGTACCAACAGGGGAGTTAAGTACCAACAGGGGAGTTACTCCACCCTAAGGTAGTAGTTGCCCAGAGTTCGCCATTAAGGGTTTTTGCCTCTTACTGATAGCACCACGCTGGCTGAACAGGGCTTGGTTCTCGGAGCTAATCTCTTCCCTCGACGGCTCGCCTTGGGCGATTCCGAACAGGAAGGATCTTCTATCTCAGGCACAGGGCAATATTTCATCCCTGCCCCGAATTGTGGAATCTTTCATGTTTGGCCCCTAAGGGTACCAACTGAGGGACAGAGGGCTCTCTCCTGAGGTTATCGATACCTTTTTAAATGCCGGGCTTTTTCTGGACATTACGACACATACATGACCCAGAATGCGTCTGTATGCGTTTCTTTCCCCGGTTTCTCTGCTCCCGGGAGTCTTGGCAATGTTCACCAGCAAGGGTCTTGCCTCCTATTAATGGCGCTGCGCTGGCCGAACAGGATATGTTTCTCGGAGTTAATTCCTCTCCTCGATGGCTCGCCTTGGGCGGATTCGAACAGGGAGGACCTTCTCATCCTTGGCCCGAATTGTGAAACCTTTCATGTCTGGCCCCTAAGGGTACCAAATGAGGTTCACAGGGTTTTCTCTTGAGGTTATCGAGACCATTTCAAGTGCTAGGGCTCCCTCCACTTGGAACTGATCTGGGTAGATTTTACAGGGCAGAAGAGGACCTCTTCGCCTCTGTTGATAGCGCAATGTCTCCTCTACTTCTCCCCGAGTTGCCCAGTCTCACCCCCCCCCCGAACGTAGTAACGCAAATGCGCCTGCATGCGTTTCCTTCTACTAAAGTTCTTATTACAGAACCAGCTAACTGCCAGTTTGCTTCAGTTCTGGATTTTCTGTAGAAAGAACTGTCAGCGGGCACTTGCCTCACCACTGCCAGGTTCTATGTGGTCACTGCGGTTTGCCACGGCTTGGTGGGCGGGGTGCCCTCAAAGAGGCATCCTCATTATTGCCCGGGCCTACGAGGCGTGCGGTCAAGCTTCGCCAGTAGGTTTCAGGGCGCACTCTACCAGAGGGCTCTCCTCCTCTAAAACCTTGGCTAGAGGTCTCCCTCTTCAGCAAGATTGTAATGTGGCAGGTTGTCCTCTCCGCTCACATTCATCACTTTTTATGACAAGTTTGTGTTGCGATATGGTTCTCTTCGCACACATTCATCGAACTTTATGGGTTAGATGCTTTGCTACTCCAGACACTTATGTCCTTGAGTCGACATCTCAGCCCATGCCTAAACAAGTTTGTGATGCGGCAGGCTGGTCCTCTCCGCACACATTCATCAGTTTTTATGACAAGTTTGTGTTGCGATAGGGTTCTCTTCGCACACATTCATCGAACTTTATGGGTTAGATGCTTTGCTACTCCGGGCTCTTATGCCCTTGAGTCGACATCTCAGCTCATGCCTGAACAAGTTTGTGATGTGGCAGGCTGGTCCTCTCCGCTCACATTCATCAGTTTTTATGACAAGTTTGTGTTGCGATAGGGTTCTCTTTGCACACATTCATCGAACTTTATGGGTTAGATGCTTTGCTACTCCGGGCTCTTATGCCCTTGAGTTGACATCTCAGCCCATGCCTAAACAAGTTTGTGATGCGGCAGGCTGGTCCTCTCCGCACACATTCATAAAATTTTAATGGTTTGGATGTTTATGCTACTCCGGGCTCTTATGCCCTTGAGTCGACATCTCAAGCTCATGTCTGAGACCTCTCGCATTTTTGTGAGTACACTGCACAACCGTAGGGGTCCGGACAGCCCCAAGTGTGGCGGCGTGGGTATTGCGTTCCCCGTAGTGCTTAGCAGCGCAGCATCATAGTGAAGCTTTTTGTAAAGGGAACGTCTCGGGTTACATGTGTAACCCTTGTTCCCTGAAAAAAGCGGAACGAGATGCTGCGCTGCTTTGCCGCACTGGGACGTCCCAGGACTGCTCTTCAAAAAGAAGTATCTGACGACACCTGGTGACGTATCCATTTATAGCCTGGCCGCAGGTGCATCTAATGATTACATCAGCCGAGGCTATAAATACCGGTCAATGTTCATTGATGTGTTGCACACAATATTCAGCTCGGTCACAATTAGAGTTGTTCCCCGTAGCGCTTAGCAGTGCAGCATCTCGTTCCGCTTTTTTCAGGGAACAAGGGTTACACATGTAACCCGAGACGATTTCCATAGTATATATTTTTTTCCTACTATGGCAGTCAATGGCTACCTTCAACTGTTTGATTACCAGAATTCTTCAAAAAATCTTCTTTTGTGTTCAACAGAAGAAACTCATACAGATTTGGAACAACTTGAGGGTGAGTAAATGATGACAAAATTTTCATTTTTGGGTGAAATATCCCTTGAATGTGTTTTTTTTTTTTTACTCCAAATTTACTCCAAATGTTAAACAGTAGCCCAGTAAGAGAATGAGATTTTGTACCAAAATGTTATATATTAATTAATTAACATATTAATGACATTTTATAATGCTATTTCATTTTACTAATAAAGTTATACAAATTATTCCACTGAATTGACTTGGTAATTGTTGCTCTTGTGGTACCCTCATTTGATTAAATGTTTGTATGCTTTTTGGACATGCAATAATATAATAAATAGGCCTGTTTTACAAAAAAATATTTTTTTACCCGTAACAGCCCGTAATTTAGCAAATCTTTGATAGGGCCTTACTCAGTCAATATTAAAGATATCAAGGTTATATTTTCACAGAATGTTCTTTACATTATGTAGGATGATTTTATGTACAAAATAGTGAATCACAAAAAAATGACTTTAGCTGGGTTTTCACAGACAGGGTCACAATTTTCGTACTGTCTCAATCCAAACCTGTATCATTGTCTGTTTTCTTTTAAGGGGGCTTTAGTGTGGCCCCAATGCTGTGGTTTCTTCTATATTGCTTATTCGGCTTTGATGTAGCCACAGACATCTCACTTACATTTGTGAGATGGATACCAAGTCAGTTTTACTGGACTGAATAGCACACCCAGTTGTTTATTAGTTATTTGAGGGATTGTGAGAATGATATGCATTAAGATGGCATTTTTGATCCATTCAATCTATTGCTTAAAATGAAACACATAGTAAACATATTGAGCCATCACATGCTGAATAGTAACTTATTGAAAGCAATGATTGAACTCTCATTTATTTACAAAGTTAATTGTAATTAGGTCTTGCTATAGCTGTGTATCAAAGAATGACATGCATCTTTAAAGTCAACATGAATTCAAATTTGACCCCATTTGAGCGAATCTTAAAAAACATTGCTGGTCTTATTGTACACTCTTCACATTTTTCTCAAAATAAAAAAATACCTGTAAATAAAGGTTTGTCCTTGCAATCTTTCATCAAAAAGGCCCCTCTGAATGACATTTATTTTCGACTTATGTTGTGTTTTACTCTGAAATATATCTCATTGCAGAAGTAAAATGGGTTGTGAATTCCATTTCATGTTAAGTTTAGAGCTTTACATTTAAATTAAATTAAATGTACATCTTGAGATGATACTGTTATATTGCTGTGCTGTCTACTGTATGTGGTAACAGTGCTGGTGTGTACTTTAGGGGCCCCAACAGGAAGTAATCTACAGGAAGACATGAGCCTCTGGCAGCTACATGCACACTATTATTCTCCTGTACTGTGATCCACCACCATCCGCAAGTTTATGGTTGGCTATGAGATGCTCACTAATGAACAGACATATCTGACACCTGAAGAGGCAAGCTTTTCACACTCTGTCACCTCATAAATGTATATAAATTTTTTATTGTTTGTTATCGTTAAATATCCAAATTGAGTTCCGTTGTAATTGAAGTGTAACATTTGTGTGTAGTAACATGTAGTAACTGCTAGAGCTGGGTATTGATACAGATTTCCCAATTCCGATTCACAAGCTCACAATTTGGTTCGATGTGTTAGTTCACCTAAAAATGAAAATTCTCTCATCATTTACTCACCCTTGTGATATCCCAGGTGTGTGTGACTATCTTTCTTCAGCAGACCACATTTGATGAAAAACAGACAAATATGCCTCAAGCTGTTAAATTAATGAAAAATCTATATTTATGTACTTTTTTAACTCTTAAATCATGGCGTCTGGGCAGCAGCAGTATGCATGAGTGACGTAATCATGTTCATGTGAGAACTGACGCATTTGCGATACACCTGGAAGAGCAGCGCTGTTTACAAGTGAGAAGGAAGAATGCTATACAGAAGCTTAGTTGGTTCTGATCTGTATTAATCCATTTCTTTACTCACAATAATGTGTTTGTGTTCTTATCCTGAATGTCTCAACCGAGTGGAGAACATGAGATTCAGTGAGATTTGCTTATCGTAAGCGATGGATTAGAGTTAAATAGAACTTAAACCGCTGGAGTCATATCGATAGTTTTTATGCTGACTGTCTGTGATTTTTGGAGCTTCAAAAGTCTGAATTTGCACATCCCTCCCTCAGACATAAGGAAATATGCAACTGTCCATTCAGATTTTTTTCTTCAGAGCCAAGTGGTTGTCTGATCAGCGAGCTGCAGTCACTTACTGTTCCACTCATCTCCTTAGAGCATATGCTGTTGGATCTACAGTGCATATCAGCAGCTTTCTCCTTCTCTGCACGGATGCACATTTCCCTCCCCTTATACCCGTATGTCCGGCGGAGGGACATGCTCTGCAGCTTTGCCCCTGAGTGCTTCGACAGTGCTTCTAAAAAGAGAATATTTTCCCTAATATAGTTTATTTTCTCTAAAAGAGCAATAAACAGCAGCGTTGAACGTCATTTTCAGGACACGTCTTTATAAATGCCTTTCCGCCCCTGGATGCGGTTGAGCTCTCTCCGCTCCTGACGGTCACAGAAGCTGCCTCATTTGTCTGGGCAGCGATCACACCGAGGCAGCATTTGTTGATGTTTGTGTTCTCACTGCGAGGACCTCACCATGGCAACGTTGCGGTCGTGGCTTTCCTTTTTAAAGAGGAACGACACTCCAGCCACCCCCCGCATCGTTCATCGCTGGCGATTGAGGCAATCTGGGGATGGCAGTGAACTCGGTTTCGCCGGGGTAGATCCCCACGAACCACCCGCCCCCGGCACGCTCGTTGACTTCCGTCCAGGCTCAGGGTGAGAGCGGCTTGCATCACGGCCAGTCTGCTTACTCCCTTGAGCCCCTCCAGCTGAGATGAAGAAGGGCTTCTACAGCCCTTACGTCATCGTACCCAAGAAAGGTGGCGACTTACGACCGATCTTGGACTTGCAGTTTTCAACCGGGCCTTGCACAAACTCCCATTCAAAATGCTCATGCAAAGACACATTCTAACTTGTGTCACGGCATCAAGATTGGTTCGCAGTGGTAGACCCGAAGGACGCGTACTTCCACATCTCTATCTTGCCTTGACGGCCAGGCGTATCAGTACAAGGTCCTCCCCTTCGGTATGTCCCTGTCCCCTTGCGTCTTCACGAATGTTGCAGAGGCAGCACTTGACCCGCTAAGGGAATTGGGCATCCGCATACTCAATTACCTCTACGACTGGCTCATCCTGGCCCACTCTCGAGACTTACTCATCATATGTCACAACTCGCATGCCATCTCCTCCTTTGGAGCCAACAGTGACTCAAGTCCTCCCATTGCCCGCTCTGGTACTCCCTAAAGGAGGCTCCCCTTGGGACAGACACACTGGCACATAGCTGGCCCCGGGGGCTGTGCAAGTACGCATTTCCCCCAGTGAGTCTTCTTGAATGGGTGCTGTGCAAGGTTGGGCCTTCAGTGACCCCCTTTCGAGGCACTAGAATCAGTCGAGCTCATAGCTCTCCTTGAAGATGGCCCTCCTGATCACTCTCTGTCAGCGACATCTACCTGGAGTTCGGTCTGGCAGACACTCATGCCGTCCTAAGACCGTGGCCGGGCTACGTGCCCAAGGTTCCTACGACCCCCTACAGGAACCAAGTAGTGAACCTGCAAGCGCTGCCCCAGGAGGCAGACCCAGCCTTTTTGTTGCTGTGTCCGCTGCGTGCTTTGGGTACTTATGTGGATCGCACGCAGAGCTTTAGATGTTCTGAGCAGCTCTTTGTGGAAAGGGAACGCTGTCTCCAAACAAAGGCTTTACAAACTGGGTTGGTTATGCCATAGCATTGGCCTATCACACCCAGGCCATGCCTTCCCCCTTGCGGGTACAAGCACACTCGACGAGAAGTGTGGCATCCTCATGGGCACTGGCCAGTGGCAACTCCCTAGCAGATATATGCAGAGCAGCGGGCTGGGCAACACCCAATACCTTTACGATATTTTACAATCTCAGGTTTGAGTCGGTCTCATTCCGTGTTTTCTCAGGTCCGAGCCGGTAGAACTCGGTAATGCGGAACTACTGACCGGGTGTACCGCTTTTACCAAGCACTTTTCCCCTCCACTGAGGCAATCACATGCGCTCTTATCCCAGGAGATCCCACTAACTCGGCTCCCTGGATGACTCCTCCCTAGCTCTCTGGTCCATGAATTCAGCTACGGGTACTGAAACTGCTCTGTACTGGAATAGGTGCTTCACAGGATGGGCCCCTGTGTTTATTAATTCCCCTGTGTGTATTTTCCGCAGTACGGTCCCCCTACGGGCGGACCCGCGTCTCCCTTGGACCGCCGTGTTTGTAGCAACTCCTCCCTCACAGCAGGTAGGATCTACGACCGTGCCATTTCCACTAGTGACCTGAAAACCCACGTGATGTATTCACCACTCTTTACCTCCCCCCAGCCTGGGCAGGTGGTGGTCTCCGTGGGGTCTTTTCCCCCAGAAAGAATAGGAGTTAGAAATGAACGCTTTTCCGATGCGTTTTATAGCATTAAGATGGCCCCAGCCGCTTTGACTCTATGCGAGAAACATAGCTCCCATGCTTGGCACGTCGCTTTGTTCCCCCATTCGGGGTGCCGGGAACCTAAAAGGTTTATGACAATTTTATGGGGAGTTGGGGAAGGGAACGTGCAGTCTGACGCAGCCTGTCACTTTGGCACGCAACTGCCTGCCCGCACCTGCATCAGCTGCGCACAAACATGGTTCAGTGCATGCCGTGATAGAATATGGACCCCTAGTGTAGCTTCTTTGACACAATGTCGAAGTGAGCGACAGACAGGGAACGTCTAGGTTTCTGTTGTAACCTCCATTCCCTGATGGAGGGAACGAGACGTGTGTCCTCCCAGGCACAACGCTGAACTGAGCCACTGTTATGGCGGAACATCATTCTCGGCTCCTCAGAGCAAAACCTGAATGGACAGATGCATATTTCCCTCCCCTTATACCCGTATGTCCGGCGGAGGGACATGCAAATTCTGTCTGCCAATTTCTCATTGGCCTTTTCTCAAGAGAGACCCCTAGTTTCACTTCTTCGACTCAACGTCTCATTCCCTCCATCAGGGAACAGAGGTTACAACAGTAACCTAGACGTTATAATTAAATGTTTATTTTTGTTGTTTTTGATTAACAACTGACTGTAGAGATCAGAAAGAGAATTAAAAGAGACATTATTCAATGACAAATGGGTCGAGTGGATCTTGTCTCATTTCGCAAAATTTGGTAGCAAATGCAAGTGATTTCCATAGTGGAGGGTTGCGCAGAGAGGACCTTGGTATTTATTATGACGCATCAGAAAATCAATATATGAAAATATCTTCATATCAAATGAAGATTGAGATGCGTCAGAAAATCTGTATATCTATATCTAAAAAAAAAAAAAAAAAAAAAAGATTGAAAAAAAAAGATTAGAAAGGAAAGGGGAAAAAAAAAAGGAAGGGGGTAAGAGGGCCAACCACCCATAACATTTGGTTATGTCAGGTCACAAACAGACTAAGGGAGCTTGGTTTGGAGGTGCCTGTTATGGTGCCCCAGCGTACTTTCTTTTTTTTTTTTTTTTAAAGAGGACACCTCAATGGAGCCTAGAAGCTTAACTACGGGGGTTGGGTGTCGCTGGCGGCGGTGAGGGGGAATCGGAATATTGAATAGAGGAGAGGTGTCGGTATCTGTGTGGAGCTCACTGGCAGTTGTGGATCAGCCCCTGACCTAGAGTTTAGAGCAGGTACGGTGACATTATTGACTGACCTAAATGTATTGTTATTAGTACTATTGTCACTATTATTATTATAGATTGCTAGAGCTAATGCTCCTATTATTGTCATGAATTATCATTATAAATATTATCATTGATACTATCACCACTAATATTAATATATTGCTGTTGTTGTTGTGATTGTTGGGGCGATTAATACCCTCACTAAAAATATACTGATACTACCGGACTGCCCCTATCTATACTTGCGTCACAGAAAGGATCTCATCTGTCTACATACACCACTTTATCGATGACTGTGTTGGGCTGTTTTGTATTTCGTTGTTTTTGTTTTTGTGCTTTTTCTCTCTTCTGTGTTGTATATGTGTCTCACTCCCTTGTATGTGTTACTCTTTTGTTAATTTGCAATAAAAAAAAAAAGTTACTGCTTAGTTTGCATTAGAGCTTTGCAACCTGACCTGAAATCAACAGGACCCGACAGGTTAAGGGGTCTTCGGCCAGGTTTAGGTCAGTTTTTCAAGTATAATTTCGGGTTTGTTTTGGGATCAGATTTATTATACTGTAAATTGGGAAACTGTATATATATACTGCATATGTTTCCCCCATTTTCACAAAAGGGATACTATTCCACCCAAGGCTACTACTTGGACACTTAATTAATAAATAATTAAAATAATTGCACAATATTTCACAATCACAAATATTAATAAATATACCATTGTAAATTGCCTTTATAAATGTTAATTATTAAATATTATTAATTTAATTATATAACTAATAAAATAATGGTTATAAATATTAAATCATTCTAAATATTTGTGTTTCTATTTTAACACAGCTCATTTTGTGTGCATGCACACACTTACTATTAATATATCTTTGTCAGAACTTAGTAAGCTGTTGGCTCACTGTGCCTGGCTCACTTAATCTGTTGTTGACTTGCTTGGAGAGGAAATAAAAAGAATAAACGGTATCATGTTTGGGTCAGGTTCAGTCTTAAAATTTGGCAATACTGGTCATGTTGTGTTGGAGTCTCGTTTACGGGTCACAAGGTTCGGGCTTCAGTTTAATATCTTTGCAAAACTCTGTATTCTTTCTCTGTGTCTGCTGTATTTTTATCTATGTTTCCACTACATCCTACAGCCTTATCTTCTCAATTATTCATAATTCAACACCAAACTTGTAGATAACTTCTTCCTTTATGACAGGTTTTAATGACCTAACAATACTCACAGATTTTATTTGGCTTTGGAGCCGCTGTCAAATATATTTTCCTTATCTATGGTCCATCATAATGTCAGGCTTAACACTTTTGTACTTCTTCCTGCAGTACTGTTCTCAGTATCATCAGAAAAGAGCACAGTCAGTCTAATCTACAATGTCTATTTTTTCCAGCATTTTTGCACCTACTTCACCAGCACCAGGGATAGTTCTTAAAATTAAAATTGTGTCATTATTTACTCAAGTTGTTCAAACCTGTATGACTGTCTTTCTTCTCTGGAACACAGAAGGTGAACATTTTGAAGAATATCCTGGCAGCTCCTTTCCATTTAATGAAAGTGAATAAGTACTGAGGATGTCAAGCTCCAAAATGACAAAAAAAGCAACTTAAAAGTATCATAGAAGTTGCCCAAATAACAAAATAGTTGATGTTTGCCTTAGCCCTCCTTGGCACATTCATGAGAATTAGTGATTGGTAAATAAATAATTAATTTTAGTCTGATATTTTTAATGGATCGCATGATCCAGTTCTTTAAACTTATGGGCTAGAACAATGATTTGAATCTGAAATATGTTAATTTTAATATTAGACATAAGACATGTAACAAAAACTGGATGTGCAAGTAAATAACCCAACTTTGTTTGACCTTTTATATTTTTAAACTTGTAATGCTGTCAATCACAATTTTTACAGCTAATTCCACTTCTAAAAAAAATGCTGTTTAAAGATATTTATAATATAAATAATAATCTTCAGTTTTTTTAAATGTCACACAATGATCAAAGTTTAGATTAAAATAATTTAGTCATTGTTCTAGCTCAATAAAACTGGTCTGAATTATTTCTACACAAATCAGATTCATCCAGATCTCGAATTTGTAATCTTTCATAAAAAGGTGTTCTATGATTTCAGAGACTTGGATATAGTGGACAATCATATAAACCATTTTCATGATACTTTTGTAGTATTTTTGACAACTTGACAGCATTCACTTTCACTTTCATTCTACTTAAGAAATAAAATCATATAGGTTTTATACAGAAGGGAAAAAATAAATAAATATATTTTTATTTTGGGCAGAACTACTCCTTTAAAACACTTTAAGTTCTTAGAGCCATCATTATGTCAAGCTTAATAATTTGTGACTTTGTCTTGCAGTTCTGTCCTTAGTATCATTGAAAGTTAGTCAAATCTACAATTACTCATTTTTCAAGAACTTCCTCACCCACTTAACCTGCACCATTAATGTGTCCAGTGATGTGGGACTTAGTTCCACCGTCTAAGTGTTTCTGTCAAGCACACCCAGAGCAGGGTGACCCTGCTCGCTCCAATCCTGTCAAGTGAGGGACTTAAACAGAAATTGAGACCCTGATTTCCTTGTCTTCTTTCTCATTGCAACTGCTGCAAGGAAGTGGATAAGGGGACGGCAAGCCACGCTCCTTATTGATGCCCATCTGGACGTATTGATTGATGGCTTGATCAAATTACGGCCTTCCATACGGTGCTGTCAGGACAGTGGCTGTCAACACTGATCAGTAATCGTCTGACCGACTTGGGTCCAATCACCTGCCCCCCACCCCACAGCAATCCAAGACCCTTTTAGACTCCTCGCAAACCCAATTCCCCCCCACTTGTCCACCTGAATGTGAAATATATTAGCCGGCTGTGAGTGTTATCAGTCCTAAACCAGGACATCTGTTTTTCTCCCAGCTAAATAAATGAGAATGGTGCAGACTGCTATAAATTGGACTTGGTTATCTGCCAACCTGACCTCTGTTTACTTAGCTGGGGTGCAATTGGTGGGGAGTTAAAAGGCGAGTTACAGTTTATGTGGCCTCTAGAGTGACCAAACGTCCCGACAACATTGGGAGAGTCCTCATTTTATGAGCCATATCCTGTGCATTTGTCCCAGTAATTAGTCTTAGCTTTAGGTTGAATACACATTTTAAACTGACAATCGTTGTGATTCATGGATAATTTTGTCATGAGAAACCAGCAGCATCATGATATGTAGCATTACAGGGTACGCTCACCCACATATTACAATTGTCTAATAATTTTCTTACCAACATGTTGTTTCAAACCCGTATGACTTTCTTACTTCTGAGGAACATAAGCAGAATGTCAAAACTACTCTTTTCCATGAAAGGTAATGCCATGTTCACATATTCAGCCATATTCGTAATGTCTCGGACAACAGTTGCCATATTTTGTAGTATGATTTCTCCCATTCATAAATATTCAATTGGCCTGTCTAAACTCAATGAAGTCTCCAGTACTACATAAAGAACTACATCTTGTCACAATTTGTCAGAGATGAGATGGGAGACGATGGATCTACACGCATGCTTTTAATGAGGAAGATGAAGATTATAAAAATCAATGTCATAAGCACATTGACTATGATCTAAAGATCATACAAGGAAACATACTAGGTAACTTAAGAACTGACAAAGTGTGATCAAAACTAGAGGGTATAGACACAAACTGGTGCTGAATGTGGGAATAGGTGGCTGTGATGAGGGCAGTGCAACATGGGGAATCTAGTTTGGGGCAAACTAATGACAGAAGACAAAAACCATATCAAAATAAGAGTCCTTATGAACATAACGGTGACTAACTGGGAAACATCTGCTGGTTCCTCTTCACAATTTTGCAAGGTAAGTAAAAAACATTTGGTGTCCATGTGCATTGGGTAATTTGCATGATTTCAAATAAATACTTGCTCTTTTATTATTGGCCAACATCTGACAAAGTCATTTGGACTATATAATAGCTTATAAAATGAACTTACTCACTTTTGGAAATTATAACAAATCATTTATATTGCCAGTCATTTTAAAGACATCAAAAGGACAAAACTTAACCTTCTCAGTCCTATAATGGGAAACTTTACAAACAAACAATGTTGAGAATATAAATTGCTACATATTATATAGCAAAATGCAATAATGTCTTTTTTTTTCTTTGGGGTTAACTATAATATTAAGAAAAATCGGAATAATTTATTAATTAGAATATGTAATTATTTAAACATGAATAAATATTTGTATAAATAATAATGCATTTTTAATACCCTTGTCATTAGTCAAATTAGTCTTTTTTTCTCTCCAATTATAGTGTCATTACATTTGTAAGTAGGCTACTGTGTGTTTATTAATGAACAACATGTATTTAATATGTAACTATTTCTTGGAGCAGTTTACAAATTAGTACTCACTTATTGGAAGTCCTAACATCTGATATTCTGGCCATCACATTTTCACTCAAAATTGTTATATAAGGAGAAAAATACATATCTGCCCATTTGTTATTTTACATATTTCAGTGTGGCCATTCTCTGTTGACTTCTCTCATCAACAAGGCATTTCTGTCCACAGGACTGCCACACACTGAATGTTTTTTGTTTTTGGCAACATTCTGAGTAAATTAAATAGAGACTGTTGTGTGCGAAAATCCCAGGAGATCAGCAGTTACAGAAATACTCAAACCAGCCCGTATGGCACCAACAATCATGCCATGCTCCAAATCACAAAGATGAAATTTTTTCCACATTCTGATAGTTGATATGAACATTAACTGAGGCTCCTGACCCATAACTGTTGTGTCTGACAGAAGCAAGTAATTGTCACATATTAGATGGATATGATGTTCAGCGACGTCATTGGCTGTAGTGAAAGTCGTAGGAATTCAAACGACTGCAGTCAAACGATATCATATGAATCAGCCAAATTTAGAAAAGTCGTATGAATCCTGATGATTTTGCCGTGAGAGTGTGTTGGATGATACCCACGGTAGGTTGAGGCATCCAGGATAAGCACATACAAGCACCATTTTAAGAAATACATATCTATAATAAAACTAATTCAGCTTCTGTACAACATTCTTCCTCTGTTGTAAACAACACCCTGATTCCGTATTTTAAGTATTTCATGTGTTGGTTTCCAACGTGCTTTCCAACTGCATGAACTTGACCCTTGTGAGCCGGTATACCACAGCTACGGAAGTGAATCTTTTTTGTAAAAAAAGTTTTAAATATTGATCTATGTCTTACTCACCTAGTGTTTCACTTCAGAGGACATTATTTGATCTCTGGAGTCTTATGGATTACTTTTATGATGGCTGTATTTGTTTTTTGGAGCTTCAAAATTTTGGCACCTATTCACGCTGAAATATTCCTACAAAAATCTTAATATGTGTTCTGCTGAATAAAGAAAGTGATACAAATCTGGCATGATGGGAAGTAAATGATGAGAGAATTGACATTTTTTGTTGAACTATATTCCTGTAATGTTTGCATTGTACTACACATATCAATTTAAGAGATGAAACTCGTGAAATGGCTTTTATTGAAGACACTCAGTGGACAGTGCAAGTGAACCATAATACTATTGTAATAGTAGGACTATGCACAGTCCACACACACAAAAAAAAGCTAAAAACACCAAAGGGTATTCAGTAATGATGGGGATGAAATCAACTTTATTAAACCTGAAAATAATATTCAGTAATATACAATATAACAATTACATTAATAAACAGTTTTTTTTAAATAGTTTCTTAGGAAATAAAGTTCTAAAAAAGAGATGGTTACACACTAAACAAATTAATATGTAAATACTGTACTATGAAATCTACAACTTGAGATGAGCATACTTTCATGGGCAGCCACCTTGTATACCGTAGTGCTGTTTAAATGCAAATCTAAATTGTCTACTCTGTTTAAACAAACTATCTTCTAAAAGGGCAATGAAAAATGACAGCAACTTGTGCATTTCTGAAACTGGGGTAATATAAAATGAAAACGGGGCACACACACACACACACACACACACACACACACACACACACACACACAAACACATACACTTAGGTAACCTCAAAACTGTAGAAATGTTCTAAAAAGAAAAAAGATAAGTCATGAATATTAGTAAACATGTTACATGTTTCAAACAAACTTATAAACACATCACGATCGCAAAACACATTAGTAATGTTCAATTCATTAAAGTCTGACAAAAAATATAAGCTTCAACAACCCTACCAGAAAACATATCCAAGCATTATAGCAATTAAACATCTTCAACAAACAGTTAATTTAAAAATCTATTTGGAGACTGATGTCCTGAACTGTGACTGACTGAATTGTCATAGCTTCCCCACAGCCGACACTCGGCCCTTCTTTCTGAGCTTACGGACATGAAGGCTGAATCCGAAAACTGGAAAATGCTGCCTCCGGATGCTGTATATAAAGGTAGGAAGGGAACAAGGCATGTCTGAATCCAATGTTCATGTCACATCTTGTCTACTGAGATACCTTCATCTGATTGATTTTTTAAGGCATCATAGATGTATCCTTTGCTGCCTATGAAATCCCACAATCCTTTGCGCGCAGCAGAGGAGGCACTAGATAGCCAATTTGTGTATAAATTAATGTTTTTATTCAATTTTTCCAACTTTTTGGAAATTCCATTTCTAGCGAGAAAGTAGTATTGTAGTTATTAAATATACACTTGTTATCACCAAAACTGTCCTGATTTGAATCTAGATTGTTAGACCTTTCAGTCCAACTGAACCACAATGAAGCAGATGTGTTAACTTTAGTTATTCTTATTTTTATCAATTATTCTTATTTTTTTTTTTTGTATTCTTATTTTAATCTCTTCTATGTAAAGCACTTTGAATTACCATTGTGTATGAAATGTGCCTTGCCTTGCCTTGCCTTGGACACCAGATAGTGATAATCAGTTGCTGGTGTCCTAGTAACGATGTGAAATTATGCTGCCTCAGTAGCCTGTACAAAACCAGTTTCTGGAGGTACCTACGTACACGAACGCTGTCTGTTTAGTCATTGACTGCTAGGGCAGTGAGGCAACAAGGCTTTGGTTTCGGTTGCAGCCAATGTGAACACACAAGGATGAATGACATACAGTGTAAGCCTGCGATTTTGCGCCAAATCAGACCTGAAAGCTCTAAATAAAAATAATGATTTGTGGCTTACCATAGTGAATCAGGGTAATACAAGGACAGTGATTTGAACATGGACTTTTTATGCACTCACTCAATATTAAACTTTTGTTAATTGTGACCAAAAAAATCTTACATAGTGCAGCTTTAAGTGAACTATTCCTTAAATCACACAAGGCCAGTATCAAACTTCGATCATCTGCATATATGAACAATAGCTCAATGAGTCAGAGCAATGCACTACTCCCAAGGCAATGTTTACAACATGTCTCTAGTGCACACAAGCACATAGCGGTTATTGCCAAGTTTCTGTGACTCTTATCCGGGATGCTCAGCATAATGCGGTGGGCGCTAAAACGACAGAGCGGCTTTCACTTGGAATATCGAGCTGCACCTCTGGGGTGATTTAACGTGCTGTAACATTTATTATGGCTTTATGAATGCGACACTCCAATGGTGAGCCCAGCTGCCAGTGTTTATGAGACTGACCTCTCACTCACCAGTGGCACCCACCTCCATCAAACCGCACCGCAGCAGCGGTTATGCAGGAATTAAAGAGTGTTGTGGCGGTGAGATTGGATCAGAATGTGACACGGACGTTTAATCACACCCCCTGCAGGGTCTTATCTCAGGAGGGAGCAGGCAACTTGTGCTTCCCTTCCGTGTGAGGTAGACGTGAATACCTTATTGTGCTTTCACAGCATTTTGACTTTTTTCCACAGTCTTATCCTTGTGATATTATGCCTCTATCCCAGCAAGCTGTGCAGATGTTTTATGGTAAAACTTATTTAGAAATGTAAGCTATTTGTAGCTTTTTTTAAGTAATAAAATGTGTCACCTAAGGGGTATATTTACTATTTAAGTGCAAAAACCTACCTCTCATTCACTACCACCTACAACCAGCTTCAATCGGCACTGTTATAGGCCTTTTTTTATGTATTTTGCTTTATTCATAAAAGCCAGCTCTATTTGTTTTGAACAATTATTGTTGTGCTATAAAAAAATTTGGCTGCTGTCATCTGATTTGCTAAATTTCTTTTGTGAATTGGATGTAAAAACCAAAACACTATCTTGGTCTAAATATAATTTTTTTATTTCAAAATCAGCAAACAAAATCCAGTTTTCCGTTACATGTCCTATATATTGTATGTTATGTATGTAAGTATGTTATATTGTATATATGTTCATAATCGCCCCTTATTTGTTATTCTATTTTTCTTACTTCATTTTCCTCATAAGTCACAGGCTTCAGAGCAATTAAGGAAGGTGGGAGAGGAGAATTATAAGATGAAAAAAACAAAAGGGTGAATGGATGGAGAACTAAAAGAGTGTGACCTGTCGGCCACCATCTGTCCAAAGGCCAAATATTAAAAACTCTTTGAAAGAGATGTAACTATAAGATGACTCATCTGTTTTAGAGCAAAGTTTAAGATTTTAACTATTAACGTCATGGTTACTGTTGTAACCTCGGTTCCCCGATGGAGGGAACGAGACGTTTTGTCGATTTTAGTGACACGAGGGGTCTTTCTTGAGAGCCTTGCATACCTCTGAACTTGAGAAAAAGCCAATGTGAAATTGGCAGACAGAATTTGCATGTCCCGCCCCCGGACATATGGGTATAAAGGGAGCGGACGTATGTCTGTCAGTCAGGTTTTTGCACTGAGGAGCCGAGAATAAGGTACGGCACGTTACAGTGGTAGGAATAGTGCCATGGCAAGGGGGACACAACACCTTCAGTGTGGAGGGAGACTGCCTCCCCTCCAACCTCTACTGCAGGAATGAAAGCACTGACAGAACTGCGCATCTCTGCGGGTCTTCAGATCTGGAAGAGCACCAATTTGCGGTCAGACACCACTTGAGGGCATAAAGCTGCCTAGTAGAGGGATGCACTTCCAGGTAAGTAAGGTGCCAGGGGGTGGGGCGTGGCTGGAACCGGAGCCGAGGTACCAATCTTAAAGCCGTGAGGGGTAGGGGAAAGACGGAGGGTTCTAGTCCAGCCCAACACTCACAGCGGCTCGGCAAAGCATGTCGGCCATCTGCGCATCAGACTCAGACTGGGCGGGCTGGCTTGAGGGGGGCAGCTCAGTCAAATCTTCAGCATTCGTGGGGCTGTGCCCGGCGAAACTGAGCCCACTGTCATCCCCAAATCGTCTCCATCACCAGCCGGGTCGTCCTCAATTCCGTGGGAAGAAGTAGCGACACGGGGGCGGCTGGAGTGCCGTTCGTCTTTAAGAACGATAGCTGCGACCGCAACGTTGCCATGGTCATGTTCTTGCAATAAGAGCATGAACCATCCACAAACGCCGCCTTAGTGTGATTGCGACCCAGGCATTACAAATACTCACGTTACTGTAATTAAGTAGTTTTCCCCAGGAATTGTTATTTTTTAAGTAGTTTTAAAATTGTATACGTTTACTTTTACTTGAGTACATTTTAAGTGCTGTAACTTACTTTTCATGCACTATTTTCCCACCGACTGTGTTCGCTACTTCCCTGTCCTGATTTTATTATTATTCATCTAGGGAAACTAGGGAGAGACTCCTGACTCCTGTCAAAAACTTGAAAGGCAGCTGTGGATCCGGTGCCAACTGTTATGGATATGGATGATGCCTCAAACACAGTTTAACACCTGAACATCACAGCCGCACCTAAAAGGGCTTTTTGCAGTGAAAAAGGTCAATTGCCTGACTGTGTCATGTGAGTTTAACTTGCTCAAGCCAGATATCAGCATTAATCCTGCCTCTAATTTTAAGAAACATATCCAGGTAAATTTCATATTTCTGATTACTAGATTCTGTGTGTCTATAATGTAGCCTGTAAATGAGCTATCTATCACTGAGATTATAAGGTTGATGTGAGAGATTAATGCAACGTTATCAATAGGGATGGGTGATAAAACAATCTTTATGTATTTCTGAGACAAAAAAAGAAGATATCGATGATAAAATTTTTAGTCATTTTCTATACTTAACCTATATTCTACATCAAGAACAGGGGGGTTCATTACATTGACCGTGATAGCAAGACAACCACTGGTTGGTTGATCTAGATAAAATATAAAAGATTGGCTTTTTATTCCCTGATGTCTGTAGCTGCATGCTGTTTGATTAGCAGGTGACTAATGTTTGTGCGGTAATGTAGCACATGTCTAAACTGTCAAATACACTTTATTATATAGTCTTGGTGAGGCATTAATGTAAACGCAGTCGGTTTGGTCTTAAGTGAACATAAACAGTGGGAAAAAAAGACTATTTGCATCAAAATGTTGGACTTGAAGTGCACATGTAACTGAATTGAGCACTGTCTATATCTATATGTAGACTATGTCATATATAAGCTATTAATCAAACAACAATAACAAGGAAATTACAAAATCACTCACTACTTTTGGCTAAATATCTTGAGTAGCTTTTAAAGTATTAATGTAATAGAATGACATTTAAATTTTTAATAATAATATTTTTTAATAATACCGACCCCTGATGTAGAGTGTGTTAATTTGTATAATAAATTACCAGGAAAGTAGAGATGATAAAATAATTTATAAATATGATAAGCCTTTATCAAGTTTTTTTTCTAATGCCTGATATAAAAGTATCAACCTTTGTAGAGCAATACATCAGGCAGAACATTCCACCAGTCATAAACTTCAGAAGATTGTGCATCATGCATTAGAATGAGAACACAACTATTGCTGGACTTAAAATATACAAGAACTAAATCCGTGTGGAACATTGTATCTCAAAAGGAGGAAAATGTGCTACTTAAAAAACGTCTCGGGTTATATGTGTAACCCTTGTTCCCTGAAAAAAGCGGAACGAGATGCTGCGCTGCTAAGCGCTACGGGGAACAACTCTAGCTGTGAACCGAGCTGAAATAGTGTGTGTAACACGTCAATGAACATTGACCGGAATTTATAGCCTCGGCTGATGTAATCATTAGATGCACCTGCGGCCAGGCTATAAATGGATACGTCACCAGGTGTCGTCAGGTACTTCTTTTTGAAGAGCAGTCCTGGGATGTCCCAGTGCGGCAAAGCAGCGCAGCATCTCGTTCCGCTTTTTTCAGGGAACAAGGGTTACACATGTAACCAGAGACGTTCCCTTTACAAAAAGCTTCACTACGATGCTGCGCTGCTAAGCACTACGGGGAACGCAATACCCACACCGCTGCACTTGGGGCTGTCCGGACCCCTACGGTTGTGCAGTGTACTCAAAAAAACGCGAGAGGTCTCAGACATGAGCTTGAGATGTCGACTCAAGGGCATAAGAGCCCGGAGTAGCATAAACATCTAAACCATTCAATTTTGATGAATGTGTGCGGAGAGGACCAGCCTGCCGCATCACAAACTTGTTTAGGCATGGGCTGAGATGTCGACTCAAGGGCATAAGAGTCCGGAGTAGCAAAGCATCTAACCCATAAAGTTCGATGAATGTGTGCGAAGAGAACCCTATCGCAACACAAACTTGTCATAAAAACTGATGAATGTGAGCAGAGAGGACCAGCCTGCCACATCACAAACTTGTTTAGGCATGGGCTGAGATGTCGACTCAAGGACATAAGAGCCTGGAGTGGCAAAACATCCAAACTATAAAAATCTAATGAATGTGTGCGGAGAGGACAACCTGCCGCATCACAAACTTGCTGCAGAGGGAGACCTCTAGCCAAGGTTTTAGAGGAGGAGAGCCCTCTGGCAGAGTGCGCCCTAAAACCTACTGGCGAAGCTTGACTGCGCGCCTCGTAGGCCCGGGCAATAATGAGGATGCCTCTTTGAGGGCACCCCGCCCACCAAGCCGTGGCAAACCGCAGTGGCCACATAGAACCTGGCAGTGGCGAGGCAAGTGCCCGCTGACAGTTCTTTCTACAGAAAATCCAGAACTGAAGCAAACTGGCAGTAAGCTGGTTCTGTAATAAGAACTTTAGTAGAAGGAAATGCATGCAGGCACATTTATGCTATGTATGCGTTACTACGATCAGCCCCTCCCGGGGGGGGGGGGGACTGGGCGACTCAGGGAGAAGTAGAGAAGACATTGCGCTATCAACAAAGGCGAAGAGGTCCTCTTCTGCCCTGTAAAATCTACCCAGATCAGTTCCAAGTGGAGGGAGCCCTAGCACTTGAAATGGTCTCGATAATCTCAAGAGAAAACCCTGTGAACCTCATTTGGTACCCTTAGGGGCCAGACATGAAAGGTTTCACAATTCGGGCCAAGGATAAGAAGGTCCTTCCTGTTCGGAATCGCCCAAGACGAGGAATTAACTCCGAGAAACATATCCTGTTCGGCCAGCACAGCGCCATTAATAAGAGGCAAGACCCTTGCTGGTGAACATCGCCAAGACTCCCGGGAGCAGAGAAACCAGGGAAAGAAATGCATACAGATGCATTCTGGGTCATGTATGTGTCTTAACGTCCAGACCCAAGGGGGCTGGGTGATTTCAGGGAGAAGTAGAGGAGACATTGCACTATTCATAGAGGCGAAGAGGTCCTCTTCTGCCCTAAGATCTCACCCAAACTTGTTCCAAGTGAAAAAAGCCTGGCATTTAAAAAGGTCTCGATAACCTCAGGAGAAAGCCCTGTGTCCCTCAGTTGGCACCCTTAGGGGCCAAACATGAAAGATTCCATAATTCGGGGCAGGGATGAAATATTGCCCTGTGCCTGAGATAGAAGATCCTTCCTGTTCGGAATCGCCCAAGGCGAGCCGTCGAGGGAAGAGATTAGCTCCGAGAACCAAGCCCTGTTCGGCCAGCGCTGTGCTATCAGTAAGAGGCAAAAACCCTTGCTGGCAAACTCTGGGCAACTACTACCTTAGGGTGGAGTTCTTAACTCCCCCGTTGGTATTTTCTGTCTGGACCGTAAATCTGCTCCTGTATACGGGCATCCAGGGATATAACTGACCTGAGTGACAGGAGCTTACCCTGGGCCCTAAGGAGAATCCGAAGTGTCAGAAATACAGCTGACAAGAACGTGGGTCTCCTTGATGATTTATGTAAGAGGCTACCGCTGTATTGTCCACCCGCACCAAGACATGGCAGCCTCAGGAGGAGGTATTTCAGGGTCAGAAATACAGCCATCAACCCGAGACAGTGACTGTGACAACCGAGCTGACGACCCTCCTATCCCCTTAAGCTGGACGACCACTTAAGGCCGCTACCCCGCCCGTCAGGGAGGCGTCTGTCGTTAGCAGTCTGCGACAACAAGATGTACCTAGAGTGGGACCCAAGGCAGAAAACCGGGATCTGAACCACATAGAAAGGGAACGAAGCCTGAGGCGCGTAACCCTTTTTAGCCTAGGGGTTTTGGCCCTTGGAAGAAATCCCCTGGCTTTTGGCCACAACAAAAACAGTCTCATGAGCAGAAGGTCCAGAGGGATCACCATGGACACGGTCGCCCTGAGACCTGGAAATCGTTGATACTGATAACAGTGCAACCTTGACCTAGCCTGACTTTGCTCAGGGTGATCTGAATGGACTCAATCCTAGCGGGAGACAGTTGTGCCCGCATTGTGATTGAACTCCATACGATGCCCCGATAGACAGTGTTCTGAGTGGGAGAGTGGACACTTTTCTTGGCGTTGAGCCTCAACCCCAGAGAAACAGATGAGCTAAAACGATGTCCCTGTGCTGAACTGCCAGTTCCTGGAACTGCGCTAGGATCAGCCAGTCGTCTACATAATTCAGAATGCAGATGCCCCGGAGTCGCAAGGAGCCAGCGCTACATCATGCATTGTGACTGTGCGGGTAAAAAGGGCTAGGCTGAGTGAAAGAACCTGACCCTGGAAGACTTTGCCCCCGGAAGTGAACCTCAGGAACATTCCATGTTGTGGCAGAACTTCTAAATGAAGTATAGAAGTGCATCATAAGATTGATGGTGACCAGCCAAACTAGTTGTAGGGCTTGAGACACGACCGTCTTGACAGGCATCATCTTGGACTTGAACATCCACTGTTAGTTCAAGCTTTAAGATCTAAGCCAGACGCCACCCCTCACCCTCCATGGGAAACGGGAAGTATTTAGTGTAATAACTTAACTCTCTCTCTGGAAGGGGAACACATACTATGGCCCCTTTAACCAGGAAATTGAGTTTTTTTTGTTTTTACATAAAAAGAAATCCGGTTCACGGTAGTAAGAACACGTCGTTGAAACACGGAAAAGCTGCGAGTGAATTAAATCCTGACGCCCTTATAAGACCCACAGAAAAGAATATATCCGGCAGAAGTTTCCACGCTGCCAGGATCTCTGAGATGGGTACTATATTTTAACACTTCCTGTTGAGGGGTTGTCGAGTGTTTCGCGTACTGAATAAAATGCAGGAACAGCGAAAACACCCAATTTTGACGGAAGCCTCTGCAACCCGAAACACCAAGAGGTGGCGGGAATGGAGGGGCTTCGAGGGGGTACCGGGAGGGGTGAAGTGAAGCACGCGCCCCATCCCGAGGGGAGCTACCCACAAATCTAGGCGCAAGACCATCAGGGTTTTCTCTTACTAGAATTTGTAGTCCTGAGGTCTTGCTTCGGGGGCTGGCGAGGGCGGCGAGACTGTCCCCAATCCCTGGGAGGAGGAGCACGACTCGCCACGCTTTGCTTTTGAGCCTCCATTCAGTCAGGACCGAGGCGGGTCTGAGGCTTGCTCGTCAAGCGCAGAACCCACACTCAGGTCGTCCAGGAGGTCAGCCTGGTACACCTGTAAAACAGCATAGTGTGCAGAGCAGCACCAGCCTGACCTGCTGCTTGATAAGCCCTTCCCACTAAAGTGGAGGTTGCCCTACAAGGCTTTGAGGGGAGAGAGGGCTTCTTAAGTGACGATGCCGAGCCCAGCGAGAGATAGCCCACAAGCCTCTCTTCGACCGGTGGCATCACTGAATACCCCCGTGCCTCAGCACCCACGATAGTCGAATATAATGACGTCGAGGGTATGTGAACACGGGAAGAAAAAAAAAATATATATATATATTATTATTATTTTATTTTTTTATTTTTTTTAGGGGTTCTCCATGAGCGAAAAAGCTCTTCATGGAGGTTATCAAAGAAGGGAAGGGACCCATGAGGCGTTCCCTTTCTTAGACTGGAAGATAAAATCTATCCCCTAATTTGGAGCGTTTGGGGGTCTCTTTTTCGCATGGCCAGTCCAATCTGGCAACCGCACGAGTAACAACATCGAGCAATTCCTCCGTAGATTTTTTATCGCGGACGGAAAGCTCGGAGGTGGGAAGAGAATCGCGATCCACCTCATGATCCGAAGAAGCGTCGGAACACGCTTCGAGATCATGTGAAGGACCAGCTGGGTTTGGGGAGAAAGTGAGAGAAAGGGAAAACCTGTCTCTTGCTCCTCAGCCAAATCTATGCAAGAGACCCACGAACAATCTTTTTTTTTTTCCGTGAGTGCTGACTCCCGGAAGCAAGCGAGGCGAGCACGACACACTCTGCCTGTTAAAGCAAATCGCAGTGCTTGCACCCGCCCTGCTGCAACGCGAGAGCAGCGTGCTCTTACCCCCAAACAAACAGCAAAAACTGATGTGTGTCGTCTTCAGCTATAGAGCGAGAAGAGGGGAACACGCACCGTTTGCGGCTTTCAGTCATTCTCTCTTTTTTCTTTCTTAGAAATATATATATATATATATATATATATATATATATATATATATATATATATATAATATTTTCTAAACAGAAGAGAAAAGAGAACAACGTTCACTGCCTAACTGATTCTAACACCTAACAGAGGAAAGAAAGTTTTGACAGGGTTTGTGAAACACACAGAAACAGAATCGCTCTGAAAAATGAGTTGCTGACAACACCTGGTGACGTATTCATTTATAGCCTGGCCGCAGGTGCATCTAATGATTACATCAGCCGAGGCTATAAATTCCGGTCAATGTTCATTGACGTGTTACACACACTATTTCAGCTCGGTTCACAGCTAGAGTTGTTCCCCGTAGCGCTTAGCAGCGCAGCATCGTAGTGAAGCTTTTTGTAAAGGGAACAAAAAAATTAAAATTCTCTCATCATTTACTCAAACTCATGCCATCACAGATGTGTGTGACTCTCTTTCTTAAGAACACAAATTAAGATATATAGAAGAATATTTTAGCTCTTGAGGTCCATTAAATACAAGTGAATGGATGCCAAAATTGTAACTCTCCAAAAAGCACACAAAGGCAGCACAAAAGTAATCCATATGACTCCAGTGGTTAAATCCATGTATTAAGAAGTGATATGATATGTGTGGGTGAGAAAAATATCAATATTAAATATTTAAATATTACAATTTTGGCAACATTCACTTGTATTGTATGGACCAAAAGAGCTAAAATCTTCTAATAAAAATCTTACTTTGTGTTCTGCTGAAGAAAGTCATACACATCCGGGATAAGTTGGACTAAATAGTGAGAGAATAATTTTTTTTTTTTGAGAATTATTACTTTAAAGCCTAATGTTGCCCCTGTACCAAACAACTGCTCTACCAGTGTGGGACATGATGTAACAAGTGACCCTGCTTTTGTAGTTTTTTTTTTGTTGCATTCCTTGCATTGTTTTGAACATGTTTTATGCGCAAAAATATCTCTCTTAGTTGGTATTAAGGGAAATGTAGAACCTGCACATAAACAGATTTTAATGTAATTGTTTCATATATTATGATATTGAAAATAACTTTTTCATATTTAAATTTCTGTAATCATGTCGCCCTTTTATTTAATTGTTTTTAATCGGATACATGTTGTTTACAGTATCATAAGCTTAGTTTCCTTCCACCTTTCACGCTATTTTGTTAGTGACAAATTGAAAATGCGAAAAAAATAAAATTGCGACATTTGCTGCCTTCTGCCCGTTTCCATTCAAATGGACTTTGATTGATAAAAAGGGTGTGCGTGATGACGTCATGCCTAAAAAAAAACATTTTGTCACATAAGTTTTGGTTTAGCGCAAAAGAAATCTGCCCTTAAGCTGTTTCCATTCAGAAATGTGTATTTATCGCTAATTCGCCTCCCAGATGTCCCTAATTGTTTTCCTCCTAAGTTTTGGTAAAATAGGGAGAGTATTGAGACAATTCATTAAAATTAGCCAGTTTACTATCATTTTAATTTCACAAATAAAAGCAATCAGAAGAGGAGGAATTGCAATCAAAAGGGAACAGTTGCCCTTCTGATAGGACTGTAATATTGGTCCTGATGTTGCGCCTATCGCAGGTTGCCACCGGTTCAGACCTGAAAGTGGATCGTCATGGCCCTATTCAAGCTGGCAACCTGTCAGCAAAAGTAGTGGGGGAAATTTTCTGTCTCAGTATAAGCACCATATCTCTATATAAGGACCATCAATCGATGTGTATATGTGGTGTGCACAGCTATTAAAGAAAAAAAAATTATGCAGTGTAATATCAGGGTTTATATATGATACATTTCTGATATTAAATATTTTGAACAATCATCTAATCAAAAGTATCGCCATCACAACTGCATTATGTCCCACATATTTCTCCAGCAATTTTTAACGTCCAACTGAACTTGATTATCATCTAATATGTATTTTAGCTTCAAAATGTAAATGTATATTTACTGAATAAGCAGTGATCCGAAAAATGCAATCCGAGGGAAAGAGGGTTAGATTTAAAATATATAAACATTTTAAAATGTTCAAAAGCTCATTTTCTGAAAGTGAACTCAGCACTGGAAAAATAGTTCTGATAGTTTATAGTTTTGAATAAATGTGGAGAACATTCTAAGAACATCATTCAGCCAACTTTATTAATCTACAGAACAGAGTAAAGCTAATTTAAGTTAGAGAAAAGAAAAGGCATATATAGGTCTAAAACTGTTTTTGAATTTAATGCTTTTTTTGATTGGTAATATATTTAATTTAATACAGGGAATTTTGCAGGCAATTTCAAAAGTAGACTAAGCAAAACTTTTATAGAATTGGGCTGTAAGTGTTAAAAAAAAAAGAAGAAGAAAGAGCACGCTGAAGTTTTTCACCTAGTATTGTGTATTTATTTTTTATTTAAAACATATTTATGCAAAGAAATTATGTGTTATTTGTACTGTGCAATCTTAAAAATAAAGGTTCCAATTAGAACCAATAAGGGTTCTTCAGAGTAATGCCAAAGAACTCTTTATCATCATGTTCTTTAGAGAACCATCTATATACTGGGGCATTAAAGAACCCAGAAATGGTGCCTTAAGGAACCCCCTTTTCAGTTCTACAAAGAACCCTTTTAAGTTCCACAAGGAACCAGTATATTGCAAGTTCTCTAAAGAACCCTTAGTACTATGGTGATTTAAGGAACCAAAGTAAGGTTCTTGAGAGTGATGCCATAGGAGAAACTTTTCAGTTCCACAAAGAACCTAATATAAATTAGATCTCTGAAGAACTAAGGGCTTTATACAGCACTGTTAAGATACTTAGCAAAATGATGTGGTCAGTTAAAATAAAAAAATCTAAAGCCTTTGAAAATTATACAATTTTATTAAAATTAACCATCCATAGCTTTTATAATTTAATTGAGCTTTTATTTTTTTGCAAGTATTTACTTACAATTTAACATTAAGTTTATACAAATGGCTTTGGCTTTATAGTCCCTGTAGTTAGCATTTCGTTCTTTAAATTACCATCAAGACTGAATTTTAAAAAGACATGGAATTAAAAGACAAGTTTTCCTTAAACATTTAGCTTACAAAAGACTTGTAAACTCTCTGGACAGCAATTCAAAAAACTGAATTTTCAATTTGAAGACAATTATCTCAAACCAAATACAGTTGTTCTTATACATTCATCTTACATACAATTGTAAACTATCTGGACAGCAATTGGTACTCTAATTTTCATTTTGAAGACAAATGCCTCAGGAACAACATCGTTTTCTGTCAAATTTTGGGATCCTCAATTTGGAACTGGTGAAACAATGAAAATGCCAGACCCATTGCAAGTGAAATGTCAACTCATCCATCACCATGGACCATGACATTTCCATCCATTTTGTGTTATCAAGTGGACACCCAACACAGCTACCTGGTTGATGGAGTCACCGAATCCTGTAAAAAAAATTAAAAAAAAGACCTGTCAGACCTTGCATC
This sequence comes from Xyrauchen texanus, assembly GCF_025860055.1. NCBI lineage: Eukaryota > Metazoa > Chordata > Actinopteri > Cypriniformes > Catostomidae > Xyrauchen > Xyrauchen texanus. Next base: position 7,141,196 of record NC_068318.1, on the reverse strand, counting down.
ATAAACAACATCTCAAATCAAAGTAGGGTTTGGTGATGGAGTAATAGATGATGATGATTTGGGATTATTTTGGAGATAATGATGAGGATAAGTTAATAAACTTACCTTATCAATAGTGAAAAGTTTATCTTGGAACAGGACAGCTGGATTGACCATTTGGCCTGTACACAATGATTAAAAACTCTAGTAAAAGATATTTCATTTCAAGAACTATCTTTGACTACACAAGACTAAACCAAACCCTTCAATAACAGAAAACTAAGAATACTTTAATGCACTTACATATCCATCTCCATACATTTCATGCAGGAATGGGTACTGGATGAGGAGCATCTTCAGAATGTCCACATACTACCTGTGACTTGGATAAACTACCATGGATATTAGTGGAACTAATTTTAACAACACTTCATTTATAAGCATCTTTTTAACATCAGATCCTCAACTATTTTAACCTATTCCATTCTATATTCATATTAGCACACAATCCATCACATCTGTAATTTGGTGGATTGTGAAGCGTTTATTTGGTTAAGTTTTAGGGAAGAAAACATACATAATTTGCAGACTAAGACAGTCATAGAGAGCCTGCACCAATTAATTTTTCATCTTAATCCTTTGATGAGATTTCAGCTGAGGGTCTTGATTCTTCGGTGGAAAGTGAAGTTGGACACTGGCTGGACCACTTCCCACACTCGCTTGTAAAGTATAATTTGCTCCCTCATCTGACAGTTGAGTCAGAGAAGCTTTCTCACTTCTATTAAAAATATAAAATAAACAAACATCATCAACTTTCCAAGCCCAGAACACTGAATCACCTTTGACACAATTAGGTCACATGATTAAACACAGCAAGTATTAATCAACAACATTGCTGTATAAATTAAACTTTTGTGCTTTTTCTATGGTAGATTTTATGATCAACAATGATTTTATGAAAGATAAATTACATAAAGGAGTGAATTTTTTAATCTTCCTCTAAAAATTATATTTAAAGGATTGAATTTGCTTTCAAAAACATGAAGAATGAAAGACATTTTAAACAAAATCTCTTTTAAACAGAAAATAAATCGTGTGCTCGTCTTTAATGATGTGAGAGACTTCAGAAGACATGACGTCATTTCTGGTAAGGAAACAACATAGTGAGCAATGATGCTCCCTAGACCATTGTGGGATTTTCTGAAACGATTTTGACATTTACACGCATTTAAAATGGCCAACTCCCTGGTCAGTGCCCTGACTACTGAACTAGGGAGCTGATTGAGGTGCACCCTAACTTACATCTATGAAAGTTTCTGGTATTCCTGAAGACCTTGATTAGCTGGTTCAGGTGTGTGTAATTAGGGTTGGAACTAAACTCCACTGTACAGTGGCCATCCAGGGCCAGAATTGTTGACCCTTGCCCTCAAAAAACAGAAGACCCTTATGCAAGTGCTTTTAATAATGCAAATACCAAAGATGGACAAAGCAATTACCTTTAAACATATACATATTTGAATGGCTGATGTAGGAATGTGATGAAATCTTTTCCAGAATAATGGTAACAGTCAAGTGCATAAAAATAAATTTCATCTACAGGGTTCAGAAGTATGTGATTATGAAGGGATTTTACTTTGGAATACTGAGGAGTACAGCTGTCAATTCCACGTTACCAAAAAATTACTCCCACTTTATTGGTACAGCTGCAGATGTTTTAGGTATTTGGAGTAATTAGTGCTCTTAATTGGACATCTTTGGCACTGCATTTGGTCCAATTACAGAGCATCTGGAAAGTATTCACAGCACTTCACGTTTTCCACATTTTGTTATGTTACAATCTTGTTACATGTAATCTTTAAATTCATTATTTTCCTCAAAATTCTACAAACAATATCCCATAATGACAATGTGAAAGAAGTTTGTTTGAAATCTTTGAAAATCACATGTACATAAGTATTCACAGCCTTTGCCATGGCACTCACAATTGAGCTCAGGTGCATCCTGTTTCCACTGATCATCCTTGAGATGTTTCTACAACTTGTTTGGAGTCCACCTGTGGTAAATTAAGTTGATTGGACAGTATTTGGAAAGGCACACACCTGTCTATGTAAGGTCCCTCAGTTAACAGTGCATGTCAGAGCACAAACAAGCCATGAAGTCCAAGGAATTTTCTGTAGACCTCCGAGACAAGATTGTATCGAGGCACAGATCTGGGAAAGGGTACAGAAAATGTTTTGCAGCATTGAAGGTCCCAATGAGCACAGTGGCCTACATCATACATAAATGGAAGAAGTTTGGAACCACCTGGACTATTCCTAGAGCTGGCCGCCTGGCCAAACTGAGCGATCGGGGGAGAAGGGCCTTAGTCAGGGAGGTGACCAAGAACCCGATGGTCACTCCGACAGAGCTCCAGTGTTTCTCTGTGGAGAGAGGAGAAACTTCCAGAAGAACAACCATCTCTGCAGCACTCCACCAATCAGACGGAAGCCACTCCTCATTAAAACGCACACGACAGCCCGCTTGGAGTTTGCCAAAAGGCACCTGAAGGACTCTCAGACCATGAGAAACAAAACTCTCTGGTTTGATGAAACAAAGATTGAATTCTTTGGCCTGAATGGTAAACGTCATGTCTGGAGGAAACCAGGCACCGCTCATCACCTGGCCAATACCATCCCTACAGTGAAGCATGGTGGTGGCAGCATCATGCTGTGGGGATGTTTTTCATCGGCAGGAACTGGGAGACTAGTCAGGATCGAGGGAAAGATGAATGCAGCAATGTACAGAGACATCCTTGATGAAAACCTGCTCCAGAGTGCTCTGGACCTCAGACTGCGGCAAAGGTTCATCTTCCAACAAGACAACGACCCTAAGCACACAGCCAAGATAACAAAGGAGTGGCTATGGGACAACTCTGTGAATGTCCTTGAGTGGCCAAGCCAGAGCCCAGACTTGAACCCGAATGAACATCTCTGGAGAGATCTGAAAATGTCTGCGCACCGACGCTCCCCATTCAACTTGATGGAGCTTGAGATGTCCTGCAAAGAAGAATGGGAGAAACTGCCCAAAAATAGGTGTCCCAAGCTTGTAGCATCATACTCAAAAAGACTTGAGGCTGTAATTGATGCCAAAGGTGCTTCAACAAAGTATTGAGCAAAGGCTGTGAATACTTATGTACGTGTGGTATTTTTCATTTTTTATTTTTAATAAATTTGCAAAGATTTCAAACAAACTTCTTTCATGTTGTCATTATGGGGTGTTGTTTGTAGAATTTTGGGGAAAATAATGAAATTAATAAATTTTTGAATAAGGCTGTAACATAAAATGTGGAAAAAGTGAAGCGCTGTGAATACTTTCCGGATGCACTGTAGCTCACCAATGAAAACTGATGCAAAAGCACTAAATCCATTCTTCTGCAGCCAGCTGCATACATCATCTACTGTCCACTGGTGTGTCAAATCTAAGATGTAAAAGGACAACAATTATTATATTGTTGTTTGTAAACAATCAAAAGCAACAAAATTCTAAGATTTATTGGAACCCTTACATCAGAAAAATGTAATTATTTTTACAAATTGTATTTTTGTAAGGCTGTCATATTTAAAACGTTAAATAACAATATTAAATAAAATTTCCAAATACAAACACAGAGTTTTATAACTTTCATTTCCGCTTTAAAAAACAATCATGATTTTAAGTTCATCCAAATCTGAAAATTGTTACAATTTCACCTTCATGTTGTTCCAAACTTTATAAACCTTACAAGTTCAAAAGTCACTACTGACTTTCATTATATAGACATTAACATATTCAAACAATTATTTTCTTTTGTGTTGTGCAGAAAAATTAAAGTCATACAGTACATCATTTTATTCTATTGACAGCTATAGATTTGAACAATTACAGGCAAATCGACATATCGACATATTTTTGTGGAAAACATATCTTAAGATATTAGGAAAGGATACCTTGCAAGAGCATCATTATATTTGGTAGGTCTTTGGCATCAAAATATTTGAAACCCACTGGTTCAGACTACAGAATATATTTTGCATAAAAAGCAAATAAAAAATAAAATCTAAAAACTTATGTCACAATAAACCATTCCAGCTAGGTTAAACTCCATATTGTCACCAAAAGAGCGTCATTTTAATTTATACTATAAACAGTTCTACTAACATTACAAAAAGCATATATGAAGAAAACTCGCATCATAAAACTAACTCGCCATACTGACCTTTCTCTAAAAATAGCAAGTTACAAGAATTAATTTAACATTCGTTCATTCATGTCCATCAATTTTGTTGAACTAAGTACAACTAACGGTGCACAATAATTGTTCCAACATTTTAATAACACCTCAACAATAAGTAGAAATGTAACATAAAATACTATAAATAATACATTTATAAATAATAACTTACCACTGTCAAATGAAGCTGAATGATAAACCGTTGGAGTTGAAGTTCCCGCTGGAGAAATCCGTGGATGTGAGAGAGGAGAGCGAGAGCGTGATTGGTTGTTTCAAATGAAGCACGAAAAAGAGTCTGTCTCTGTGCAGTTTTATTTCTTTATTTCTCATATTTGTGTGTGTGTGTGTGTGTGTGTGTGTGTGTGTATTTATACACACGTGTGTGTAAATAAATAAAACTCTCACACACACACACACGCGAGTGAATATATAAAACTCTCTCTCTCTCTCTCACACACACACACACACACACACACGCAGCTAGAGGGCTTCACTACATGAATGATGATAACTTAGAGAACCGTACACTGAACTGAAGAACCTATAATGAAACATAAATAACTTTTTTAATCTCCAAAGAACCATGTAACTCAAATCAAGAACCCTATATCATAAAAATGGTTCTTGACAAGAAGAAGGTTCTTTGTGGAATCTAAGGTGCCGCAAAGAACCATTTAAGAACCCTTTTTTTTAAGAGTGTGGGCTAATTCCCTCTATTATTTTGAATGGATTAAATTAATCACAAAAAAAAGAGGCCATTCATTTGTTCAACGTGCACAAGATATTTGTGTTGGCACTCCTGGAAGTGTCATGTTTGCAGATCGGCTCTATATGCCATAAAGATCAATCCATAATCACTTACAATAATTCGTCATGATTAACACAGGCTAAGGATTGGGGCAAATTCTGTCATGTGATACTACATTTTTGCGTTAATGCCAATTTTATAAAAAAAAGAGTGTTCCCAAACCAGTTTTTCATGACATTTGTTATATCGACATAGAGTTTATGCCCTAGATTTCTCAGATGGCTGAGAATGACATCTCGATATTGGGCAGCCAAAGTCTCAGAGTGGGCTAGCACCAACTAATCATCGAGATAATTCAAAACGCGGATGCCCTGAAGCCTCAAGGGCATCAAGCCACATATATGCATTTTGTGCAAGTCCGAATGGAACATGCAAAATGATACGCTTTGTCTCCGAAAGCTAATCTAAGAAAGCACCTGTGCTTCAGAGCAATCTGAATATGGAAATAAGCGTCCTTCAATCATATTGCCACAAACCAGTCCCCCAGGTGCACTTGTGACAATAGTTGCTTCAGCATCAGCATTTTTAATTGGCATTTCATTAGTTTGGAATTCAAAGGTCTCAAATCCATAATGGGAAAGCCGCTGTGTTTTTCTGGATGAGAAAATAACAGCTGTAAAAAACACATTCTCTCTGAGAAGGGGGAATCTCCTCAATTGCCCCTTTTTCTAAGAGAGAATTCCCCAAATCAAAAACAGGGCTTCTCAAACAGAAATGTCTGTCGGAATGACCCATTTAACACAGATGTAGGTGGCCATGAATATAATTACGTAACCACGCTTTATCTTTTGAAGTACCCAGTTTTG